>NW_026590663.1:1500653-1510687 GCF_907164565.1 Psammomys obesus | reverse complement strand
CTCCTCGGTTGCCGCGTCATCCTTATCGGCGAAGGCTGCGCGCGACACTTAAAAAAAACCTCTTCTTGAGAAACGAAAGGTTCATGTTTACCTGGGAAGTTTTAGAAGAGATTTTTTTTTTTGATCAATGTGATGCAGAGTTATCTTCTAAGATTAACTGAAGATACTATACACATTCAAGGTTTAGATCACGTTGTCTCTTCTGAAGTGATTAAAGAAGTGATTGGGCATTCTATTAATATGACAGATATACATAAGGAGGGTATTAAGTAACTTCAAGCCTCTACTTGCATAGTTCTAGTGTGTCATAATTATCTGTGAAAATGCTCTAATGGTTGTCTTCTGATTGCATCTGGTTTAGAAAACTACCAACAAAAACTCCAAACTGAAATCAAATAGCAAAGCGTCTAAGCTTAAATATAAACCAACTAAAACTTATCTATGAAATAACATTTGACTCAAGATTAATTTAAAGAAAAAAGGAACTATTTTGCATGAAATAAAACTAGTAATTAAACTTTTAAAAAATCCAGACAAAATACTGTATTATAAGCACAATCAATGTACAGATTCTTATAGCCGTTTCCATGTTCCCATCTACATGAATTTTTTCAGAGATGAGATTACTATAAGCATAATATCTTTAAAAATGTAGTTTGTGTTCACATTCTAAGTAAAACATCCCTTCAAGTTCTTACAAGAGAATAGGTTTTAAGATGGAATTTTCATCACATGGCTATAAAATTGTGGAACAGACTGATCGTAAATCAGTAATTATCAGCAGCAAAAATACCACTATGAGTAAGGGTGAGAAAGAGTGAGAAGAGGTTTGGGGCTACCGGCTTTTTAATGGAAGTTGGTTAATGCCAAAGCTTGGAAAATACTAGAGCTATAGTGTCCCTTGGTGTCACCTTACAGGATGCAAAGCAGTAGGAGAGACACTTGGCGCTCTATCACAACCTCCCACAGCCCCATTCAGCATCTTTCCCAGATAGAAGAGCGGATGCCAGGCAGCTTTCTACCGTCTGCACAGTTAATACAGAGACCAGGAAGCCAGAGCTCAGGGTATTTTCTCAAGTTTTGTTATGTCCCTCCCTGCTCAAACCTCTGGTCACCTTGGCTTGCAAGATTTTAGGTCCAGACACAAAGGTATTGAATATTGAATTTTTTTTTTGGGGGGGGGGTGTCATACATCATTTTATTGTACTATGAACTATTATACTTATTTAATTTTCAAAATTACTTGAGAATGTACAAATAATTCTTAGCTTGTCGTCCACAGAAACACAAGTGGGAAGCAAGACTGGCCTGAGCAGCTTGCTAATTTTTGTTTTAGACATTAAGGGAACATTGTATTTATTTTATTTTTGAAATATTTCATGAGTTCTTTGAGAACTTCATATAATGTATTTTGATCATATCCGTAGGCATGCCCACCTCCATCTCTTCACTCCTCCAAGTTCTGTCCCAGGTCCCTACCTAACCCTGACTCCGTCCCTTCTGACTCAGTAAATCCATCAACTGCAGTCTGCAGTGTTTACTTTTGGGTGTGAAGCCATCTCCTGGGACGTGGTCAGCCTACCAGGAGCCACACTAAAGGAAAACCAACTCACCCTGCCCAAGCCATCAACGGCTCACTGTTCCTTAGATGAAGGAGGGGGTTCATGAACTCCTTTCACAGCCTGTGCTAGGATTGATCTTATGTAGGCAGCCACAGCTGCTGTGAGTCACAAGTGCAGAGGCAGAAATTAAAGATTTGTTGATTCTCCCAGCTCGTTCTTTAAATCAGAGGTTCTCAACCTGTGGGTCGAGACCCCTCTGGGGTCATACATCAGATTTCCTGCATTTCAGATAACTACATTACGACTCATTAACGGTAGCAAAATTACAGTTAGGAAGTAGAAACAAAGTAATTTTATGGTTGGGGTCACCACAACATGGGGAATTGCATTAACGGGCCATAGCATTAGGAACTTGAGATCCATTGCTTAAAATGGAGAATATTGTCAGAATTTTAACTACAGCAAACAGAACAGAGAGAAATCCACTAGTAACAGTATCACGTGACTTTCATGCCACCCTGTACTTTTGAACAACTACAAGCCATTCAGTTTTCCCACTTGACCGCTGAGCCATCGCTCCAGCCCCTCCCCACCCCATTTTCCCACTTGAAAAACCGAGAAGGTTTGACCTTTTCTCAGGGGTCCAGGTTTTTACTCTCTGTGGAGAACAAGATACAGAATCAAAATATCTGTTTGGTAGAATGCAGGGGGAAAAAAAAAAAGAAAACCTACCCAGATGGGAAGCAAAATTATAAAGATGTAAATTGCATCCGATGATTGTAAAAATGTTCTTCTTGTGTGAAATGGGCACAGTGTGTAATGAAAGCCGGTCTCGGGGGCTTCCAAGCTTCATGGTGACTCAGTGTTGGCAAGGGGCTCTTAATTAGAACAAATTGTTTCAGAATAGAACCACCAAGAATGCCATCAGTAATAAATTAGAGTCATATTTTAAAGGCAGGTGAATACATGTGAACCCAGTTGCCTTTAAAAATGAATACTGTTTCACAATTAGCTCATTTGGCCATGCGTTTTTCAGTTGTAGAAGTCTTTTGTTCTCGTTGTTATGTTTGTTGTTAGTTTTTATTACAGTAATGAAAGTCTACAGCTAAACATGCCAGAGACTGGCTGTTACTTATAAATTTAAGTTAAAAAAATATATTTAAAGGAGAAAGGGTGCTGGCAGTAAAGTGGAAATATAGGATATGATGTGTGCATTAAATTAAGAACAAGAAAGAGCATAGTGATGCCGTTATGGGTGTCATTATGTGAATAGCTAGAATATTCTCAAAATCTGTTTGATAACTAGGTGCTTCTCTCACTATGGAGGCTTATGAAAATGTTTGTCTGCAGTTGTCGGGAAAAGCTAGTGGGTTGTCAATACTCCAGGAACCTGAGAATAGCACTATGTGATCAATGGTGATTGAGTTTCATGATGAAAAGAGGATGCTAAAATTTGAAACAACAGCAGTGCCTCCCTTGAAACCATTGCAACTGGTTTTGTAAGGAAAAATAAAAATTGAATAGAGACAAGCACATAAACTAATGAACCGCCTTGCACAAGAACAGCAATGTATCAATTGATAAAAGCTAAAACCAAACATTGTTCTTAGGTCTACTTCTCCCCTCTCTTTTTTTCCTCTATTACCTCTCTAATAATATATCTAGTTCTTATAATAAACTGAGTATTTTCATGTTGATAACAGATTGAACACTTGGCTCTTCTGTTTTCCCCTAAAGCTCTCCCACTCAAGAACACAAGTTACAACAAGGAACAAATAATTGAACTACCGTGATTGCAGGTCTCTAAATATCACTATCTGTCCTTTCTTAACTTCTACCTTCAGGATGCCCAAGGCTATTGCTTGCCAGCCCGGATCTAGCTGATCTCACTTGTACTGGAAAGAATCCTTAATTATACTGTTCGCACCTCTGATATTTACCCTTAGGAGGGAAGCTCCACAGCAGGCTTTTCCCAGGCCTCACCACATCTTGTTCTCTGATCCTCAGTTGGTTCTCAACTACTTTTTTAAGAGCTGTGTCCTAGTTTGTTTTCTGTTTCTATGATAAACACCATTATAGAAATAGCTGGAGGAATAAAGGGCCTTTTAATCCTATGCTTTCATGTCACAATCCATTACTGAGGGAAGTGAGGGCAGGAACTCAAGGCAGGAACTGAATCAGAAGCCGCGGAGGAAAAGCTGCTTACTGGTTAGCTCTCATTCGCTTGCTCATCCATGTACATGACCCAGAACCACCTGCACAGGAGTGGAATGGTCCAAAGTGGGCTGGAGCTTCTCTTATCAAGAAAAAAACACATTTCCAGGCCAATCTGATGGAGGGACTTTCTCAATAAAGGTCCTATCTTCCCAGATGATGCTGGTTTGTGTCAACCTGACAAATCAACAACAAACAAAACCTAAAATCCCCAAACACAAAGTTGTGCAAGATGTAAACAGCAGCATTACTGTCCTGTTCTCAGCACACTCACTCAGAACACTCCAGAGGGCAGGATGACACACTAGTTACCTTCACAGAACACTTTCTCTCACTTTATTGTTGTGGCGCAAATTCCCATCTAAGCCATATATAATCCAGTGCAAGTACAACCCAGTGAACTTTATTGCACTGTAAATTACATTTGGAATTATTTGTATATCTTTAAAACTACAATGCTTTAGGTTTTTCTAACTATTTAAATATGTAAACTCTCTTCTACATTGGCACATGGTTTATACTGTTTCTATTCTGTTTTTATGAACAGGAGATAGATAGAATTTGGCCTGTGGGCCATGGTTTGCCAAATCCTGACCTAGAAGACTCATTCTTCATGAAGTCAACACACTTTGGAAAGGCTAATTGCTGTTTCTTCTAGAGGATTTGACATCATTCACTAACAGCACCTCCACTTCATTAAACACAGTTTTTCAAGCCCTTTCTGCTTCTTGGCTTTTGGCAATGAACCCAGGGAAAAGAAGAAAGCTTATTCAATCCAGCTGTCTCTCTCCTCTTCCTTCTTCCTCTACTATCACGGGATATCTCTGCCTTCAGGTTACAGAAGGTAAAGCAGCCATGGGTTCATTATTTTGTTTGTAGTTTGCCATTTAACATTGGTGCAAGAGGTGAGCAAGGGTGGTATGAAGTAAGGGGAGGCACAAATTCACAACAAGCTCCTTATTTTCTTAGGGATCCCTAGTGGGTAAACAGAAAACATGAGGAATGATTAAGGAAATGCAGTGAGTGCTACAACAGAGATATTTGTAAGAGTCCCTCATTCTTGAGAAATGCCTCTAAGAGGTGGCAAGATTTCAACTGAAATTAGACAAATAAAAATGAAGGCATCAAAGCAATAAACAGAAGGGCTGTGTTGTAGAGAGGCTTCCTGGTAACTTGTAGATCCTAGCAACAGCAGGGTCTCAGGGGAAAGTCGACTACGTTGCTATGTGATGATTATGGGATGTCTTCCATTCAAGAACCTGTCTCAAATACCTTCTTACATAACGAAAAATCTGCAGTTAGAGCCCCATTCTGCCCAAGAAGACGTCTTTGATAAAATACAATTATTTCTAAGAGTAGAAGCACATGAAGACTTTGAACTCACATGTGCATCTGTTGGGGAAATTGAGGCAGTTTTGAATGAGATGTTGGAGAGAACTGTTGAACACAAAGGCAGGAAAGAGGTCTAGAATTGAAGATATGGCAAGGAAGGGACTCTTAATATTTATGCTTCTTAAAAGTTTCAGCCAGGGCTGGCTGTGCCCAGAGAAGGCTTTTTGTCCCCTTTCCGTGGGCTGACTTTTAAAAAGGCATTTGTTTGTCTAGTGAGAGTGAAGGGAGCCAAATATTATGCCTTGGAGGCCCTGTATTGATCCTCACTGAACAACTACTAAATAGAGCTTGACTACAACACAATGTAGGATTAATTCTCCTTCTGTCTCAGTCCATGGTGAGCATGTCAATACGCATTTATGAAGTTTCTCTCTGTGTGGGAATCAGGGACCTCATGAACAAATTAATGTGATGAAGTCAAAAGAAAAACGGCCATTTTCAGTTTTGCTCCTTTTTAGATTATATAAAATGGAATCTAATAAAAATCTCTTTATCTAATCCCCTAGCATTGTTCATAACTACTTGTGCTTAATATGGCAAATAACTAAGTATGTTTTAGAGGCAATAAAATGTAAAAATGGTTTTTCTTTCTGTTTCTAAATCTTTGCTATTAAAATGTCCCGCAGATTATAGAAGTTTTGTAATGAGTGTGAAGTGTAATAACAAACAATTGCTAGCCTAAAAATGAGACGCTCCAGTGTGGAATTGTTCTTAAGCTTGCTTTTAAGGGAGGGAGAATTTATGAAGGTTTTCTTAGTTCATCTTTTACTTCAGTGATTGCAAATGAATTTCACATTTAAAAAGAAATACAAGATGATTGTTTTCTTAATTTGATTGGTTAGGAATAGATCTAAGTCTTAACTCCCTCCTTTCTTTTTATGATATGAGTCAAACTAGTGTTTGGATGGTGTTCAGGAGACTGAAAGGCACACTTAGACCAGTACATGCTGGCTTTCCATGTGAATTTGGAGAACAGTCTGCAACTTGTCCAATATGATGACATTGGTGGCAGGATATAGACCCGCATTAGAGCATGTTCACTTTAAGAGCTATGAATCTTCTAATGATATGCTATTTTATATTTCCTTTAAATTTTCCACTTAAAAAAAAAACAAAAAACAAAACAACACAAAAAAAGTAAACTTGTTGGCTGTAGTTTTCAGGTCCTTAAATAGTGCCTTTAGGAATATGTGTTCCTGTCTTTGCAGACAGAGCTCCACCTTACTTGTGGTAGTCTCCGAGAGCAAGAGCATCTCCTTCTGGAGTACGGAATGCGGATTACAGTGACTGTCAGCCAAGAGTCATTCCCCGAACCAAAGCAGTGTGGGTAGCAATAGTTCTTACTCTTCCATATGTTAGGTATGTGAAGATGTTTTAGATCTACAGGACCACACTTACATAATTTACCTTGCCTCGCTACACAACTAGCCTAACATTCACCTTACTGTGTCTAAAAAAACATACACTGGGTGTGTTAAAGGTGTTCTTGTTTCAAATACTTGCCAAATCACTGCCATGTGCAAGCAGAGTGAGTCTTCCGCGGTCCCTGCCTTTACTACCAGGAGTTCATCTCAGTCTCTCATTATTTCTCTGCTTTCTCTCTTCCTCTAAATAACATCAACTTTGATTCAGGTACAAGTACAGCACATGTGTGCTACGGTGTGCGTGTACAGGTCAGACCATAACTGCTGGCTGTCTGTTGTTTCCTTTCTCTGTGTGGGTCCTGGGGAACTGACGTCAGGTGGTCAAGATTGGGGACTGTATACGCTTTGCTCAGTAATGCCTGTGCCATCACGTGAATGCCAAGGGATGTTAGAAAAAAGAGAGGCTTATCTCCTTTGCACCATCTTTAGATTATATATTGCTGGCACCCATCATTGGTCTGGATGCCTCAGTATGTATTGGTTGTCTCAAGGTTGCTTGGCATTTCCAACAAATTTGTGAGCTTTCATTTAGTTTGTTTGAAATGTCCACTTTCCAATTGAAATTGGCATATTATATAATATGAAAACAAAAGGGGAAAGGTGTCCCAACCCTGAAGGCCAATGATGGCTGCTACACTTAGATTTCTCTTTTCCTTCTTCTATTTCATTATTCCCTTGCTCTGCCAAGAAAAGATGCAGTCCACAAAGTATGAAGAAACAGGAAAATAGAAACAGAGCCATGGTATCTGGGCTTTGCTAAATTCTCAGGGTCCAAGTTATACATACTGCTGGGAACAAGAGTCCACAGAACAGCTGTCTCTGTGGTATTTTTAAGCCTGTTAGAATTGTAGTGGTCCCATTTTAGGCATTAAGTTCAATGTGTTCTATAATCAAGATGTTTCTTACTCACATAATCAGATAAAAACTGTAATTTATTTTCTTTGTCAAAACTTTCCTACCATCGAAAGGAATCTTCATCTAATCAACTTTAGCTGGTAAATTAAAATTTTCCATGATTAGTGCCCTTCCCAAGAGAAGCAGGCAGGAAAGAAAGTACTATTTAGGAAGAAAATAAATTGTACTTATTTGGTGAAACTGAAGGAGCCAAAATTATTTAGTGAAGGTTTCATTTTCTTGTATTAGTTGTGTGTTCATCACCGTTAGAGATGAGATAATAACCAAATACTTACTCAACCAATATGAGAAAAACTTTGTTTTATTCATTATTTCTCAAATACCTTGTTTCAAAGTTGGAAAAGGCTGATCAAAAAACTACCATTACAACTGAGTTTGTTTATATTTGCCATGTCTGAATCTATTTCTTATATTCCTGAAAGAATTAAGCCAAACTAGGACAAGAATAGTACCACCCCACAGTCCTTACCTTCTGAAGATGTTACTCGCACATGTTAAGACTGGACATTTCACACTGTTAGGAGAATTACAGCAAACTTAACAAAAACGGGGATCCCATGGCTTATTTGTAACTTTATGTTGTTTCAGGAAAACTTGATGCAACTGAATTTCAGAATAACAGAAAAAGCATGGTTACTTGAGCATGGACTATTTGAGTAGGCAGCATGTGGCCCCATTCATGGCTCTCTCTTCATGGTAGATTTGCCTACAGTTGTCATCTGCATGGAGCATGCTAAGAGTAAATCCTGCTATTATTGACTGCTCGGTGCTAAGCTGCTGTGCCTCTCGTGACATTTTCTAGCTGATGACATTTTGGTTGAAGCCACATGAGAGTTACTTTTGTTTGGCAAGATTTGAAGCCAGACGGCCAGCAGTCCTATACAGTCCTCTCTGCCCCTACTAATGTGACACTGTACCCAATACCCTGACCTCTCCTGGATTATTCTTATTCAAAATGCGGGGCGAGACTCTTCCCCCTTTACCTCCTCATTAGTGATGATTACTCCAACCTATTTTATTTAGGAAGACTGGGCTGTTGGAGATCCCTTAGGTTGAATTTCACCACAACTTTGCAAAACAATAAGCAACATTACTGATCACTATGATAAAAACCTTATATGTAGGAAAGGGTATTCATAAAAAGTTCATAGCCACATGCTGAGGTTAATATTATTGCCCTTGTTCTATACGTAAGGGAAAAGAATTTTAGAGAAAGCCAAGTTATTACAAGGACAGTAACAGGAGAGGTGAGAAGGGCAAAGTGGGCATGACTTCTTATTCTTAAAGAGACTCATCTGTAGGCTTATGGTCCTGTGGTAAATCAGTCCGTGCATGCAGAAATTGCATATGCTTATAAATTGTTGAGTAAAAGACTTGAATCAGGTGCTTTGGCTCTTGTAGACATCAAGACTTTCAAGAAAGTGATAATGAACAGAATCTGTATCGCTCAGAAAATTTAGGTTGACTTTCATTTTAGACATCTGTAGCTGGTTTTTCAACTTCTAACCTAAGGTTAATATATTTCTTTTCCTCCTATTATAAAATAAATTATGATTTATTTTCTTAGGTGGAAGTATTTTGCACTTTTCATTATAGACTTTTGTTTGCTTGCCTTATCTAACATTATTTTATGCATTTGTATTCTTCTTACATTACAAAGTAATTACACAAGTATTTCAGAAGCCTAAAATTCAAATAAAATCCACAAAAACTTGTAAAGTACTAAATAGTCTCTTTGGATACAAGTAAAAATTAAACCTCAAATTCCAGCAGACATAGATTTCTATCTTGGTGACTTTAATTTGTTTTTGAGATTATTGTTTGTTTGTTTGTTTGTTTGTTTGTTTAAGACAGGGTTTCTCTGTATATCCTTGGCTGTGTTTTTGAGAGCTTTAGAATTTAGTTTTATTTTATGTGTGTGATATTTGCCTAGCTACATGTATGTGCACCATGTGCAGTGAGCAAGGAGGCCAGAAGAAGGCATCACACCTCTGCTGGGACCAGAGTTACAGGGAGTTGTGAGCTATCACATGGAGCTAGCAAACTGAATCCCAGATTTCTGAAAGATTAGCGAGTACTTTTAACAGCTGAACCATTTCTCCAGCTCTACTATGTCCTCTTACGGTGCCTGTTGATAAAATTAGAATAAGACACTTGGGATGAGTGTGGTCATATCTTTTTCACCTTTTAAATTGGGAAGAAGGACTTGAGTCATGAACCATCTGGTGTGGCATGAATATGCAGTTACTTTAGCTTTTCAAAGATTATGCTTTGTTAAGTTCATTTGCCATCCACTTAAGCTTGAGTATTGTGATCCATTTATCTCTTGACTAGCCTTATTATCATCCGGCATCAAATAAATCTAATCGTGATTCCACCTGTAAATAAAATATTAGGGTACCTTCATATTAAAATGAACCCTAAGCTCCCTTATTTACACAAATGAGGTATGGACTGCTTTTGCCCAGATAATGAATTCTAAGAAAGAAAGAAAGAAAGAAAGAAAGAAAGAAAGAAAGAAAGAAAG
>NW_026590663.1:1398652-1500643 GCF_907164565.1 Psammomys obesus | reverse complement strand
AGAAAGAAAGAAAGAAAGAAAGAAAGAAAGAAAGAAAGAAAGAAAGACAAAACCCAAACAACAACAACAAAAACAAAACTAACACCAGAATATTCTATGAGCTATATCTAAACAGAACTGCTATGAAACATAAAAAATATTTAGTTTTTCTCCTAAAGAAATAAAAACACTTCACATAATATCCACAATGTCAAAAAAAGCTATTTTGATCTTAACACAGGGAGCCCTACAGTCCCTTTTCCTGGCTTTACACTTTTTGTGGTCTATTTGGCTCTGGTTATTTTCAGAAAAGAGCATGATTTCTTTTAATGTGGGACTCTTTAATTGTGGAAAATGACATTTTCACAGCTTTTAGATGTTGCAGTGCTTTAAGGCTCTCAGTAAAGAGACTACAAGTCATTACAAATCAATTGCTGCATTCTCCTCTTTGCATATGCTAGCCTGTATCAGATAAATAATAAATAGCACACACGGTGCGGACCATAAACTAAGCAACCTAGCTAGGCGCTGTCACTGTCAGGATGAATCTGTAGTGAAGCTGCGTCTTTGATCAAATGCTCAAATCAGCATCTTTGATGTAAGGATGTAGGATCTCTCAGACAATTCACAGCTTCACCTTTCACTTCTCATTTAACCACTCTTGCATACCGCAGATGACTAGAACAACAGTAGAACATCCTCATCTTATATGCTTAGATTGTATACATTAGAAAATTCTTAGTGTAGCACTGCTTGAGGGCATACATTTTATATCTTCAAGTAAATCATGGCAGAAATGTGGAAGTATGTGTGGGTCTGTGTGGGAAAGATAAATGTGTGCGTAAACATGTAATAAAACTGACCATTATAAATTAATGACAGTAAGAGTGAGGGCAGAGAGTCTAACAGTTCTAGTTGGGTAAAAATCTATGATACTGTTGTTACTGTACTTCAGCTTTAATGAGCTAATTAGGAATAGATTCGTGGAAAAATTCAGAATTCTGCCAACCGTGGGTGAGAGTAAATCTAGTGTTGCCATTTTCTAGCTGTGTGAGTTACTCAGACTTAATGAGAGTAAGCCTTGGAATTTATCAAATGGACACAAACACATGTTTAATTTTCTTGGTGGAATCTAAATACCAATCTTAGAAATGGCTCCTCAGGCAAAGACAACCTGAGCTGATGGGTAAAAAGACACATTTCCTTCGCTGTGCTTATTGGAAAGCATGCCCTTGGAACTGGGAATGTGTCGGGAAAAACTACGGGGAAAATAAAGCCAACCAACACAGAAAGGACTATGAAGCCAGCTGACTTTCTTTATGACTCTTCCTCTCTTCAAAAGAGGCTGAGGAGATATCTAGATATCTAGATATCTAGATATCGGCTAGATATCTTCCTAGCCAATACCATTGCTGTTATTGCATTAGTACAGGATCTAACCTTCAAATGATTTCAATAATGAAATGAGGGAGAAAATATAGCTGATCTAAATTACCTGCTCCCTGCTCAGATTTGAATATTTAATAGCTCAGTCAATTGAAAGGCAATTAAAAAAATGTCTGCAAATAAAAATAACTCCTCATTCCTGGTGGGCCCACATGTGTTCTTGTCTCATTTACCACTTGCAACAGGAATTTGAAGAGACTCGGGGCTATTTGTCATCCTTTGTTGTCCTCACAGTATGGTGAAGTCGGGTATCTTTATCTTAATGCAGTAGGATTCTTTTCCCTGGACATTTGGCAATAGCATCACCAGGTTCAAAGCGGTAACCTGCAGGAGATTAATACAGTAAACGTGTCTGGCTTCATGGATGTGATCTGTGTTACACAGGCCATGGGTTCATGGAAGCCCTGTGCTTTTTCTGATACTGTCTTGGAATGCTTAGTAAGTTTTAGCTTTCAGCTTGTTTGCAAATCCTGTGAGCTAGCAGTACAGGAGAAAGAATCAGACATTTCTCTGCGGCTCATTTCCTCTCACGGTCTCCTATTTGCCAAGGCATTTTTGTGACTCAGCATATGGACCAGTTTAGCAAGTCTATGGTTAGGTATAAGGTAAGTTTGCTTCATAAGAGGAGTCAGAGGAGACAAGAGCTGTGAAAAGGCGAACTCTCTTTGCTTTAAATTGATTTTTCTTTCATACAGTATATTCTGAAATATACTTTCATACAGTATACTCCTCCCAGATCCTCCTATCCAACTCCATATCTTCTTTCTCTCTCTTTAGTAAACAGACCCTTAAATCAAATTTGAACCAAGCAGAAAGAAGGATGGCATTCATCATAAAACAAAAACAATTAAAGAACGTGCCCCCCATCCTTCCTCATTCCTATCACTTCCACTCTCAGCCATCCATGCAGAGAGATGAGAAAACAAACAAACAGGCAGCTCCCAGTTGTTTCTTCTTTCAACTTCTCTTTGTTCTTTTGCTCATCTGCAAGATAGAGATGGCTCCTATGGGGAGCACATACTTATGAAGGGGCATAACAGCACTCCAGTGTGTTGGCTCTGTGAAGAGATGCCAAGGTTCTGGCAAGAACAAGACATTACGTACCAGTTATAAAGTGAGCAATTCTTCAGGTAACATTGTCACTCACATTTGTAAACTGGCAAAGGTGAATGGCAGCATTTATGGTAATGATTTGAGGTTTAGTTCATTTTCAAATAAACTACACTACAAATAAAAGCTGACAAATCAAAGGAAGACGGGAGAAATGTAAAAACACTGTGTGAATAACATTTACGGTATTTTCCCTGGTTTCGAATGGGGCCTCATATTTATTTTATTTATATTTTTGGAGGGTTTTTCTTGTCAGTGTCATGGCCCTTTTTAAAAAACATTTTATTGTTTGTAAATTTTACATCATGCACCCCAATCTCACTTATCTTCCCGTCCCCTTGTACCCGCCCCCTGCCCTTGCAACCTCCCTCACACAAGAAAAAAAAAATCTGGTGGAAGCTATAGAGTGTCACAGTGTGTCACATAGCATACCCTTTTATCCAAACATCTTACAAATGTTCACCGCAACAATGTGTCATTTTTCTGGATCAAGGCCTCTGGATTCTGCTGCACTATCAATACTGGCTCCTCACCAGGAATCTTTTTGGATACTCTGTTATTGCCCTGGCTTTCGGAGACCCTGCAGCTTTGGATCTGCAGGACAGGCCCCTTCCCTTGCTCCAGCAGTTCATCAATGGGGTAGATGTTGGAGAGGGTCAACTCAAAGCCCCGGATCTGGAGGTAGCTGAATCAGTCAGCCTGACAGCTCTCCTGCTCCAGAGCCACCAGAGCCACATCTACTGTGCTGCTCAGGAGAGGTACAGGGCCAGCTCTCGCAAGTGCTGTAGCAAGTGAGGGGCAGGGCCATCTCCGCCCAGTCCTTGGCCATCAACATGATCCCAGGTGGCAGCCCAGACCAGGGATATTCACATGGCCTTTGGTGGTAGCTGGACCGCAGATACGACATGGACCCCTCTGGTTGCGTGGTCACAGACCCAGGCAGAGCCCTTGGCGGCAGCATAAGCTGGGGTGTCACTGTGGCCTGAGGAGCAGAGCATGCTATTCACATGAGGTTATTCCCACCCCTCTCATATCTCCAGTTCCACCTCCTGTCCCAGGGCTCAAACTTCCGCTTCTCTTTCCCATCTCTTCACCACGTGCTTGCACATCAGAGCGGCTCCCACTGTGGTCTCTTGGTGCCCTGTGCCCACCCATGCTGCGGGGCTGCAGGTGGGGGCCTCATTTTTAAATCTGGTGATGGGTTCTGAAAACTGTGTCTCACCTGGCATGGAGTGGTTAACACAGTGGGTGGTTCCAAGAACTCTGAATACACAGACAATTGGATTTAAATGACAATTTGCCACTTCACACATTTGGCTAATCTCTCTGAACCTTAAGTTTTCATCATTACTTTACTTAATCAATGTATTGGTTTTGGAGACTACAGGGAAGAATGAGCGACAAGACAGTCCTTCATACACCTTACATATTTGAAGGGAAGACAGAAATTAAGCCAAGCAACAAAAACCACAAAGATAAACATTATGATATGTGCTATCAAGAAAGATTAAAACATTTTCAAAAAAGAAAGAGATTTGGGATAGTCCTAAGACCTAGATTCAGTTTTGGTAGTGAAATACCTAAACAGAGGTATAGAAGATGGGTAGTGGTAACAGGAACAAGAGCCAGGAAGGGGAGAAATAGGAATATCTCTTTGACAAGGCACCTCGAGATTGTGATTATATGGAACACATCTGCTCAGGCTCAGCCACAGTGAATGGGGAGTACATGTGCTCCCTGGCTCGGCAGCATGTTTGGTCATAGTCGAACCTTTGCATTTGTGAAACACTAATTTTCTAGAAAGTCCATTATCAATACAATCAGTCAATTAATGGTATTTTGTTGACGTCCTGGACATAATACAATTCTTTTGTAAAAATTCTCTGACCTTGAATAGCTCTTTCTCATGTATACATGTCAGTTTCTAATGAATTTCTCTAGGAGGTCTGTAATTCATGATCATTTGGCTCAGTTATGTTCATGCCTACCCTTGGGCACAATAGCATTTCAATTAAAGAAAGCTAGTGAAAGTGCTTTCTTCCTGTCTTTCATTATATTTGTCAGTGGGTTTAATGACTGTTACGAAAAAGGAAAAGTCTCCCCCCCCCCGCCCGCTTTTTTTTTAGTTGTTGCTTTTGTGTTTCCTTTTATTCTTGGAAGGAGTGCCTATTTTAAGCCACTTTTACCTGAAACAACCCCTGGCTTCTGCTTGATAGAACCTCCATTTAATGAGGTTAGGGTAGCAACTGTCTGCTGAAGTTGACAGAGGCATCCAGGAACTGCTAGAAAATGTAAATGATCTATAGGAGGACTCTGGGAATAGGTGAAGCTGATCATCACTATCTCTTTTCCTGCCTTGTCTGTAGTTAGTTCTCTTACAGTCTCATTTCTTCAATGTCCCTCTATTTCAGTCTGGCAACTCATCCCTCAGGAGCATCCTGGGTACATGACCTACCACAATCTCTCAGTTACTGCAACAAGAATTGGACCCAAAATGTGTCCACTGTAATATCTCACACACACACACACACACACACACACATACACACACACACACACACACACACACACACTTCCCTTTGTTACTATGGTAAAATAGTCTGACAAAAGCAACTTGTGTGAAAGAGTTTATTTTAGTTCTGAGTTCAAAGCATAGTCCAACATTGCAGAAGGTGGAAAGTCAAGCCTTCAGGAGCTGAAAGCAGCTGGTTACATCTTACCTTCAGTCAAGAAACCAAGAGATCATAGAAAGCTCCAGTTCAGTTCCCTTTCTCCATTTATACAGTCCAGGAAAGCTGTTTAGGGAATGGTCCCAGCCATAGGCTGGATCTTCCCATAGCTCTTTGCACGATCAGTAACTCCCACATGCATGCATAGAGACTAACCTCCCAGGGGATTCTAGATTCTCTCAAGTTGACACCTATCACATTACCAAAGTAAAATATTGTAGTAACAGGTTTTTCCCGATTTCTCCTTCTAATTCAACTTTTCATCTTTTTGGTGTTGCTGATTGACAGATTTTTGATACTGAGTTAAAGAGATGGGCTAAGCATATATTTGATTTGTGCTTACCAGGCTACACTTGAATTCTTGTGGCTATAGGTGCCTTGGTGTAAAAATTATTTTCAGGATTACAGATAGTATCTGTTCTTAAAATTTCTCTGTTCCTTAAAGAAAGTTACAGGGGCTATGATTTTGACAGACTGATACACACACTCTCTCTCTCACACACAAGCATAAATGCATACATACATACACACTTTAAACAACTTTGCATCAAAAAGTATGTGAAATTTTCAGACTATGCTGAGCTAAATCATAGAAAACATATCTGTGTATCTGTTATGTAAACTAGTAAGAAAATTATTTAGTTGTAATCAATGTCAAAATAAAGAGCGGTTCACTCCTGCTAGGGGCAGAATTGATAAAGCAGGCTATACTGTAGGATATGTATTTTATAGAATTCATAAGGTAGAATTGATCAAAATTCTTGTCCTTTTAGAAAACAATCTGCGGCAGAACTATAAGCAGTGAAAGTGTCTGTTCCACACATTGTAACTATTAGTTAGATGCAGATAAAACTTTGTCAAATGTGCTAGAGAAAACACAAATTTGTCTTTCCTTGCTGTAAAAACATTGTGAATATTATTAGTATTTACGAGGAATCAGGTTTACAGCATAAAATGTAGGAAAATATAGGTGTATGTCAATCAATTTGTAGAAACACTGTTTTATAGCTATTTTGACATTTATGTCATTTTCAAACATCTGTGTTTTTGCCTTTTTTGAAGCGGGTTTTGCTTTGTAGCCCATCAGTAGCCTGAAGTTAGTGACGTAGAACAGGTTGATCTTAACCTTATAGAGATTCTCCTTTTCATAAAAGGTGTACTGACCCCATCAAACCGAACACATTCACCCTCAAATCCCCTCCCTCTGCCCAGGGTTTATATTGCCTTTGATTTCACATGAAGAATGGTTTAAAGGCTCATGCTGTCTCACTTCAAGACCCTCTGAGAGTCCTCACATATCCTCTGCAGGGTCCCATCTCACTGAGCCTACCCTCCAGCCCTTCTGGGCCTCAGCCTCACAAGGCTGTAGCCGACCACTATGGCACCTCATCCATGCTCAGCACAGCAGCTTGACTTTGGCTTTGGAACGCCTCAGCTTCCATTGCCCCCTGCGATCTCATGCTAAAAGAGCTAAACTGTAGCACTCTGTGGAAAACCTTCTCCAGGGCTTGGCTTAGCACACTCGGGCCTCACCCTAAAGCATTCTAGATGGCCCTGAGAGGAACAGAACCCTGTTCTCCTTCTGGAAGCAGAGTTTCAGGACCCAACCAAGACCCACAAACTCCGAGTGTTTGTACACCAAGGTTTCTTGTGAAAGAATCTTTAAAAGGTATTGAAGACATTGGTGATTTCATTGGAAAGCATAATCATGTCATAGATAGTGTAAACAAAAAAAAAATACACAGGTTGAGAACCACTGTTGTAGAGAGTACATCCATAATCAGATAATATAAAGCAAAGGAGGATTGATCTTGGACTTCTTTGATTCTGGAGCTCTGTGAGATAAGTCATCTCTGTCATTTATGCATTTCCCAGTTTTTGGTATTCTGTGATAATAACAGCGTACACATACATCAAACCACTGCAGTGACTCACAGTATCATATAACCTTCGCGTCCACAACAGGTAGAGGCATCCATGGCTAAGGCCCTGTACATTGTATCAGAGGACATTGCTGCTACAGTTCAAACAAGGAAGTTTCATATGGCCTTGTGTACCAGGTCAGTGTTGGCATCCGTGTGACTATGCACTTTTAAAAAACACCGCTTAACACTGATCCTTAGAGGAGTTCTCTGATTATGGAAACTAGAAAGACAGTACACAGTCCAGACCCGTTTCCTTCTAAATATGCTTGTATTTCATTGAAAGACTCTGGAAATATTAACTATGATTAGTTGAATGCCTTCAAATTATTGAACACCTACACCGTTTTTAATCTTCACAGTAACTCCAGCAGATAGATATTATTGGCCCTTAACAGAAGAGAGAACATCCTTGGAGAAGGTGAAACAGCAGGAACAGGAGCTGGATTGGATCTGAGCTGACTCTAAACTGTTGTTTCTGTTTACTCTGCTGCCCTCCAATGTGTGAAGCTCAAGAAACTAAGTTCTGTTGATAGAATTTGATACGTGGTATTGAGCACTAGACTGTTGACTGTTGGAACAGAAAGAAGTCATGTCATCTAATTCAGTCTCTTCTGCATTGAGATCATTGAGGTCTTAGAAAAATGTCATTTCAGGTTTACAGAGTAAATGCTGGCATTGCACTAAGAACTTGGGATCTCTTTCTTTCGCTAAAAGTGATGCGAGCAATAATCCAAGTGACAGCCTGATCTGCTGCTGCTGGCTACATATGCTATGCTTCTTGTAAATTCACATCTATGGAGTCACATTCTTTACTTCAAAAGAAGATACTAATAGTAATATAAAAATAATGTGAATACAAATTCCCTTAAAATACATTTAAATTTTATCCCTGATTTCAGACATTGTAAATGGTTTATCAATTAAATAATTTATTTTAAAAATATAAAAGTAGATATAATACTTGCTATCATTTATGCAATACCCATTGAGATTTACATAAATTATTTTCATCCCATACGTAATTTATAGTGGTCTTCACAGAGACAATGAAACCTACAACAATTAAGTTATTTATACAAGGTCACCCGAATATAAAGGGTGGATTCTGTTATTAATTGTTCAACGCAGACCACATGGACTTCAAGTAGCAAGTGTTTACCAATATTATTTACTGTTAGTTCTTTGACAATTCCATACACATATAATGCATTTCTGTTACTTTCTTCACCTTTCCTCTCCTATCTCCCTTCCACCTTTATCAATATTCTTCCTATCTGTCCATTTCCCTGCTTCATGGTGTGTGTGTGTGTGTGTGTGTGTGTGTGTGTGTGTGTGTGTTGTGGTACATTTACTTTAATCAGGGACATCTGTGTGACTACTGAATTGAGACTGCCTTTTGGAGCTTGTTGGGGCCACCAGTAAATAAGAGTAGAAGGAAAGCAGTATTCTTTTCTCTGAAGCGACAGGAAGGAAACAGTTCAGCAGTTTGGGGTGTGGTCCTCTACATCCTCCGCCATCCCTGCTGGGCTGTTGATGGGCCCACTTTTGTCTAGACTCAGTACAGCCAGCCAAGTTTATTGAGTGAGATCATGATTACAATGATGGTGTATTTCCCAGAGGACATATTTCTACGAATTTTACTGAAATTTAACAAACATAGGATTAAACTGTGTGTATTCAGGCATGAGTTGTACTATACTTTTGCCATTGTGTATTTTATGTTTTCCATTGAAATCAGCAATCTCTTCAATACCCTTTACACATTCTTTGACAAGAAACCTTGCTGTATAAACACTTGGGGGTTGTGGATTTTCTCATTGAGCAAGAATAGCCTTTGAAGAAAAGATTATTGAAAGAAAAACATCTCAGCTGGTCAGAGCTTTAAGATTAAAGAATTATTTCTGTATTTCAAACTAAAGTTCAAGGATTTATAAGATTTATTTAAGCTTATAAAAATATCCTGGTAGTATCCTGAATAATGTATCATCCAAAAATAAACCAGAACTTATGAAATTCTGATATTTTATAAATGTCTCTTTTTGAAATTGTTCTGTTGGTATGCTGTGGTTGATTGCACTAATATTGATTTTTATTCTTCTTGAATAAACAGATAGGGGCTATGAAAGACAATGTTGTTCACTAAGACTTTTTTCACTCAAGATTCTATTAGAAGGAAGGTAGACAGAACTGCATAGTGTTTGGCCAAATGCCATTATTATGTGATATAAAATGAATTCCTGCACTGTTTCTTGTATACAACAAATACTCAGTAAGGATAAACCATAGCCACTTTTATTACTGACCAAAGAATTATGCCAAGGAAACCATCTGAAATGTGGGTGATTTCCTAAAATGAACATAGCAATATTTTGTCTCATAAAATGTCTCATGAAACATTGGAGACTTACAGGCTAGCTAGTGAAGAAATAAAGCAAGTACCGGTTGGGATCTGGCTCTAATCTGGCTTTGTGCCAGTCACGGCAGGCCCCTGTCAATGTCTGACCCACAGATGTGACACTGCTGACTCTGCAGTCTGGCCAGAGCCACCTGCAATATATCAGCACTTTTTTTCCTGGAAGTGCCGCAGACTTCTAACAGACATCCAATTTCTCACTCAGGGAACACTTTTCTTTTCTTCTTTAGCTTAGGATTCTAATTCAGATTGCAGTGCTGTGGGATAGCCATTCTCAATGCTACAGTAGATGAGCAGGCCAGAATAATTCAATTTCACTAGTAGTTATCCAAAAGAAAACATTGGCAAACCAAACAAGCTACCTACATAGACATATAATTCCAATTATTTTAAATATAGAGTGAAAAACAAGTTCAATATCCTAATAATTATTCTCATTGACGTTCATAATCTTTGAAATGCAGTTTGCCAAAGTACCATCTATTACCATCTAGAGGATGATGTCTAAATGGCGACTCCTGTCGTGAAACAGAAGTGTGGATGAACAGTGACCTAGAAAAATTCTCATGTGAAGCTGTTGATGAAAGTTAGGCCCCGCCTTGACGGTGTGAAATGGATATTAAGTTGCTAATAGGCCCACCTTGCATCACAGTGAATAAGTGATTATAGTTTAAATGCTTTCCAAAAATGCCGTCTTGGGCCCTCAGTGACAGGACAGTTTAGGATATGTAGAGTGCACCATCTACCTATACTATCAGGTCTCATCAGGGCTGTCTGTATCCTCTTTCTCTGTGGCCTAGGAAGTCCACCTCACCAGCAGGAGTTGTTTAAAGAACAGGCAACCAATTTCATGGCAGTGATTGCCCCTGCTCCTCTTACCAGGGAACTCCCATGGAGACTGAGCAGCCCATGGGCTACATCTGAGCGGGGATCTAGATTCTCTCCATGAACGGTCCTTGGTTAGATTCATCAGTTTCTGTAGGACACCTGGGCTCAGAATTTTTGGCTCTGTTGGTCTCCTTGTGGAGCTCCTGTCCTCTCCAGGTCTTTCTCCCTCCCATTTCTTCCATAAGATGCCCTGCACTCTGCCCAAAGTTTGGTTATGAGTCTCAGCATCTGCTTTGATACACTGCTAGGTAGAGTCTTTCAGAAGCCCTCTGTGGAAGCCTTCTGTCCTGTTCCCTGTCTTCTCCTACTTCTGATGTCTGTCCCATTTGCCTTTCTGAATGAGGATTAAACATCTTCCCGAGGGTCCTCTTTGTCGTTTCTAGCTATGCCTATTTTTATAATTTAAATGTCTATTACCATTGAACCACATTCTTTACATGAAATTAAATACTTAAATAAACAGAATTTTATTGAAGATTCATATTATATTTTCTTATCTTCTCATTTTTGGAACCCAATTCTTTTCTTGCTGATATTTGGAAAATGCATGCTATCCAATATAAATCAGAATAATTGGGATTCGAGAGCTGGTCTACTTTTCAGTAGGACACTAAATTTTACTCTGAAGTATATTTGAGTATACTTCAGAGAATATTTGAATATACCCCTGTAATAGTAACAGTAGGTACGCTCTATTCCGTGGCTGAATGACTCCATTTACTATTTTAAGATCACATAGTACAGACCACTCATAGTAATCACAAGTAGCTGACATTGACTTAGAACATAAATCCTGCCATGCACTGTCTCTTACTCTTATATATGTGTTTTCTGAATTATCAATCACGACAATTTTGCAAGATAGCCATCATCATCATCATCATTATTTCTAATAAATTTGGAAACTGAACCACGAAGTTAAAGTACAGCATTTCATTGGCAAATAGTAGGAGTGACTTCAGCTCATCAGTTTTACTCCAGTGTGTATGCTTTGAAGTAATTTGCCATAGCTGCTTTGTGATGTACAAGAGGGTCCCGAACATTTCAGCAAGGGTGAGGTCATGAGAGTTGTAGGCTATCTAAATAATTAATTCTATTTTTTTTCAGAAATGAACATAGTGATACATAAGAAGACATCTGTGGTCACAGTTGTGAAAGTAATAAAGGCCCTTTATTGTTTTCTATAATACTCAGTAATTGCATTTGAGAACAGTTAATAAATGACATTAAAAATATTTATTCCATCTCAGATGTCACTGTCTGTATTTTAGTGTTAGTGGCAGGTTCTCAGTACTTTAGCAATAAGTCACAGCTTCATTAATTGTGTTTTACACCATTATCTTGAAGGTTGCTCAGCTTTTCATTCCCTTGCAGTTTTTCCACTGGGTAAGGTTGTTGATTTTTTTTTTCCTTGTCTGACTTTCATGAATTTCACATTTTTTTATGAAACCTCTCTGAAGGATAATCTGTGTATCACTGAATGCATGGAACTCATATTAAACTATACTGCCAAATTTTATACTCTGCAAAAGCTGTCAGGTCCTGTTTAGCATACTAAACTAGGGACTCTTTCTTATGAGGCATTTTGATATCTTAAAAATATCCTCAAGCTCTCCTTTAGATTCTAAAACAAATAGTTATAATGAAAATTTCCTCCCATGCCCAGATAAATCTAGAAGGGAATTTGTTTGCCCATCTTGAGAGAAGAAAATATTAACTTTTAAAAGATTGGCATTCAAGAAATCAACACTGGAAAAATGTTTAGTTAAGTAATGCAAAAATTATCAGTCACAGTACAAAGGATATCTGCTGATTACTCTTCCTCATAGGAATCATATTCAAAAAGAAAAAAAAACATAAATAATATTTGTAATTAGAATGCAAACTCATTCCTTTACCAGTGCTTAGGAAGGACTGGTCTTCTCAACACTCTTTTTTTTGAAGTGGGGAGTGAAAAATGATACCACTAACTTAGCAACACAAAACCTGTATAGAATAGAGTGATCTCGGAGTTAAAAAACACAGTATTATTATTTACAAGTAAAAATAACTATAGTTTTTAAAACAGGATGATAATTACATTTGCTCAATAATCTATATTAATTTTACTTACTGAACAAGCCGTGCGATTGAGGATGTAGGTTCTGTCCACACACATTTTGTAATATGGCCAGTTGCAATATGGAAATGACCTAAGGTGTCGATAAATGCTTCTTTCAAAGAAATATGTGCAGTTGTAGTTAGAGTTTATGGTAAAGTTCTTGCTGTAAGTGTGAAGACCTGGGTTTCAACCCCATAATCTCTTCACATCTTATCCCAGTGCTGGGAAGGTGGAGACAGGTAGATTCTTGAGGGTTCCAGGCCAGCCAGAGATAGTACTTGTTGAGTTTTAGGACTGACATTTCACCACCAAAATGAAGGTAGGAAGCTCCCAAAGCATGACATCCAAGGTTACCCTTTGGCCTCTACTGCATGTAGATTCAGAGGAATGTTCTTCAATACACGCCCCACTCCTCAGAATACAATGGAAGGGCTCATTTCAGTCTCCTAATTGTTATCAATTGAAATCTCTAATTACACTTTACCTGACACTTAAAAAAAAGTCCTGAAACTTCACACTCATAATAAAATTCTAATTTATCAGCTTTCCCCGGCTGATTTTTTTTTTTTCCTGTTGAGAAAAATCAGCACTTTAACATGGTGAATGGACTTTTCACCTATTCACTACCAACAAGGAAAACCTACACAGAGACTAGCATAACCTTGCATTGTCCATGGAAAATAAAACCAGCTATTTAAAATAATGTTTAAGTTAGGTAGCTGCCTACAGCGGAAACATTTCTTGGGATAATAACATCTCTGGCTGGCTGCCTTGTTTGATGCTCCTAGAAATGGTTTCTATTGAGACAATTAAATAAAAGGATTGATGTGTTACTCAATCCAGTTGTGGGTACATTCTGTATGAGGAGCAGCTGACTCTTTGGGTTATTTTGGCATTTCATTTCACCCCTCTTTTGGAATCAGCTTATGGCAGTGTGGTCAGGAACTTCAGTCTATACGCCACTCACCGAGATACATTGAGATATCGGATATATTCTGATTCGTCTCAGATCATCCTGCGCTTTACTGAAAGGAAAAGATCAAGGTCTTTAAAAGCAGATGGAGGGGAACTAGAAGGTTGTGTGCATAAGCAAAACAACCGAAATTTATATTTCTGTTGCCATCATTACAACTGCCATTATCACCACCTGATATCAATCTAAGTGTGTACCAAGCTCACACGCGCACTTGTCATTTTCCTCGACATCAGCTCATTTGAAGAAGCGTATACTGGAGAATTATTAAAAATATGCACACTAAAGTTTTATATTTCTTTCTTTCTTAAAAAGCCATTGACAGTATAGTGGACTACGTGTGTGTGTGTGTGTGTGTGTGTGTGTGTGTGTGTGAGAGAGAGAGAGAGAGAGAGAGAGAGAGAGAGAGAATCCATCCACTGAGTCTTTCATAACATATGCCTAATGTGAGAAACCTCAGAGACCCTTCAGAAGAGCAAACACAAAACATTAAATTAATAATATGTCCCATTACAAAACTTCTTTCCTTTAACTTAGGAGAATCACAGTATTTATTTTTGCAAATGTAGTATTTATTTAAATTAAAGTGGAAACTTCTAACACACACATAGCTATTCATATATGTTATTATACATACATAATTTGGATTGAGTTTTAATCCAAATTTAATCAAGATGATGAGTCTTGATCATCATTAAAACAAAAATTGTGCTCCATTGTTTTTTTTTTTTTTTTTTTTTTTTTTGCATCATGGTGTACTCTCTGGAAGAATAAGAACTAAATCCCCAAAGAGCCTGGACATTTGGTTGACAAGTAAGGATCCAGTTATATCAAGGGCAGTGTGTGTGTGTGTCTGTGTCTGTTTGTGTGTAGGGGGAGGTATTATAAAATGTGCTATAGCGGTTTGGTGGAAGAGAAATCAAATTTAAACTTTGGAAGATAACATGCAGTTTGCATACTAGCTTGAAAGAATATCTTCCATGTAGAGGAGCAGACTACAACATGAGTTGATTTTTCTAACTGCACAGGCAGTGTTGCAGGAATGCCCGAAGTCTTGCACATATGGAAAAGTCACATAGCTTCTGTGTATGCTCAATGCCAAGGTTTACTTTCACAGTAGCTGTTTCATAAATAAATAGCAGGGCTACATAGATATGAGCACTTTATGTACCATCATCAGAAGTATTGCCAATATAAAAGAGTTGTCACAGTACAATCTACATAGATTTCGTATTATTTATAATAGGAGGCCACAAAATATTATTTTTGGAAAAGTGTCTGCATAGTTACATTGGAATGGAGGGAAGCTTAAATTGGATTTGTCATTCTGTATGGCTTGGTTCATATGAGAAGACAGTTGCCTTTCAACTTGTATCTATGTGTCATGCTTTTCAAAAAAAAAGAAATAATCTCCAACTTATAATTTTTCAATTGTGGCTTTTGCTTGATAACTACACACAGGTGATAAATTATATATTCTATATGCACATGTCAATGTGTCGTAAAGGTTGTCTATACTTAGGGACATGTGCAGGACATGATGAACACTTGTTAACTAAAATATTCAGTTGAGATGGACATATCCATTAAAGTATGCAAACAGGAAACAGGGCAATGTTTTCAAAGTTTTGGGAAACACATTATTTTATCAATCTGGAAAAAAACTGTATTTGAGCTGCTAAGAGTTGATTCTAAGTTGACTATTACAAGGTAGGTAAGGAAGATATACTTACAGTTTTTATTTGAGATAAGATCATATGTAGCTAATGCTAGTCTAAAATCATGTAGTCAAGGCTTGCCTTTAATTCCTACCTCCTTCTCCAAAGTTATAAGATTTTAGGTGTTACTAACAAATGTGTCTCATATTCCCCTCATTTGTGCATGCTCACACATTTTCTTCTTTTTTGTGGTACTTTGGTTCCATTCCTTATTACCTCACTATAGGATTCTACGGCCTCAGTATAGCAGAAATCAAAAGGGACAAATGCAGCGAAGCGTTAGGATACTGTCTTGCTACTTGCCATCTCTTTGACTCTGACCCCCTGAATCTGTTTGTCTTCTGTAAAACAGCATTTTTTTCTTTTATTTTTATTAATTACAGTTTATTTACTTGGTATCCCTGCTGTAGCCCCCTCCCCATCCCTTACTAATCTCACCCTTCCTCCCTCTTCTTTTCCTATGCTCCTCCCCCAGTCCAATGATAGGGGACGTCCTCCACCCTTCCATCTGACCCTAGTCTATCAGGTCTCATCAGGACTGGCTTCTTTGTCTTCCTCTGTGGAATGGTAAGGCTGCTCCCCACCTCAGGGGGAGGTGATCAAAGAGCCAGCCCATGAGTTCATGTCAGAGACAGTCTCTGTTCCTATTATTGGGGAACCCTCTTGGACACTGAGCTGCCATGAGCTGCTTCTGTGCAGGGGTTCTAAGTTATCTCCATGCATGGTCCTTGCTTGTAGTATCAGTCTCAGAAAAAAACCCTGGGCCCAGATTTTTTGGTTCTGTTGCTCTCCTTGTGGAGCTCCTGTTCCTTCCAGGTCTTTCTATTTACCCCTTCTTTCATAAGATTCCCTGCACTCTGCAAAAAGTTTGGCTATAAATCTCAGCATATGTTTTGATACCTTGCTGGGTAGAGTCTTTCAGAGGCCCTCTGTGATAGACTCCTTTCCTGTTCCCTGTTTTCTCTGATGTTCAAAGAATCAATGAAACCAAAAGCTGGTTCTTTGAGAAAACCAACAAGATAGACAAACTCTTAGTCAAACTAACTAAAAGGCAGAAAGACACAATCCTAATCAACAAAATCAGAAATGAAAAGGGGGCTTAACAACAGACACTGAGGAAATCCAAACTATCATTAGATCTCACTTCAAAAGCCTATACGCCATTTGAAAATCTAAGTGAAATGGACAATTTTCTTGATCGATTCAACTTGCCAAAGCTGACTGAAGAACAGGTAAATCAATTAAATAGTCCTATATCCCCTAAGGAAATAGAAGCAGTCATCAAAAATCTCCCATCCAAAAAAAGCCCAGGGTCAGCTGGTTTCAGCACAGAATTCTACCAGACTTCCAAAGAAAAGCTAACACCAAACTCTTCAAACTATTGCACAAAATAGGAACCGAAGGAACATTTCCAAACTCATTCTATGAAGTCACAGTCACCTTGATACCTAAACCTCACAAAGACCCAACAAAGAACGAGAATTTCAGGCCAATCTCTCTTATGAACATTGATGCAAAAATACTCAATAAGATACTCACAAACCGAATCCAAGAACACATCAAAGATATCATACACTATGACCAAGTAGGCTTCATCCTGGGCATGCAGGGGTGGTTCAATATATGGAAATCCATCAATGTAATCTACCATATAAGCAAACTGAAAAAGACCACATGATAATCTACTTAGATGCTGAAAAAGCATTTGATAAAATCCAACATTCATTTATGTTTAGAGACCTGGAGAGATCAGGGATACAAGGCACTTACCTAAACATAGTAAAGGCAATATACAGCAAGCCTATAGCCAACATCAAACTAAGCGGAGAGAAACTTAAAGCAATCCCACTGAAATCAGGGATAAGACAAGGCTGCCCACTCTCTCCATACCTCTTTAACATAGTACTTGAAGTCCTTGCTAGAGCAATAAGACAACTAAAAGAGATCAAGGGGATTCAGTTTGGAAAGGAAGAAGGCAAAACAATAATTTTTGTTTCTGTAAAACATTTTTTTTTTTTTGCCTTCATTAATTGACATGGCACATAGGAAATAGCCAATGCGAGTTTGGTCTGCAGTAGCAGTGCATTGGAAACTAATTTGCTTCTTTCTTTTGTCCTCTGCCCCCAGTTTTTCTCCCTTTTTGCTTCCTCACTTTAATTCATTAGCATTTAGAAACACACACACACACAAACACACACACACACACACACAAACACACACACTTTTAATTTGTGACATGCTGTCCTTGGGATCAAGGATGAAATAGTACCTTAAAGGGAACGAATGATCTCCCCCCTCACTAGTTTACTGTCAATTATGGCAAACAAATATTAGTCACGATGGAACAGAAGTGTGTAAAAAAAAATTGCTACTGCTAAACATAGAGTAGAAGCACATGGTGTTGGAGGGTGAATGACAGGGGGAGTAATATCCCCTCCCCTGTTTCCATTAGGACAAGCAGAATCATAAACTACACTGAGAAAATTAATGGAAATGTTGATGATTATGTACTAGTGGATTGAGCCTGAAATTATGTTGAATGTTGGTACTTTGGTGTTCTGAGGTTCTGAATCATAAAGTTGAATAAGAGATGTTAACAGTTTAACATATTTCCTCTTTTTGTTTCAATGCTATACCTTCTTTCTCTCTCTCTCTCTCTTTGTGTGTGTGTATGTAGAGAAGTTTTAGGCTGATAAATTTCTTCCTTTGATTAAATAAATAAGATTTCCTTTGTTCCTCTGTTGGGGAGTGGCTAAACTTTGGTGTTTAAAACTGTCTGTTACCCAGAAACTCAAGTTCAATCACATTACAACCTTTCCACAGAAAATAAAGCTTTTTTTTCCCCATAGGAACGTCACAGTAATGGATGGAGTCAAGGCAGCAGCCTAGTGTGGAATGACCTGTGGGGCTAAAGTCTCTCTCAGGCCCTGAGGTTCGCAGTAAATAGAGAACTCCCAGGTTCCATCTGCATAAAACTCTTGCCACAGAGTGCCAGAAATCAGCAGTCTCAAACAGCAAGGAACCCTCTTATTGGATAATAATTCTTGTCTTGTTAATCCTGGAAGGTATGGATTCTTAGCAGGGAGCCCAGGGGTCTGGGGTGAGTACTTGTTATTAAAGGGCTGTGGCTGGGAACCTCTCTTTCTTACACATGTCTGCCAAGGCTGCTGGACTTGGCTCCTTTCAGCGCATTTGTTACATAAGCATAAGCCAGTGTATCTTTCCCTGTCATTATAGTAAATGACTATTTGACTGTTAAACTTTTGGAAAAATAGCTATCAAAAATTTTAATAGAAAATATGGAGTCAACTGATATATAAGGCAGAGTAGCTAAGGACTATTCAGTCATTTAGATGTCACCCTGGTGTGTATTATTCAGCAATGGTGACCTCTGTTGATTTAGGAGGTGGCTTGCATTCAATACTCCTGCTCTATCTCCTGCCACTGTGCAAACAAACAAACAAACCAGACAAACAAATCAAACTTTTTTTGATGGTTCTTTCTTCTCCAGGCACCTCTTCATTTTGCTTCTTTCATATATATTATCATTGTTTGAGAAATTTTTCTTTCCAGTTCACCTCTCTTCACATCTCTCTCTTTTATTATCCACTGATATTTCTTATAATTCATAAAAAAGTTCTTCTCTGAAGGTTCTAGAAGGCACTAAATCGGATTAGTTCACAGTGTTCATCAGATTCGTTCATTGCACTTGACTCCACTGCCCCTTCTTAAAAACCTTTCCTCACTTGGCTTTGTCACCCCAACCTCTGCTTGGTACACCTCCCTGCTAGAGGCTTCTGTTTCTCAGTCTTCTGATTACCGTACGCCCTTTGTAGTTTATAGTTCTTAATATGTCCTTGTCCCTTGTTTCATTGATAGTTGGAAATAGCTAAAAACTGAGTGTCAGGATATTTATGGGACTTACGTTGGGGATTTTTTCTTTATAAAAGGCATTACATGAAAGAGTAATGGAGTAATAGTTTTGTGTGTACACATTTTTTTTTATTCAAAATAAAAGGCAAGTTAAAAACCCCAAGAAAAGTGTTTTTCTGTATGTCTTTGACTTGAAACACATATGAGCTATTCACCGAAGAGCACCAGGAAACATGTATTTTATTGCATGCTGATCACTGGAAATAAATATTTCCAGCTTTAAACAATAATTTTTGTTTTAAATATTTCAAAATGACAGAACCACATAAAATATTTGTGCTGTATTTTATCAGGTATCGAGGTGCAAGCAGTTCAAGGGGTCCCGGTGACAAGTGGCTTCACAGATGTGACATGAAGTTGTCCACGTCCTGTCCAGATGGTGAGTAGGAACTGACAGACACCCTAGAAGCTCTTTTGCCTTCCAACAATGGTTTATAGGTTCTAGGAGTCTGCTGCCTCTCAAAAGGGTGTCCTGGGGAAATACTTGATAGATAGAAATACTTGCAAGATAAAAACCTATCATTTCAAGGCCACTTTCTGTATCTCTGTAGTAGGTAATGTGTACTCTTTCCTTAACAGAAGAAAAAGATGGGTCTTAGGAAAAACAACAACTTACCCACGTGGATCCACAGTGCGATGATAGGATGTATCATTACAGGTTCAAGTACACAGGACATTCAGGTTTAGAGAAAAGACTAATAGTTATAGCCGAGCTTGCACATAAATCATAATTACTGAACCAGACTATCGATCGCCAAATAAAATAAAATGAAGGGCAACCCACACCGTAAATTTTATGGCTTGGGTTCTTGTATATATTTCAGGTACATATTAGATCTAAATTGTATACATGCTGACATTGGTCTCGTTCTTCGTGAACAGAATGTACTGACCGATAGAATCAGATTATTGAACTGGAAACACTTTAGTACAAACACAAAAATATACACATATTTTAATATGGGCATCGAAGGCATATTTGAAAAATAAAAATGTTACTGTCGTATCACTCACTGTGATTCAAAGATGATGGAAAAGAAAAGAAAAGGCAGCATTTCCTTGTATTCTTTCTTGTGTCTGTTGAATATTTTAATTTTGCACTTTTGGTTGCATTGTGCAAGTGAGTGTGTGAGTGAGGTCTGTTTCTGTGAACTTTACAGGCCAAAGAGCTGTTCTGAAAAAGCTGGGCATTCCACATGATTGTGACAGATACTGTTAAGGCCCTAGAAGGATCACACACCCGAGAGTGGAGCATTTGGAAGAGAGGATGAGGTCCCTGAAGTCTGGATTTTAATCTATTACTGACTTAGCCCGCCAACATTATCATTTAACTGCTTTTATTGCTGCAGCAACACTTACCACGGGATCTAGTCTCAGTCTTAGGCATTTACTATAATAGTGTTAACTGTGCATAATAAATTTCAAATTCTCCATTCCCCAATCTCAGAGCTTGATTTAATAGTATCTATGAAGTAAGACTTCCCTACTCTGTTCTTAGCTTTATGAACACTCTGATGATTTTAAAATCAGGAAAGACAGACAAACCCACTTTTTTTTTTTTTTTTTTTTTTTTTTAGAGAGGTGTACATATTTCTGTTTTCTTATTTATAATCAAAGTGTTAGGTTTTGCTCTGTAGCATACTTTTTCTTTCAGGATATGTTACATATGAAAATTGGAGTATGGAAAATGCTGTAAAAGATTGACATAACAAGGCCATTCTATCCTGTGAAACTGGCAGGACTGGGAGGATAGTCAAAAAGGCTGACAGAGCTTCATTTCCCCCAGAAACTCAAGCCAATGGAGACTAATAGTTACATGCAGAGATTCCAAGGACTGGGAGGATGTTATCTCTAGAGCAGAGCTTGGAAAGTTTCAGTAGTGTTGGCTGCCTACATGCATGTGTAAGACTTGAAACAAAACTGGTTTGTACATTTCTAAATGGCAGACACAGGATAATAGCATAAATTAAAATCTCAGTGTCTATAAATAGTTTTATTCAGACACAGAAATGTGCATTTGTTTGCCTATTCCAATTGCTTTTGTAGTATCAGCAGAGTTGAGTTGTCTTTAAAGTGTCCATTTGGCTTACAAAGATGAAAATATTTGCCATTTAACGCTTTTCAGAAATAAAACAAACCAAACAAAGCAAACGAAACCAACCAACCAATCAACCCAACCAACCAACCAACCATCCAACCATTCAACCATTCAACCATTCAACCATTCAACCATTCGACCATTCGACCAACCAAAAAAAAAAAAAAAACACTGTGGACTCCTGGTCCAGAGCACAATGTCTGTGAGAAATATGTGACCTTATTTTATCTAACATCTTACATACAATATTGTTTATTACAGCTTACATGTTCTAATTGTGTCAAGAGCACTTAGAAAATGATCAACTCTTCAGTGTTAAAATGTATGATAATATTACAAGTACTGTAATCTACAGATACCCAATTGTACAACAGAGCTCCAGAATTCATTTGTCTCATACAACTATAGCTATGTCTGTATTGAACCCCAATCCTCTGCCAGTATCTTGTGATCTCTACTTTTCTACATTAGGCTTTGTTGAATATGACTATTTTAGAGACTTCCTCTATGTGGAATCACTTAGTATTTTTTCTTCTGAGTATTGCTTATTTCATTTACTCCAATACCATCTTATTCATCTTTATTTCTGCACATGTCGGGGTTTTCGTCTTCTTTTTCATTTCTAGAATCAGTTGGTGTATAAAGTGGCAGAGCCACTATTGAAAATGTTTTGAATGTTCACCAAAAATGCTTTTCTGAATATATATCAAGAAGATCTGAAATTGGGAGGTCTATGATCTGATTTTTACAGCATTATTTATAATAGCCAACATCTGAAAAGAAAATGAATATATATTCATTTTGCATTAATGTAGAGACCAGATATTCTTATGTAGGCTACAGATGCACAAGCATATTTGATAAAAATGTCTGTTTTTGCCATAGAAAAAAATAATAGTCACATTCTGTTTGATGTGCTTGTGTTGGGGACAGAGGGCTAAGATTTTTAGTTACTTGAACAGACGGGTGAGATTTAGAAAGTTTTAGTATTATAAGGTAAGTAATGAAAATATAGAAACAAATTGGCAGTGCTATGTGAATTAACCAGATTGGTTGTTGACAAATAGCTCACAGAACATTTGTTGGCCCCATTTAAATTCGCATTTTCTGTCTTGAAGGATACTATCCAGTCTTTGTCCAGAAAAGCAAGTTCTTTTTCCCGATACTGGAAAAGCTAGTGCCCTCGTACTTGTTAGCTACAGTGCTCTGCCTGAGTCACAGAGAAAGCATTTGAACATTATCAAGAAGGAGGCACTAGTGGGACCTGGACAGGCTCATGCCCTAGTGTGTGCACTTATTTTTGACAGACCTACTGACTGAAGAACTATATCTGCAGACCTACATCATGGACTTGGGGCTCATAGAAATTCAGTTAGTAACAACCAGGTGTATAAAGGTGGAGCAACCAGGAAGCCTTGTCCCTTTCCTAGTTCACTGAGGCACATACCCTTGCTTGTTCTCATCTATGTGGCTTTGTGGGTGTTGGTCTAAATGTCTTCTGAGCCTTAAGCTATGCTAAAGACTACCTAAAAGGAAGAACCCAGAGACACTTAAGGAAAACCGAGAGAATACTACCTTCCTCTATGACCAAAAGTAGATCTGTGTTACAAAATCCTCTGGCTTCTTAAAATGGAAACGCATGGAAACTGAATATTGAAAAATATTATCCAATTTGTTACAGTTATCAAAAATCGAGAAGCAAAGTCACATATTGTATTATAACATTCTGGAAGTGCATCCTATATTTTTTTTCTCATCATAAATCTTTGTCTCTTGCAAATAACTTCTATTTATACATAAATGTTAAAGCTATAAGGCCCAAGGCACTGAAATACAGTATGCTAACTTGAACTTCACAAAGCATATTTCAGCAAAGATGGAGTTTTTTTCAATTTGAAAGTGTCAGGAATAAGGCTACTCCAGGCTAGCCAGGAAAAATAGAAAAATAGTTCAGTTTTTGTATGAATCTGACTTTCTTTCTTTCTTTCTTTCTTTCTTCTTTCTTTCTTTCTTTCTTTCTTTCTTTCTTTCTTTCTTTCTTTCTTCTCTCTCTCTCTCTTAGACAGAAGTATCTTTCTGTCTCTTCTTGACAGAAGTATCCATGTAATCAGCATGTTGCTTTCAGGTGATGATCAAGGCCTCCATTTTCTTATTACAACTATTTCACTAACTAAAGGATCTATTTGGAGATGGAGCCTATTATCCTGGTGGTTCGACCTGGAAGTCAGAGAATCACGAAAAGAGAAGAAAAAGAACACGGCTGTTCCAGGCAAACCACAATGGCAGCATCTATAATGATTCTGCCCTTGCATGACTTCATCTATGGATAGCTCCAGCACTACCAGTCACCAGAATCTCTGAAAAGTTATTTCAACTTCTTATTTCATGTTCTTTTCAAAGGTTCATGGGGGGGGGGTTCAACTTCTGTTTGCACCAGTTTCTGTATCACAATTGTCTTTTCCCCTAATTTACTAATCTGATCTAGTCATCAGTTGTGGCACTGAAACGTTTCATTATCCTTAATATTTTCTTTCCTAACTGTAAAGCATACTAAGTGTGTTGTACATATTGAAATTATACACACACTAAGTTCCAGCAATAAAATAATTTAAATTCTTTGAATAGTTTTCTTTGTGCTAAGTATCTTACAGGAGTCTATTTGCATTAACAGCTATGCAAAGGCTGACAGCATCTTTCCAAGTAATTGTTAATCTTTCATAGGCTAGAAACCTTATGTGTTCCTTCTTATAACACTGTGGGTCTCCAGGATACTCCTCTGCATTATGGTTTCCTCATGCTGATTTGATTGACAAATGCCAACTAGTGAGCTTGAAATGGCTTCTTGAGAGAAAGAAAATGAAAATGCGGGGTCCTTTCTCCTTCAACATGAATGGCAGACAGGAAATATGCTTGTGTTCAATAGTACACACTTCACTTATCATTTGGCAGACAGGGCCAGTTCCCCACTTAGTTTCTTGGCTTTCAGCATGGGTTATGAGTCAGAATTTTATTGGAGTTTGCAGATGAAAAATTAGCTCTCAGTTACTTTTTGTGGCAGATATTGGTACTTTCTTTTTTCCAGAGTCATTAAGCTTCTCTTTCAAAGAATTTCATTTATAAAACATTATTTTTTTAAGTGTGACCTGAAGAATTTCGTGAGAAAAACTGATATATTTTCCAAGTCACACATGCTTATCCACTTGTCTTTGCAATGACTGGGCAGAGGTGGACAAGTTGCACAGTTTTGACCAGATAGGTGAGGAATCTGTTAGTACTCCCTGATACATGGGCTCACTCATTCTTCTTTATTCACTTAGAAATTGTTCCTGTGAAGACATATTTATGTCTCAGCATTTTAAGAACTGGAGGTAGACTATCTTAGCATTAAAAAAATGTTAGAATTACAACTTGGGGATAAACATTGAGCTTCTGGACAAACAACTATGAATTAAAGTACTTTTTGTATGGGAATTTTAATATAGCATCATGGCTGGATTAGACCTTTCATATCTGTGTGATCCAGCTGGAGCAACACATTTTTAATCACTCTGGCTGGAATAGAGACACACCCTTAGTATACACCTTTAATCCCAAATAATGAAGTTAGAGTTAGTTTGTAGAAGGAAGCAGCAATGTTTGATAGTGAAGTCTCACTGAGTGGCAGACAAAGTGATGGATCAGAGAAAGATTTGACAGAATGAATCAGAGACAGGATATACCCAACTCTTGTGAAAGAGACAGGAATGGGAGGGGGCATAAGAGAACACAGTTGAGCTGAGTTGAGTTGAGTTGAGGTCCGTTAGTCAGCAGTCAGTGGGGAGTCAGTTGAGAGGCAGTGCAGTGATAGTTCAGTTCCTGGCATTTCAGATCAGTTTTGTATAGTGCAACTGAGTATAGCTGAGTACAGTAGAGTTCAGTAGAGTACAGTAGAGTTGAGGACAGTACAGGTTTCAGGCAATTGGTAGTTTGGTGCAGTTCATTTGAATGTAGTTGAATTCATGCAGTTCAGTTCGTGAAGTTCAGAGGTAGTTTTTCCAAGCAGAGCAATTCAGTGAGAAGCTAAGAGAAGCCAGTTTGAATTAGTCAGCTTTGAGAGGAGTTTTTGAGACAGAACAGTGGACTTGAAACAGCCAGCTAGAGTTCACAAAGAACTAGAAAGAGTGAGCTCATTCTTCAGTAAGTCTCTGAGATGACAATTACATCTGGCGAATAAATGTTACTTTTACAACTTTTACATTGTACTACAGACAGTTAATAAGCTTAGCTGATATATAACTATGTCCCCATTCAAATAATATTGAGCCATTGCTTCCATTTTGCAGTCTTTCTGTTTGAGCTATGTACGGTCACTATAAAGTTATGACATGTCTATCAATAATTATTAAAGGGCTAATAAATAGTAACAGCTTTTAGCCTATTAGAAGAGAGTACTATATTTTTTTGATTGCCACCATGGAATTTTCATCTATAGTATATACATTTATATTTATATATGTGCCTATGCATGCATGTCTTATAGAAATAATAGTAGATTTTGGAATCTTAACAAGTTTTATATTTGGTTTCTGTTCCTAGCCATGGAGTCTAATTTATTCTGTATTCTACCTATTAAGAAATATAGTTATTAAAATCTTAATATGCTGATTGTCACTTTCAAATATCTTGATAATATATATAACATATATACATATATATGCAAATATATGCATATATATGCATATGTATATGCATATGTATATGTAATATATATATATATATATATATATATATATATATATATATAAAAAACACTTATCAGGGAAAGCAATCAATGTATTATTGAAGTAATATTTGCTAGCATTGTTTTTCCTTCTATACATGAGAGGACTAACTCATATAATGAAAATTATAATCATTAAGAGAAAACAAAGAAATTTTGTGAAGTTGTATTTGTGTGCCTTAGGTTGGGGAAAGGAAAATTACTATTACATTGATGAATGAATAGCTTCAGGTTATGAGAACTAATGTTCTGGTGGTGCCAGAGATTGTCTTATTTAAAAAAATGAGCTACAATTAAACTAATGTATATCTAGTATATCATGTAGTATTTCATCACTTATTTTAATGTTGCATGTTTTCTCTTGCACTATTATCTAAAGTTTAACTATGTTTTTTGAAGAATTCCATTTGATGATTTCTAGATGTTGTCAGTTTCTTAATCACTCTAATTATGTTTTCCCAAACTAAGAAAATTTTTCATACAGACACCCAGCAAAAGAAATATCCTCATCTGATCTTAAAAATAATCCTTAAAATAGCCTCAGTTTCTGCTACAAAGCCAACATTCACACATACTCCCTGTGTTTTTCTAAAAATTCACTTGATAAACAGGATTATTTTTAACAACAAAAATGTGTATATTTATGATTAAACAATGGGGAAGAAATATGAAGCCCCAAACTCACTTATGTTTAGCATTTCTGAAATCATAATGATTATTTCTACATTTCCTAGAGGCAGATACTGGTACATGTGCATTTTAAATACTTCAATGTTTACAGTGGAATCTCTCTGGATATTGGTGTGGGTGAGTAACAGTGCTTAGATTGTCAGTGTCTGAGGGAGTAATCTAGCTGCTTCTCTCTTCTTTCTCATTCCTCTAGCAAAGCGTTTACCACTGATAATCAAAGACTCTGGAAACATTGCAGCTATATTAAAATCATCTGTGCCCATACCTGATCATGAAGAAGGAAGCTGGGATGTGCACAGCTCTCCAGTTATTTAGAAACGGTAAGATAGCGTGCTGTTAACCAAGTACTCAGTAAGAAGTCTTTAGGGGCTGTGTATCCTACCCAAATACCATTTCCAATGAGTCTTCTTTAAAGAACTGCTTGTTTATATGTACTTCAGATGTACTAGAAATGAATAAGTTGTTCAGAAAGTTATAAAATAATCTCAGTACTTGAATGTGAACTATAAAATTATCTGTAAAGCACTAACCAATGGGAATTATTGAGTTTGACACTTGCCCTAATGTGCTGTACCAGTTCATCATGTCATATAGACATCTGAAGAACACAGGGGACCTGCTCCTTTTGATCTAGTATTTGGGAATTAGTGAACTTGATGCTTCACTAATTAAGTATTAATTAAAATTTTCTGGACACTTTAAATCCAAATTATCTAAACTTAATCCAATCATTTGTCCCTGAAATAGCTTCATCAATTCATTTCTTTATTCTACAAATATTTACAATCAGGCAAATTTATGGCAGGAAAATTCTAAAAAAATGACTATTTTTATGGCAATGAAAAAAGTGAATTTTTTTTTTTAAGAATTAGTGTTGGCTGTGCTATTGGATTAGGTTGCATAAAACACAGCTGCGAGTTTTTGTGTGTGACGCTGAGTGTGATAACAGCAGGCGAGGGGAATAAGCTAGACCAGTTGGCTATGGAAGACCCCCAATGTGGCATTTGACCCAGGTTATCGTTTATGCGGCATCTAGCATGTGATATTCTTTTGCCTTGTAATTTATTTTTAACTCATTCAAAGAGCGTAAGTTGTCTTTTCTGTTGAGAGGCAAGACGCCTGTATTGTTTCTGGATGAAAAGCTCAGACATGTCTGCTCTGTAACCCCACATGCAGATGTTAGTAACTACAAGGCAGGGAGTGAGGGGCACGTGAGGAACACTGGTGAGCTTCCAGGGAGGGAAGAAGAGCCTCCTTTACAAGTGCAGAGCCTTCCCAGCCAGCTAGCAAGGACGAAGAAACCAGAATTCCTTTACTCCCACATTCTGCCAAGAGTCCTGGGCTCCTTTCTAGGTGGTGAAAGTTTGGTAAAGGAAGCCCGTTGTTTCTGGAATGGGTTGATTGCAGCAGTCTTAAATTGTTCAGAAGGAGAGGCAAGCATTCTTATGCAAATTAACCATGTCCATCTCCAAGTGTGATTTCCACTTTTATTTCCCATATCCACCTGTACTGGGAGTCTAAACACTCTCCAGCTTTCTCCTTTCCCCTATTCTATCAATAACCACATTGTGAAGAAGTGATTCTTTGTGTCTTCCCATATTTCAGTGCAAGTATTATGGACACTTGAGCAATGTGTATTTAAATGAGAAAGTGACTACATAAAAGCTCTTTTCTTGTATTGAATTTAGCATTATTTAATTCAATTGGAAATAGAGTTTTCAAGACTAAAGGAGCAAAAAAAAAAAAAAGTAAAGTGTTTTTTTAAAAAGCTTTTAGAATGGACTGTGTGTGACTTGGGTTCCATGATTATTTTCATTAGAACGGTAGAACTGCTGTGTGCTTGGTTAAGCATATCACTTTTTAGCCAGGGTGGAAGAAAAAAAAAACAATGGAAAGAACTACCATATTTACATGCATAATAAAATATTCTGTCTCTGAATTGAAATACATGCATAGTTGTCTTCTTTTGTGGTCCCTTTCAAATCCCAAGTGTCTCATTTAAAAAGAGATCATTTCAGTTCCTCTCAGTCAAAAGATTAAGGCATTTTAATTTTCCAAGGAAACTCCCAATGCCACAGGGAAGTTTCTAATCCTGTCCCCATATAAGCTGAATTCTTAAAAACGCCTGCCTCTGAGGGAAACAGAATCCATTAAAAAGTAGTTATTAAAGCCTGTGAAGAGAAAACAATATTAGAAGTCAAAACATGATAGCTTTGAGGCAATGAAATTCACTGAAAGTATAGTATCAGGAATGAGAAAGGAAAATGATCCTTGGTATAAAACTGGATTATGATGAAAAATATAACTAATTAGCATTTTCATTGTTTCTTTCAATAAAAATCTCAAGAAACTTTAAGGGACAAGCAAGGTGATAAAATGAGGCCCCAGGATTATAGGCCACCAGATGGAATAATTTATCTACAATGAAAAAAATATACACTATGGAAACATCCCTGTTTATGTAAGCTACCTAACTACCTCATCATGATGTCTACACATATTTGTTGTTACATATAGAGCTCCAAAGGGTTTAATGTTCAGGAGGAATATAAATATTTTAGTAAGCACTATTAGCTTACAAGTGTAACTCTAAAGCAATGCATAAGTGGGTCAAGTGTCAGAAGCTTTAATGTTGTGGATAAAAACACATTTAAACATTTCATAAATTCTGCAGGCCCCTATTGAGGGGCACCCATCTTTCTAGAGTATAAAAGCTATGGATAAATAGTATACGTAACTACATGTAGAGTAGAACAGTTGTGGGGAATAAAATCTACATGTCTTAGTTAGGTTTCTACTGCTCTAATAAAGAGCACAATCAAAGGTAGCCTGGGGATTTATTTCAGCTCATAGTCCATCATGGAGGGAAATCAGGGGAAGAACCTAGAGGTAGGGGCTGAAGCTGCGGAAGAGCACTACTTTTTGGCTTAGTCACCTTGTTTTGCTCATCCTGCTCTCCTATACAGCTCTAGACCACCTACCCAAGGACAGTGCCTACCATGAGCCGGACTTTCCTGAATTAATCTGGAAAATGCCCCACAGACTTGCCTAGAGGCCACACTGGTGAAGCTTCTTCTCACTTGAAATTCCCTCTTCCAAGATGACTCTAGCTTGTGTAAAGTTGACAAAAACCTAGCCAGCACGGTTCACATTTTATAGTTGTGAATCATCTGTAATTGGAGGTTTGCAGAGGACTGGAAATGTATGACACATTCTGATGATTATGTGGGGGATAAAAGATGTTTTGAGAAGGCTGGATCTCCCTAACTATCTGGGAGTTAATGTGCAAGAATCATAATGAAGTTTAAATGTAACACAGTGCATGTGTTCTCTTCTGATAAGGCTTATTATTTCAAAAATTGTAATGAAAGCTCAATTTTGGTTTCAATTCATAAAAGCCACATATTGCACCCACAGTTCCACAAAAGTGCCCCACAAACTAATGATTGTGTTTTTAATAAAGGATCAAGATGGAACACTGATTCAGCTATATGGCTGCCGATTAGTTCCATGAATCTGAAAATAACACATGCTAAACATGCTTACTGACCTTGAAATAGCTTTAATCTTTTAAACCTTAAGTCTGCATTGTGAAATTTAGGAATTAAATAAATCATGCATATTGCAGTCTCTTCTCACAGAAGTTAGTCTTTGGAGTCTTAGTATTTCCAATATAAAAATGAAAGCTTTACTAACCACATATAATGAAGGGAGGTGATCCCTCCAAAATGGAACTAATTTCATATGATTTATGTGCTATCTGACTCTAGGAGAAAGGGATCCTAAGTCCCATCTTCATCTTTCGGAATACTTCCGTTTTCATCACCAAATATAGGTGGTCCTGGAACCATAACAACAGATCCACCTGTAACCTTAGCTATTTCTCAATGACTAACTGAATATGGAACCTTTGATAAAAAGCTGTGGTCTGTTCACCTTTCTTATTCTTCTCTGGTTCACATCAATTTCAGCTTCTGGGCATATCAGTTTACTCTGCAGTGGAAAAGATTTATTCCAAGCTGCCTTAAGTATTCCAAGGGCCCCTAAAGCCAGTCATGGAAGTGTTTTCTGTTTCTGCTTACAGATGCTTTCTTGCTATCCCCATCTTTATTGCATCCTCTTTAAGTTCTACCATGTTTTCTTCTATGAATCTGGCCTTTATTGAGTTTCAAAGACTGCAAGAGTCAGATCTTGTTCTAAATCTTAACAGTATGATCACTGCTAGGCTCTCGGAGACAAGAATAAGTTTTCAACTTACTGTACTCATGTACTTGCTTGATTTTTCCCCCAATGCAAATTATCCAGTGGAGTTACCAAATGCTGATTTAATCAGGACTCAATTTCACCCACTATGATTTTATAGATTTGGGTTCTGTCCTTCAACACAAACGATTACTTCCCACGCGTTCTTTAGTGGAGGCACTATTCTCATCACTTTTGTGGATGGTAGCCGTTTGAATGCCTTTTTTCTGTTTTCTCTCCTGTATCATCAATAATTGGACTTGGAAGCACTTTAGATATTGTGCTTTAAATAGTCATACATGCTTATCAAGGTCAAGTTGTAAGAAAATGAGCTTACTTACCGTGGACCATATATGCAGTATTTCCCATAAAAATGTGAACCATTTATCAAGATTTTTACTTCCTTCTCAATTAATGTTTGATAACTTGAAACACATTTATCTAACAAGGACCATAACATTTAATACAGTATTAACTTTAGGGATGTAGCAATACATTTTTAAATAAGAGTTGTGATGATATAATAACTGTGAGGGTTAGGACTTTATCTAAAAACACTCATGTAAAAATTTTCAGGGGCAAAATATGCCTAACATTGCAACCGTTCATTTACTTACTCAGTGTACATGGAATTCAACATGTCCCTAACTGCACCCACTCATTCAGACATTTTACCATTAATTTTCATTTCTTGGATTAGTATCAGACACTTAGAATTTATTAGTACCAGATTTCAAAGACTCTATAATGAGTGCCTGAGACTCATAGGTAAGGAATCTATTGGCAGTCTAATGCAAAAAAATGACCCTCAATGCTCTGGGTTCTCACTCATTTGAAAGGAACCCAAATCACATTAGCTTTTGGCTTTATGCAAGGTTTTCCACAAGTGTTTCTTGTATCACCTTTGAAGGACAAAACAGCATTTGCTAGGTAATAAACAGAAGGTTTTCCAGAAGCAGGAGGAAAGGAGTATCAAACACTCAAAATGCCCTGGTGGTTTCAGTTGCTGGCAGTATGGACTGGGAAAGGCAGATGTTGTTGAATGCTGGCACTGGGTCACAGAGGGCATTTATGCCATAATGAAGACGGGGGATTTATTTCGTAGGTGAAGAAAAGCCATTGAAAAATTTATAGTAAGGGATGACATCATAAAATTTGCATTTTGGGAACACAATTTAGATGAGTGTGAAACATTGATTAGAGCAGAACAACATAAGAGACTGCCAGAAGCTCCTGAAACATTTCGGTGATAAACAATGATATAGGAAAGAGAACAGCTTTATTTGCCAAATTAACACTATTTGATAAACAAATGGCATAAAAAGTGACTGAAAAAATTCAATGTATTCTGTAAGAAAATTGGAGCTGGGAAGTTTAAATAGTCATTAGTAGGTAAAGTTTGAACAAATAGTTAGAGGCTTGGTAAGGGGCTGGCAATCTCTTAGAATCCCTCAGAGTCACACTCGGGATTAATCTGAGAGATGGCTGGCGATACCTCTGTGGTGAATTTCTCATTTCACTCCAGAAATATATCAGATATCTTTGGACAGGTGGTAGATTTTGACAGAAGTAGGATTCAGAATCTATTTAGCAACAAACCCTTGAGTCCATGTCAAACTGAAAGTGCATCTCTCCATCTTGGGGATATTGCCAATATCTAATTTAATATTATCCAAGGACTGATAAATAAAAGAGTCTGTCAGTTAGCAGAAAATATGGATGCTGATATTAGCATATATTTCATGCCTTTGTATTTAGCCGTCTGCAATGACCTGGAATATGAAGTCTGGGAAACTCTGTATGATTTTGAAAAATGGTACACTGGCCTGGGAGAGTATTTTGGAGATTTTTTAATGCAAAATGAAATATTATCAGTGATCACAGCTCAAGAGACTGTGGTCCTGCCAAAAGAAAACTGTCATCACAGGGAGGGGATTCATCTTCTGAAAGAGAGTTCATTAGGGGTGGACACGAACTTTTCTCCTAGGCTTTTATTATTGTTGCTGTTGCCATATGTACTGGTGTATGTACATTAATGCTGAATTTCTATGGTATAACATGCATAAGGAGTTGGCTTAGTGGTAGACTGCTTGCTTTCAAAGCATGGGTACCTGAGTTCAATCCCCAGAAACAACCTGCAAAAGCTAGGAGTAGTGATGCACGCTTGTAATGCCAGCGCTGGGGAATCATTGGCTTCCCTGGACAGCCAGACTAGCCTAAATGACAAGGAGCATACATGTTTCTTTGGATTTGACCAAGAAGCTGCTGGGCACATTCACATCAAAACCATCTCCTAAAGTTGACTTGGCCATGTACATTCTTAGGGATTCCTGTAAAGTAGTAAAAAAATATGAATCATGACAATCATGGGTGGGAAAGCACTATGTTTTACTTCCTTATTTCTATTCAACACATGTCCTTTCCCTTGGGGGTAAAAACCAAGCCACTAGCACCCTGTTGCAGTTCCAGTTTAGTATAAAGAAAAGACCATGTCTTCAAAGAAGATAGGTGGTTCCTGAGGAGTGACACCAGAGGCTGTTCTCTGGCCTTCATATGCACACATGCTTGAAAAAACACCTTTGCACGCATGACCCCTCCTCTGTCCCACCTCTCCCCACACAAGAGCATGAGTCATTGAAATTTCACATGCACTAAAATCTGGAAGCGTTCCCCCAGCTCTTCATCCTCCACACAGACTTTACAGTTCACAAAGCCACCAGTGAGATGGCTTTGCCCCTGGCAGTTACTATTTCTGTATTTTACACGTCAAGAAGCTCCGAGTTAGGGAAATCATTGAACTTTTTTTGTCCTCTGCAAATCAGAGACAGCAATGGCAGACAGCCTTCTGTTGAGGAGTCTCCTTGTCTCTTTACTGAAGGAGAAGTCTGGCAACTGCTAGAGGTTAAATGGCTTTCTTTGTATCCAGAACACCAGGCCCACAAATGGTACTAACAACATTTTACCATTCATTATTTCCACTTTTAATTCTACCAATTAATCTAAATTCCCTTGGAGATAATATTCTAGCAGGTTAAAATTATGAGGTTATTTCAGAAGCCAAATAAATATAAACTTTATAGTCCTGTTTGTGTGATAATTTGCTTGACTTTGCAGAAGGACATGGATGAAACTCAAGATATTTATTTGTACCTGATGCAGAGTTTTACTCTTGGATAAGTTATTACTGTGTAGATTTTAGTTTTAAAGCTATGAAACAATGAGTCAAGATTATCATTCTCATCTCCCCCTTCAGGAAAGAAGAGAACTGAGAAACTGTTTATTAAATCCTACTTACTTGGTTCTGCTTAGATCTATTTTGAAAGTCTTAATATTTTACAATTATTATGCCTTTCATAAAAAGAAAGAGCAGTGGCAACCATTATACACGAAAGTGGAAAGAACAGACAGTTAAAAATTCTTCCTTTTGAGGAGAGCTGTTTAGAAACAGGACCATCTATAAAGTACATTAAAAAGAACTGATCAAATTTTGCAAGTGATTCCAGATAACAAAGAAAAATGCCAGGGTAGTGAAAGGTAATAATGAAATGATTTGGTAGCTCTATCATCATAAATATCAATGAGTACTATAATTTTAATGTTGCTGAAATTGGCGCTAGGGTATTATTGATTTTCTGTATCATCTAATGGTTTCCTGCAAATATCTTTCACAAAAGTACATTATATGTCTTCTTAATAATCTTTTCTCGAGTCATATAGCATCAAATCCTTCAGAGTACTATTTATTGTGCAGTAGGTTAAAGTCATTAAGCATATTTCTATTAAGGTTTTATTAGACCTGAACTAATATCCTCAAACCGATGCAATGTCATTTTACTATGTAACCACCTACCTTGATTGTTTTATGATAAGAAACATTCAAAAAAAATCAGAAAAAAAAACACTTTAGAAAGGACCATTTGAATTTATGAAAATTTGATTTTTTTTTCCTGTTTAATGTATGTATAATGACTTGAAAGACCTGCTGTCATAATGACTTTCTTTTCTCAGGAAGCCTTTGTCTGCCCTCCTCTCCTAGTACTTTTCACTTGGGCAAAAGATATTCTCATCTCATGACCTACGCGAGATGTGCTTCAATTCTGCTCAGATCCCAGCTGCTTTACACATTGGCATAGAATTACTGCCTTACAGTGTTGGAGGATTGAAGAGAGAGGATAATTACTGAACTTTATGTTACTATTGATGTGTGAAAATTTTCCAGGAAGAAAATCCATTCATTTTAATAACACAGGCACACTGGTTAAATGGGCAACACATCCCATGAAAATTTTATTCTTAACACATTTTTCCCTGCTAGTAAGCCATTATTTGAGAGCACTTCACTGAATTTTGATTTTATTCAGGTTATGAGACACACATACTTTAATGTGTATGCTTCCTCTGAGTGACACAGTTTAGTAATAAACATTTAAGCTAATGAAACACTTTATGGCTTTCTGATTTTATCTGGTGCTGTCGGCTTACCACAAGTCAACTTTGGGATTACATGTCGTTACTTTTTCAACCCCGGGAAGAGGGATTGTTTTCCTTGTATGGAAAGATGCCGAGAGCAAAGTCTGGTGGCATGTTAGGCTGGATGCTTTGTTTTCTTTTCATTTTTCTTAAGACCCCCACCCCCGCTCAGTTCAGACAAACTTGACCATATTCATATCTGCTCCATAGAGGCAGAAACTGGATTCCTAGGAGAAGGTTAACTATATTTGGCTTAAAAACTGCAATATTTTTAGATGAAGAGAGAATCATGGGACATTTCTCATAATCTCCCAATGCTTGTTAAAATTGCTCCTACAAAGATAGGGCAGACTAAATGATCACTGACCTTTCACAGTGTAATATTTAAGTTCTTAGGATATATACATTGGTCTGACTCTATATGATGCTGATTGTCCTATATCTACAGTTTAAATTTGTCTTCGAATACTGTAAGGAATTAAAGGTGCAAATGGGAACAAGATGGTAACCCATATCCTTGGATGGCTACAAGTATTCTGCAGCAAGTTTGAAGTTGTATGCAAAAGAATTTTATACCAGCAGTGCTCAGGGGGAATTTTGAGCAGTTTCTGGCAGAATTTCAAATGTTTCCTCACGTTGAGAGTTCTTATGAATGTAGCTAGACATATAGGGTTTCCTTATCATTTTAAAACTAAGGAATCAAAGCACACATACTTTGCTAGGTGTAAAATCATCCCATACCAAGGAAAATGGGGGCTAAGCTTGCACATTCTGCTACTCTATCTGTACCTAAGAAGTAGATGGTTCATGAGAGCTCTAATTCGGTGTGCTCCTTTTGAATAATTCATGTTCCTTTGGATCCCCATCGCCCTCTCTTTTCCAAGTATCTTTGTGCACCTACAACGACTGCTATATAACTGAAACCCACAAAATTTGAACCAAAAATTTCTTTACTCTTACTTTTCTTGGTCTTAAATTTAAGGCTGCACGGTCTGATGTCATCTGTGGTTTTATGGAGTGAAGCAAGGTGTTAGGCTACTGTGCTAATTAGAGGAGCTGAAATTTGGGCTGGGTCTAGAAGGCAGAAATGAAGGATGGTCCTCACCTAAACGCATGCTGATTTCTCTTTGAGTGAGCAGGTGCTAAACTCAATCTGCATCTCCTAGGATAACCTGTCATTCTGTTGTCTTTTAGCAGAACTGAATTCTTTCTCTACTAGACTGCTATATTCTCTCTCTCTCTCTCTCTCTCTCTGCCTCTCTCTCTTCTTGGTTTTTCAAAAAAGAGTTTCTCTGTGCAGCCTTGGCTGTCCTGGACTCACTTTGTAGACCAGGCTGGTTTCAAACTCACAATGATCCACCCGCCTGTGTCTCCCTGAGTGCTGAGATTAAAGGGGAGTGCCACGATGCCTGGCTGGCACATTCTTTAAGCAGAATAGCTCTATCTTTTCCATTAGTGTCTTCAGAAGAGAGCTGGCACTTGATGCACAATGAGTATTCAAACTTGGCATTGCTCTTTCTCAGTTGGTAAAATTTACTTTTTTTGTCCTAGATAATAGAGTTCTTTCTATTTATTCCTGATTTTCTATTCTATCTTTTAATCCTAAATATGCCTCATCCCTATTGGTACCCTTAGAGTCATAGCGAACAGCTTTCATATTGATGCAAGATTGAAAGGTTTCATGATATAATGCTGGAAGAGTATGAGGTACTCACAGTCAAAGACTGTCAAATTTGCCGTTAACATGGTCTAAGTGGAAGCAGCTTGACAGATTTATATTTAATAATAATTCTGTTCTCACCTTCATCTTTATTTTACAATGGGTTTGGCATTTTATTTGTCTAGTCAGAAATGTAATATTTGACATACTAAGCTATTTTAAGAAATGCAGACTATGATTTAAATACTATCAGCAATTACTAATGGAGCAGCAGCATTTATACATGATTGGATGTGCATGCTTATGGGTGATTTTCCCATTTGTTATTTGAATAATTGTTCTTGTAATAAGCAGATATAACCACAGAAAGATCCAATCTAGTTTGATCATTGCAGCACTGTTGAAGAAAAAGAGATGGGTCGTATGACTCAATTATCATAAAGCGAATGGAAAGTAAATGACTCTGGTGATTTCTTTTAGATTAGGAAAAGCAGTATAGAAAACCTCCCAATTTCCCTTCTTCCTTCTCAACTAATTTTATGTTGCCTTTATTGCCAGAATGTCCACAGGCATGCACAACACCTTTCCTTTATACCCTGGAGGAGCAGACGCTGTTGACAATATTTTGGAAAAAGGTGGAAGTCTGGAATCTGTTTTACACTCTACAGGTTTGCAGCTCAGTAAAGCAGAACGAGCTAAAGAGGAATTAACTTAATGCAAGGTACTGAAAAGCTCACTGATACGTTGAATATAAGTTGTATGTATAAAGTAAATTGTGCTTCAGCATCGATGATGGAGGTAGTTGTGCTGTGTTCACTTAAACGTTCAGTGCATTTGAAATGTAGAATTGTAGAAAGGCACAACTGTCAATTTATCAACTACCAACTCACAAACAAAATTGGAGTATTTTGGCAATTATTCAATGGCTTGTTTCATGGTGATGGTGTTCACGGTATTTTTCAACTTCATCATCCCCTTAAGTACCCCCTCATCTACATCATGACCAAGGAATGATTTATGGAACAGAGGACTATTGATAGCTATGAGACGGTACAGTTTCTGAACTCTTCTCATTTTTTAATAACTTAATTTTTGATAATTAAATCAGGCTGTCTGTTTATATTGTAAAACTAAAATTGATGATTCTGAACCAGTTTCAACCGAGGTGATATGCAGGATGGTTGGCAGGGTTACACTTCGTCACTGGACATAGTCTGACACTCGAAGGTATTAGCTTGGTAAGTAGCTTTTTCTACAGTTGGTTTAAATGCCACAGCATCCTTAGAAATCTCCAAAGACCTCTCCTACACATGTCTTGGGCTTAGGATAGTCACTGCATTACTAAAGTGGTAACCAAAGCATCGAGAGTGTCTTTAGTGAGACAAAGAATTAAAGCTTCTGGGTGGAAGAAAGCTACAAGTGAGAATGTAGTTTCTATATCCAATCATCCTTAGCACAGTTTCTTGAAATTGTGTTTGAAAATCTATCTTAATATCTCAAAATATGGGGAACACTGTCCTTGGCTTTAGCTAGTTAGATATTAGTTAACTTTAAGTGTTATTTCATTTTGTGTGGTTTGTATCTCTCTCTCTCTCTCTCTCTCTCTCTCTCTGTAATCTGCCTTCCCTCCCTGCCTGCCTCTCTCCCTTCCTTCCATATCTCCTTCCTTCTCTACTTTTACTAGAACTAAGTTTTGGAATAAATTATGTCACGATTATCTAGAAACATATTAAATAACATAAAGATACCCTTTTGGATAATTTCGGTAAAGGTTTAAGGTATGTGTTGATCCAGATTACAGAATCCTGGTGCTATACTAGACCTGGGGTTAGTGAGCTTCAAGGACTGATGATTATAAATACAGCAGTTCTAGTTATCGTCAGGTGTAGTCCCCTTGATAATCATACAGTGGTGGGGATGTTCTTCCTCCATGTCCTCCCTAGAATGACTAAAAGCTTTTATGTACACCGAAGTATTACCAGTCAATCCATTAAAGAAGATTGAACAGGCATCAGAAATGAGGAGCAGGTAGAGACTTTCCCTCCCTCTTTCCTCTCAGCCCTGGGTCTCCTTTTTTATAGATTATCTGCTGCACGAGGAACATTTTCTTTATACAGTTGACAGGAGTATGAAAGGTGAAGTGACTTTGAAGGCCTATTTCCTCTAAGAAATAACGCTAGCAAAAAAGATGAAGAATGGATTTCCTATGCAGCATGTCAACTGGGGGTTTATTTCACGACATGTTATAAGTAGCACACATTCACATGTTGGGAAATCACAGCTACTAGAGGTACAGGAGACAGAGCTTGTGTGGAAGTGTGTCAGGAATAACCTCTTATAATCACATGATTAAATTCATCATTCGGGGAAAATGCTAAGATGTGGGTACAGCTTAGTTTGTAGAGATTTCTGAGAAAATGGTGTTTGTTGTAATGAGGCATTTTACTGATTAAAAGGAACCTTATCATAAATGTTTAGTGTGCATTTAATGTAAGATTACAATGCTCGATCAATTGTATTTTGGAATTTATGGGGTATTTGCCAACATCACCCATGGCAAGCACTGTGTCCAAACGAAAGGATGAATATACGTATGAGGCATACCTCATCCTCCACTCTCTTTGGGGCTTACATGTGGGCCTTAGAATTAAACACTGATAAGTTTAAGCAGCAAAATGGCGCAATGCATTTAAAGGGAATTGGTTGTGCATGTTTGCTGCACCTGTGTGTGTGTGCGTGTGTGAGGGTGTGTGCGTGTGCACCATGTGGAACCCCAGAAGACAAGCTTATGTGTCTTTTTTCAGATCCCCTTTCTTCCTCTTCACCTGTTCCTGTCTTGAGAGGATTCTCTAAGTTGGCTGGAGATCCTCAGATGCTCTAGGTCACGGACCAGCCAGTCTCAGTAATCTGCCTGTCTCTGTCCCCAATGCAAGCATCACACATGTATGACACCATGCCTGGACTTGTATGTGGATTCTGGGGATCAAATTCAGGTCTTCATGCTTAAGAGGCAAGTATTTTACAAACTAAAGTGTCTTCCTAGTCCTAATATATATTTTATATGCTTTAGAGGCTCTTAATGAAATGAAATTTCAAAGAACAGAACTTGGACACTTTAACAATTGTACAGAGAGGCAACTGTGCAATTAGCTAAATTATTTATAGAGGCAAAAAGGAGTATGAATGAATTTAACAAGGTCTGTTTGTACAGAGTTCTCTTGATTTCTCATCCTTGATGATACAAATGCTATTTTCCTTCTAGTACAGAGTGGGCATCTTGAACGTGCTGACTATATTTCCTACATTTTAGAGGGAAAGGCAATGTCACGCCATGGTGCCTGTTGAGCTTACTTGCCTTTAGTTAAAGTAACAGGGGGAACAGCTTTGAAAGACAGCGATGGGGGTGAGGTATGGGAAGAGATGGTGAGAAGAAAAGAAGAAACTATGAAAGGGTATTTTCACACACACATACACACCAAAAAAAAAAAAAACAAAAAAAAAACAAAAAACCTATGCCTATAAGGCAGCTTCCATTTCCTATTCTGTAGGCAAGTCCTGGACAATTTGTCAAAGATTAAGATTAGTCCTTGCTCAGATATAACCTATGGCAGCTCAGTATCCAAGTGGGTTCCCTAGTAAGGGGAACAGGGGCTGTCTCTGACATGAACTCAGTAGCTGGCTCTTTGATCACCTCCCCCGGATGGGGGAGCAGCCTTGCCAGGCCACAGAGAAAGACAATGCAGCAAGTTCTGATGAGACCTGATGGGTCAGATGGAAGGGGAGGAGGACCTCCCCTATCAGTGGACTTGGAGAGGGGCATGGGAGGAGATGAGGGTGGGAGGGTGGGATTGGGAGGAAATGAGGGAGTGGGCTACAGCTGGGACACAAAGTCAGTAAACTGTAATTAATATAAAAAGTAAAAAATTAATTTAAAAAAGATTAGTCACAGCGCTCTCTGTCTCCGCATGTCTTTTATCAAATTCACCTTTCCAGATATCTGGGTAGATAAGTGCAGTGCTTTGCAGTGGCATACCCAGAGGATGCCTCACAGGCTCAGGTCTCCTCTCTCGTATGTGTGTGTGTTTATCATTCTGTGTTTTAGGAGCCTGTGGTCATTATTATAAATAGAGTTCAGAATGTTTTGGTTTTTTTGTCTTTTAATTTTCTTTAAAATGTGTTTTTAATGCAAAATACTGAGGTTTTCATTTTAGCATCTAGGAGAAATGTAGGTATCCCCGTTGGAGATTTGGAAAGTACCTCTCACCTCCCCCCACACACACCATTTTTAAACATCTACTATACACTCTCATAACTTAGATTCCAATAGCTCCCTTGAGCCCATTCACCTTTAAAAATGAGGAACAGGGAATTTTCTCTGAGACCGGGTTTCTCAGGAAGATCAGAAGCTATAGCCATAAAGTCTGAACAATGTGACTGAGCTAACAGGAGCTAAACAAAGATGACACCAACAAACATGACAAACTGGATGGAGAAAAGCTCAAGAGGCCTCAACCCTGCTCACAGGCAAGTGAGGAAAACTGGGAGCAGAAAAGGTAATCTTCCCAGGGAAGAGCACAGCAGTTGGTTGTCCAGGGCTGAACTGACAGCTCTAAATACATACAAGTAAAACTGTAGAAGTTTAACAGGCTATATTTAAGGAATATATATATATATATATATGTATATAATACATATTATATATTATGTATTACATATATTATTTTTGTTACACATATGTGTGTATAAACATATTATATAGTATATATATGAAAAAAACAGTGCAAAAACAGGACATTATTTTTAAAAAAATGAGGAGGGGTAAATAGGAAAGTTTGGAGGGAGGAAAGGGAAAGAAAAAATGTTACAATTAAATTATAATCTCACACAAAGAAAAACCAGAAAGAAAGAAAAGAAAAATACAGGTCATATCCCTTCCATTTGTAATACTGTCAAAGAATATATTAGAAGAATCATTTCACAAAAATAAAATAATGAGAAGGAAACTCAAGTGCCTGTAAATTATGTGAATCACTTTCCCATACAAGACAGTATTTTAAAAATGTTATAGTTAATATGGTTTTTCTTCCTTTTCATATATATATATATATATATATATATATATATATATATACACACACACAAATATATATATATCTATATGTGTGTGTGTGTGTGTGTGTGTGTATCGGCATGGGGATGTAGGAAGGAGTTTCTTTGTTTTACAAGTTACTGTCCATTATGTGATGGCATCCAAGACTAGAACTCAAGGCTGGAACCACAGAAATACTGTTTCCTGGCTTGCTTTCCAGATCATGTTCAACTACATTTCTTATACAGCCTTGGCCCATCCTACTCAGGAATGGAACCTCCCAAAGTTGGGTATTCCAATATCTATCAGGAATCAAGAAAATGCTTCGCAGACATGCCCACAGGACAACCCGATGAAGGCACTCAGTTGCCGTCCCCTTTCCATGCGTTAGTTGACGGTCAAGGTTAGACATTCCTCTATTTTCTTGATAGCTTTTCTTCTTTCTCCACACATTTCCTTTTATTGAAAATAGAGTCTTTTCTCATATACTATATCCTGATTATAGTTTCCCCTCTCTACTCTTCCAAGTTTCTTCTCAACTCCTCTTCACATCCACTCCCTTTCTGTCTCTCGCTAGAAAAGAACAGGCTTCTAAGAGATAGCAACCAAAAATGAAATATAACATATAAATATAACAGTATATAATAAAATAAAAATAACAAGATGGAGCGAAATCTATTGTATTGAAGTTGGACACAGAAACCCAACAGGAGGAAGACTCCCAAAAGCAGGCACAACCTATTGGATGGCTCCTGTTTAAATGACAATGAAAAAAGTCATGCAACAGGATTTTTTTCTTTTTTACAAATAAATCATTAAATCAAGTCTAAGTGCACTGTATTCCTTGATTAAAATTAGAGAGCACAGCAAAACACATTCTTGGTGATAATTTCTAATGACTTTACACTGAAATGGTACGGAAGAATGCAAGCAAGCTTTCTTCATATAATGATTGGTGTTCATGTATTTGCATATAATGGGCCTTCCATGCCATCCTGGTAGCCCTATCCTGATCAATATTAGTGGCACAGTTTATGTTTTTATAGCAAATTAGAGCTAAACAAACTTCACATAAAAGTTATTTCTATTGAAACTCAGCCAGCTGGAAAAGAAGCAGAGGTCAGTCCATAAGGGAATAAATGATCCGTTCATAATTGCAATTTCATTTTCACATCTCCTTTTGTTTTATTTAGAGAACTTTTTTTTATAATTAGGAAGTGTCTCTCTCTTTTACGAGTCATTGTTTTTCTTTTGAAAATTTATATGGGAGGATATATATATATAAATATGTATATATTTATATATACATATGTGTATATTATATGCATGTATAAATATATATCTATATAAAATATATATATATAAATATATATATACACACACACATACGTTTATTCAGAAGACTTGTTGTAGAGTGGTTACTGTTTTTATCTGATGGACTTCAGAATTATGGGAGACAGTTGTCACTCCCTTCCCATTTGAACATTTGATTATCGAAGTTAGAAAAACCAGTAGACCTTGAATAGTAAATTAAAAGTAGCCTTACGAAGTGTCCATCTGTTTAAGTGGTAGAAGTCTGTTGCAACATTAATACACAACAATACCTGTGACCATCCACAGTCTTTCTCCCACACCAAACTTACTGAATTCATATAGAAGATACATTTTCCTCTTGGGCTCTTGCCTTGTGGAGATTAGTTTTCTGTTTAAATGACTCATTGGACTGATCTACAAGTCCAGTTGCAAATTTACTTACTATTTTTTCTTATGGTATGCAATCAACAGTATAACATAACATTTTAATCAAAGAAAACTTTCACAATTGCAATGTAAATGTATGAAGCAGCCATGCATTTGACAGTCATTTTCTACTGTTGTACATAGAATTTAAATAGGGGATATAATTCTACACAAGTACTTCTGTCCAGGTGGTGCCTTTGATATCTCCATGTTTGTTGGGCAAGGTCAGGATCATGTACTTGCTCCATCTGCAGAGTGGTGATGACTCACAGTCAGGAGTAAGACTGAGTTTGAAAGGGGGCGGGGTTTTCTGCTATCAACTCTCTTATGGGATATGTAACACCCTAGAGCCATTTATCCTAGAGACACAGCCTAAAGAGCTAGCATCATAGATGTTAACACAGATAAAAGCAGGGCCACAAGGAAACAGTAAGACCTTTCAAATTCTCTATTATTCCTTTCCAAAACTTGGTTATTTTAAAATAATCCAAATTTCATATATCTCAATTGTTTACTATTGATACCTAAAATCTATGTCACCCACTAGACATTCTCCCTTTGCATACTTTCTCTCATGTGTTGGGTTAAATTTATTTGATCAAAACATTGAATTTTTTTTTTTCAAGACAGGATTTCTCTGTGCATCTAGGCTGTCCTGAATTTGTTTTGTAGATCAGGCTGCCCTTGAACTCACAGAGACCCACCTGTCTCTGCCTCCCTGAGTGCTGGGAATAAAGGCAAGAGCTACCATGCCTGGCATAAAGTCTGCATGGACTTTTAAAAGAGTATAAATCCCAGTGTGATTAAAGTTGGAGATAAACAGGGACAAGGTGGACTCAAGGCCTCATTATTTGGAGCTTGTATATATCAGCAATACTTTTATCTGAAATATTAAGAATTCATGTTCAATTCTCTTCCTGTGAGCATAGCATCCATATTGATTACACTATAAGAAATGTGGATTAGGTATCAGACGCTCAGTTTCCCAGTCAGTTAGCATCTCTTACTTCCATGGGAGTTGTCTTAGTTACATTTATGTTGTTGTGATAAATGCCATAATCAAAAGAAACTTACAGGAGGGTTTATTTTGGCTTACAGTTTTACAGGGGAAGTCTATAAAGATAAGAAGTGCATGGCAGCAGGGAGCAGGTAGATTAGCAGAAAGATGGAGAGTCACATTTCAACCACACACAGGAAGGGAATAGGAAGTAGGGAGATACTCTAAAACCTCAAAGCCTGTCCCTAGTAACATACTCTCTCCAACAAGACTTCACTTATTACAGGATCCAAAACCTCTCTAAACAGTGCTACCGGCCAGAGAGCACGTGTCAAGTACATGATGCCACAGCATGAGCTCAAAGAACATTACCAGCAAGATCACTGACATCTGTTCAGTTGGTCAAGTGTAACCCAGCTAATGCAAACCTGCACAGTTCTAAACATTATCTAAAATCAGTCACAAGGAAATCACATGTCTAAGGAATGAACGTAAATTAAGAAGGATATCATACACTTTCCAAAAATCCGGTATAGCCCACATGATGACTAAATCCACATTGAGTGTTTGTTACATACGTAGCAATGACAGTTTTCACATCTCTTACAAAAAATAAAAAATAAAAAAACAAAACAAAACAACAAAAAACATTTGCCTGTTTAAAAAACAAACAAAAAAACAATAAAAAACAAAAAACAAACAAAATAATAATAATAATTTAGGTTCAAGTCATTCTTTTCTGTTTTTGACTACATTAAAAAAAAAAAAACAACTCCTGAATATTTGAGATGAACAATATTCTCAGAATTAGCAGTAAGACTGCATGGACCTTGAATTCATTTCTATGCCTGTCTGGACCAATAAAAATGTCTTTTTCTGCTCCCTGGCAGGCTACAGCTGTTTATTTCTCATACATGAAAATCTCCTAAAAAGCAGAATGATTTTTCCACCCTCTGAGCGAGCTCTGTTAGAAAGCTATTTCCCTCTGCTGTTTTGGCAGAAAAGAAGTTTTCTTGAGATATGAGTGCTCTGCATTTGCATGTGTGGCCCAGAGGCCTCCTCTAGTCTCAGCTGGATGGGTCCCTGGAACAGGGAAGTAGATAAGATATCACATTTCAGGAGGAGGCTGCCAGATTGTTGTTCTCTTTATGCACCCCCAGTCCTGCAAGGGGGCCTCCCTGGGGCTAACGAGAGAGACAAATGAGCTGTTCATGGGAATAGTCATTCCACACAAGGTGAAAGGAGAAATGAAAGGGAAAAACATCTCCGCTTAGCCACAGGATAAGTCATATTAATTACTCTGTGTATAACACAATTCTACGAGTGGAAATGGAAGTTCTGAACCGGGAACCATCGAATGATGGTTTATCCACACCTCGTGGATAAACAGCACTTGAATGCTACGTGCCACAGCTCCCGTCCACACATTATAAAATTTAGTTCATTTTTCATGACCTCGTCGAAATAGATGACTAAGATATTTCTGAATATAAATTTTAAGTCTTAATCTTAAACTCCGAGTATTTTAAAAGTGCAACAAAAGATCCACTTCTGCCCTTTCAAATTTAAACATTTTTCTTTACAGTGACAGATTAAAAGAGGAAATAGTCTTCTATGCTTCGGCTGGTAAAACACCTGAGTCCCCTTCTCCACTGATATGCACAGAAGTAGTTCTGCGTGTCATACAAATAGCCCAAGCACACGCTTCCCTTACGACTCTGTGCCCACATTTTGCTGAGCTTAGATTATTAGAAGATACTATATGAATAGCACAGTTATTCTTCAAGAACACAGGACATTTTGAAACATAGGACTCCTTTGGTATTAAATGAAATATAAACATTTCATAAGCGAACAGTTAATAGAATCTTTAAATATCCCACATTTTGTTGAGATACTTCTATGAAAACTAAGCACAATGTCAAGCTAATAGACGTCAGTAAGGTTTGTGGTCTGACTATATTCATTTAAAGCATGTTTTTTGCTCTTTCATTTTTGCCTATAGAATTAGGTATATAAATATTCATAACTCTAAAGGCAGACAAACAATGATGCTGTTTTTTCTTACAGTTACTCTTTGCTATCAAACCGCCACTAGATTTAAAAAAAATCATCTATGGTAAAATGTATATTAATTTACAATATTAATCAAATTTAACTGTATGGTTAAAGAGCTTAACCTACATTGTCACATCTCTTTTATGTTAAGCTTATTCTAGATGTAAAAGATATAAAACTCAAACATTATGCATTTTATTGGGGTACCATTTAATTAATATTTACGCATCCATAAACATTTGTCACCTCTATGGAATATTCTTTATCTATACGTAAGTCAGAATGCATTTTCTGTTATTTTTGAGATAGTAACTGCACGGTTGCTTTTTATTCACTGTGCATCAGGCTAATGACAGCAGATTACAGCTCCTAACCACCCATGGCCTAGCAGCCATTGCTCAGCCTTTCACCAGCTCTTCTTTCCTGGCTTTCCTCCTGCCCCCAGCTGCTGGAAGCCATCCTTCTACTCTCCACACTCCTCTACCCTGAGAATATTTTATTTCCACAGTAAGGGAGATCCTGCAAGACTTCCTTTTTCCAGCCTGGCTCATTTTACTTACAGCGATTTCAAGTTCCATCACTGTTGCTGCAAAGGGCACAATTTCATTATTTTGTTTGGATGAGCATCTCATTGTCTATTTTAAAATCTATTCATTAGGTGAAGGGTTGTTTCATTTTGTGGCTATTGTGAACTGTGCCGCAGTGAACACAACTAAGTTTTCTCTGTGATCTATAGATTTTATTCCTTTGGTAGTATACCCAGGAGTGGGATTATATATATGCTTTTCAAACCCTTCGTGCTGTTCTCCACAATGACAGTAATTATTTATTCTGTTTCTCCACATCCCCATGAGCACCTGACACCTTTTTACACTTGATGGTTGAGCTGAAATTACAGTTTTGATTTTCTTTTCTGATGATCTGTGAAGCTGAACATTTTGTTATATATGGATTGACCATTTGTATGCTTTCTTTGATTAATTTTTATTTGTATCCATTTCCTAACTAGCTTTTTGCTGTTGATGTCCATTCATTTGTAGAGGTGTGTTAAAACATCTGAGATGAGTGTGGTGGTGGCACACACCTTTAATCCCATCCCTAGTGAGGCAGGAGCAGATGGAGCTCTGAGTTCAAAGCCAGCCTGGTTTACAGAGTGAGTTCCATGACAGCCAGGGACACAAGCGCGCACACACACACACACACACACACACACACACACACACAAACACACACACACACACGATACCTGAGAAAGACAGTAGGTAAAACAAAAAAAAATCGTAGAAACAAGTTTTAAATGTACTTAACTGATGTACTAATGTGCGTTTTTCAAGAATAAACTCATAGTTTTCTGCGTATGACACAGCCCCTTTACAAATCCACCCTTGCTCCTAAATTCCCTTAAATCTTGTCTGTAAACAACTTTATCCAAAAACTAGAGTTATACTTCCTTAATATATTCCTATGTCAGCACTGTTTTTCTTTTTGATGAGAGGAGTCACTGCTACAGTATAATAATTATCTTTTTTCCCAAGCAGTAATTAGGAATGCGACCCTGAATAAGTAATGTGTAAATTACTGCTGATGTCCCAAGGATCCAATATCCTACACATTCTTCCTTTCAAAAGTTTGTTCTTAAAAAAAAAAATAAAAATAAAAAAGAAATAAAAAAGTTTGTCCTTTGATTATTATGCCTCATTTATGCTATCAAATATCAGATTCACCCTTTTTTTTATAGCCGATGCTGCCTCTTTTGGAGTAAAATAATTTAAGGTTATTTACTTCCTAAGGGAGAAAGTAATTTAAAAAAATAATAAAACCTCCTTCTAGAACCCCCCTAACTTTTCCTCATATAAATATGAAAGCAGATTAACAACATGACTCTCATGAATTTATGGGGGAAAATGTCTCAAGACAATTATTAAAAGTCCTGCTGAAGACGAAATTCTGCTTTAGGTATTTTGTTAACTTGTTTACAAGATTCTGAATGGGAAATATACAAATGCACCATCTCTTCAGAAATAACAAAGTATGTGTGATGTTTGCACTTCCATGTTACACTTCACGGACTTAAAGTGGTCCAGGCAACATACCTCTGTGTGTGCCTGTGAGGGGATTTGCAGAGACGGTTCACAGGGGGGTAAAGCCCTAAACTGATTGTGGGTAGGGATATGAACTAGTTGGGGTCCTGGACTGGATTAAAAATAAAAAATAACAATGATCCAAGCATAAGTGTTTACTTTTTCTCCTGGGCTGCAGACATAATGTGATGTAAGTCCTCATGCTCACAGCTGGAACTGCTCTCTCTACAACCTTCCCAAGATGGACTGTACTTGCATATATACATATAAATATATATATGTGTATATACACAAGTACATATGTGTATATATATATATGTGTATATATATATATATATATACACATATATATATATATACACATATGTACTTGTGTATATACACATATACACATATACACATATATATATATATATATATATATATATATATATATATATATATATTCAGGCTTCCAGCAAAAGGTGTTTGGCTTAGATTAAAGATGGACATTCCCACCTCAAATGATTTAAGGAAGTGTTTTTGCAGGTGTACCCAACCACTTGTTCATCCCTGACATAATAAGTTGACAATGGTTAATGAATAACCACTAGAGTTGTGAGTCAAGGGACTCCCCACCATCGGTAAGTCCAGCCCCAGGGACTCTGTCTCTGCCCTAACTGAGCACCTATATTCATGTGCTCACACCCACATGGAGATACGTGCACCTACACGTAGCTCTAAATAAAAATGAACCCTTGGTTGGATTATCAGTCTCACAAAAGCCCCCAGGGCCCAGATTTTTTGGTTCTGTTGCTCTCCTTGTGGAGCTCCCGTCCCCTCCAGATCTTTCTATTTCCTTCTTCTTTCACTCTGCCCAAAGTTTGGCTATGAATCTCAACCTCTGCTTTGATAACCTGCAAGGTAGAGTCTTTCAGAGGCCCTCTGTGGTAGGCTCCTGTCCTATTGCCTGTTTTCTCCCTCTTGCGATGTCTGTCCCTTTTGCCTTTCTGAGTGAGAATTCATCATCTTACCCACGGTCTTCTTCTTGCTTAGCTTCTTTAGGTGTACAGATTTGAGTATGTTTAGCCTATATTATATGTCTAATATCCATACACGGAGATAACCTAGAACCCCTGCTCAAATGTAGCCCATGGCAGCTGAGTCTCTAAGAGGGTTCCCTAGTAATGGGAACAGGGACTGTCTCTGACAGGAACTCAGTGGCTGGTTCTTTGAGCACCTCTCCTTGAGGGGGGCGAGCAGCCTTCCCAGGCCACAGAGGACAATGTAGCCAGTCTGATGAGACCTGACATGCAAGGGTCAGATGGAGGGGGAGAAGGACCTCCTCTATCTGTGGACTTGGGGAGGGGCATGGCAGAAGAGGAAGGAAGGAGGGTTGGGTTGGGAGGGAATGAAGGAGGGGGCTACAGCTGGGATACAAAGTGAATAAACTGTAATTTATAAAAAATAAAGAATAAATAAAATAGGTCTATTTTTTAAAAAATATAGAAAAGAATCTGCTGTCACTGTGTTTTCTTGGTCAATAAGCTCAGATTTTATGTGTATTATCTAGGTCTAGTTTAAGCACTGTCATGTGTAATTCATTCCTGTGAGAAGAGGAGAAGCAAGAGGGTTTATTACAGTGGGGTGGATCCAACATCATTAAAAAGATAAAACCACAACAACATTCTGAGAATGATCTTAATTGGATGGCAGTTGGGATGAACAGAAAAACCCCAACTGCCCCTTAAAGTTGGTGTTTAGATGGCTCAACTTCAGACGCCTTGCCTGTCCAAACTCTAATTTCACTTCTCCCCAATGGAGACAGGGAGCTGTCTGTGGGATACATGTGTAGATAGATGGACACTGAGACATCTTCAGACAAGACAGCTAGATTCAAACTAAGCAAACGTTGCCATACTTTCCAAATTTGTTAATTTATCATAGTTTTATTGTTGAATTGCTTTCATAAGGTTTATTAGGGATTTTTCAGTGTGTAAAAGATTTCTTTTTTTTTTTCATGACAGATAGTCATAGAGAACTGGAAGAATGGCCCATGTCCATGTTTCATCGTGGGACAGAATTCCCAGCAACAGTACAGCCATAGATTTATGAATAAAGGAAAGATTTGAGAGCAGCTTTCGGTGTGTTGGCAGGACTTAGATGAAGGGCGTCTAGGGAATCTAGACAGGACATTGGCTGATTTACTTGTTACTAAGTAAAAAGTATCATGCATTTCTTTCCAAGATTGGTTTCAGTGTCAGAAAGTCTAAGTTCTACCCTTGTAGCTAGCAGGGGACCTGATAAAGCAGCTCTTTATTTCCACAATTTAGCTAATCTATAAAGAGGCAAATGATTACATTACTTAAATCAAAGTTTCACTTGGGATATATAGGGAAATGTTCCGCATCAAAAAACAAACATTAAAGATACTTTTGCAAATTATTCACAAAGCAATAATTGCATGCTTGCTATGGCAGCAAGTGTCAAGGCTGCACACATAAAAATGTGAGTTTCTAACATCAAGGTCTCAGTGGTCATAAGGGTTTCCAGAGCAGCCAGGAGATACAACTGAAGTAGTGCACTCAGGGAATAAGGAAAGGGAGTCGTTAGCTTTGCTGGGAGAAAGTTTACCAGCTGCTATACTGTTCCCACAACAGAAAACCTGAAGGAGGGGTGGGGAGGACAGCTTGGGGGATAAAAGGCCCCGTATGCACAATGCAAGGACTTGATCTCTGTCCCCACACTTAAGGGGAAGACAGTGTCATCAACTCTATAGTGCCTCTAAGCCCAGCTCTGCGGCAGGTGGAGACAAGCTAGCCCGCCAATCTAGCCAAAACCGTGAGCCCAGCTTCAACAAGAGACTGTCTTTATGGAGTCAGAGTTATAGAACCCCCAAAGTCCTTCTCTAGGCTCTGAACATGAGTACATACACACACACACACACACACACACACACACACACACACACACACACATGCATGCACATGAACAGTTTATATGACTTTTTGATGTGTCTTCACTACCTTACTTTATACTGTGCCTGCAAATCTTGCATGTGGATTTCTGTGTTGTTGTTGTTTTTTCTCCAGCACTTCCATATTATTGCTCAGAAAAATGTTCATTTTTGGCAGGCAAGTTGCTCCCCTCATCCCATACCTTGCTTTGTTTTACTGTGGGAAAGACAGGTAGGCGTGCTTCTCCTGTTTTGATAGTAAGTGGTGCCTGAGCATCTTTTCCAAATTGTAAGATGATCCCATGACATGGATATTTAATGTTACCAATGCGAAAACAAGCTGTTTGGTGTTTTCTTATAAAACGTCAAAGGTATTAATAGTCACATGGATCCAGCAGGTATTTGACTGAAATGATACGCTTCCAACATGCAGCACTCCGCTTGCGACTGCAGACAGTAATAGACACCTGTATCTATTATCCACTGAACTATGAAGTAATGAAATTTGTATGGAAAATGAATTGACAATGCCAATTATAATTGATAATTCATTAATTTTCCTAACAATAATTCAAAAAATTGTCCTAGAGATGGATCGGTAGTTTGTAATGTAAGCATTTATTGAATGACATTACTTATTTTATTGACTATTATTAAAAAAAAAAAAACAGGAACAACATAGATTTTCAAGCTGATAGATGACTAGTTTATTAAAAGACTACATATAATATATGTGATGTTTATCCAAATACATGCAATGGAATAACATATAGTAGCTCAAAAGATGAGACCATCCATTACATACTTATAGTATGTCTAGTCAAAGAGGAAGGTACACAATTTTGTGTAGTAAGAGATCATTGGTGAAGGAAGATGGCCATAGAAATATAAATGTGAATATAGATATGCATGACAGCGTTCATACAATTCTGTCTACGAATAAACCATCCCTAATATGACACACAAGAAATAATCACTGTGGTGGTGGAGAAGGAGGAAATAAAGTCATTGCTGTGACTACATGACTAAAGCAATAGCAGAAAGTAGTTCCTGCTTAAGAAAGGCTCTTTGCTTAGTAAAGAAACGTACCCATGCCCACACTCTATCAGTTCTGGTCCACTAGAATCATATATATACACATACATAATACACATATATATGCATATATACACATATATACATATGTGTATATGTACATATACACACTATCAGTTCTGGTCCACTAGACAATCCTGACTAATACAACAGTCTGGATTTGGGAACTGATCCCTTGTCCCTGGGAAAAATAGCAAGTGTTCTTAATGGCTAAGCCTTATATCCAGCCCCCCATTAGTTATTTCATAAATCTGAATCAATAGATAAGATCATAATCAATTAGAGTTCTGGTAATCCACCATCCTTCTCTGGGTCTGACTATGAGTACATGCACGGCAGTCAAAGGACATCTTTGGATGTTGGTTCTTGCCTTCCCTTGTTTGAAATAGTTTCTTATTTATCGCGATGTATGCTGGCTCTCTCACTGGAAACCTTTTGGAGATTCTCCTTTCTTCATTTTCCATTTTACCTTGGTAGTGCTGGAATTACAGGTGTGTTTTACTGTGATGGACTTGCATGAACTCAAGCTTTTAATCCTTGCATAACAAATGCCTCATCCACTGAGCCATCTGCCCAGCCCAGATAAACTTTCTTTTCTTTGCTTTTTATGAACTCATAAGTAGGAAACTCAATCTAAGATCAAGTCTTGGATCAATTAGCTCATTTTCAAATGAAACATCCTTTAATTTTGAGGTTGATACATTATGAAATCTTTCTCTCCTCTCTCCCTCTGTTTCTTTTCTTGACACTATCTTTTATCTTTGTCGTTTTATAACTAATTCCATAAAGATATTCTTGGACTATTTCGTTGTTTATCTTTTAGCATTGTTTTATTATTCATATTAGAAGATATTTTTCTTCACTGCATGTATTTTGATGCTAAGTATATCCATACTCCAAAATTTAAAAATCTATAGAATTAAATAAAAAAATCAGTGCTAACGTGTTATTAATAGTGCACTTCAGAGATAATAACACATACTAAGATGAAAAATATATAGAGAGCACTAAATGTATTGATTTAACTGAGAAAGGAAGGTTTTTCTTAAAGTTTAGTCCTTAATTCTGCCTTTAATTAGCTGTGTGTGCTATGGGGAGTCTCTTAATTCCAAGCTATCTTTTCTCCACACATAAGAGGAAGTTTAGGCTTAATCTGTCCTTAATATATTTTCTTTCTATATAAATCAGCCCACACATCTGACTTGCTTTTATTCTTTTTTCTTTCTTTCTTTTTTTTAAACTGGGCACACTCAATTTGCTATGAAACAACCACACTTATGTAATTAGATGGCTTATTAACTTTTACTTATATTAATACACTCTTAATAAAATTGACTTTTGAAAAATTAGAATACATTTTACAGTTACTTTGTAAGACACATTAATTAAGGTTTAAGAAGCACAGTAACCATTTTAGACAGGCTCTTACAGTTATGTGGATGATGGGTGATGTGCTTTGTCTTGCTGGAGAGTAGACTTACTATGAAGTATGCTTTTATGTCCAATTATTTGAGGCTTTCAAAGCCGCCAATCAATAAAGACCTTTGGTATTTCAAAAGACTCATGGAAAATATGTTAAGATTTAAGTTAAAAGAAAAATCAACCCAAAGTCATTCTTACATTCTAGAAACACCAAGCCGTTATAGTAGCTTAGCCACACTCTTGAATGCATGGAAGTGTCCTCACTTTTTAAATGTAATTTTATTATTTTTAGTTTATAATTTATTTTAAAATTTTACAAATGTTATCACTAAGAAACACACAAATAAATAAAAGCATCACACACCAAAATGAACCAGATTTAAATTCTCTACAACTCAATAAACTTTTATATTTAGAATTCGGTTTTGAAATGAAAGCTGTGCCCCTTCACATAAATTTTCAATATTTGTTTGTTTGTTTGTTTGTTTGTTTTGGTGGTGGAGAAATAAAATATATTTGATACTAATTTTTTCTTTATTATTTTATTTTATTTTTGTAACAAACATTGCTTCTGTTTATTCTTTGAGAATTTCATGCAATATACTTTGATTATATTTTTTTTCTTCTTTCCAAACTCTCAAATTCTTTTCCATCAACCTACCCATCCGACTTCAGGTTCATTTTCTCTCTTAAAAACAAACAAACAGAACAAGAAAATTTGAACACAGGGAACTTCCCAGAGACTCATACTCCAACCAAGGACTATTCATGGAGATAACCTAGAACCCCTGCACAGATGTAGCCCATGGCAGTTCAGTGTCCAAGTGGGTTACCTAGTAATGGGAAGAGGGACTGCCTCTGACATAGTCTGATTGGCCTGCTCTTTGATCACCTCCCCCTGAGGGGGGAGCAGCCCTATGAGGCCACAGAAGAGGACAATGCAGCCACTTTTGAAGAGAACTGATAGACTAAGATCAGAAAGGAGAGGAGAACCTCCCCTATCAGTGGACTTGGGGAGGGGCATGCATGCAGAAACGGGAGGGAGGGTGGCATCGGGAGGGGAGGAGGGAGGAGCTTATGGGGGAATACAAAATGAATAAAGTGTAATTAATAAAAAAAAAGTTAAAAACAAACTAATAAACAAGCAACCAACCAAACCAAACCAAACCAAACCAAACCAAACCAAACCAAACCAAACCAGGCCATCCACTTTGTGATGTCTGACTACTCCTATGCATGGAGCTTCATGTTAAGGATGTAACCGGTGTCACTCCATAGAGGAAACTTGTTTTGTCTTTCCCAACAGATCAGTTGTAAAAACCTTCTTTAGTAACGATGGGATCATGCTCAGTTCCTTCATGATGATTCTACATTTCAGGCTAGCATCATTTTTAGTAAGCCACTGATCGTTTAGGTTGCCACCTAAAATACGAACATCTCAGAAGCAGATCTAAGTGAGAGGAGCGAAGACTTTCTGAGCTGTCACTCTACAAGGTCATATACACCTGAGTAAATAAGACTCCTGGGAAGATTCAGAAGATTAAAGAGGGGATTGTAGTTTATCAACAGCATATACACTTTAGGAACTGTTTTCTCTGGCCTGGAGAAACTGCTCAGTGCTGAAACTTCTGTTTCAGAGGAGGCAAATTTGCTTCTTACCAGTCATATACAGGTAACACACTCTAACCTCAGGAGATCCTGTGCCATCTTCAAGCATTTTTAGGCACTTGAAATCACATGACTTCCATTCACACACACAAATATAAAAACAAATCTTTAAGAAATTGTTATTTACAATATTATCAGTAGCAATGCAATATTGCAAGTCTGCTGAGAAAAAAAAACACAACTATTTTATTGTTTTCCAACTGTAAATTACTTCTGACTTCAAATAGTTTCTTCTTTCAGAAACTAATCTTAACACTTCCATTTCTTTTATTTTTGTCCCTAAAATGGAAGTCATGTAGCCATTTTTGTAATGTGAGTGGAAAAAGATTTCCTCTATGTTTTCATAGACTAAAATAAAAAAAAAGATGAAACAACAAAATGACACGCCGAGAAAGATGAAGCAACACAAAGTAAAAATGACTATGAAGGCAGAGATAGAAAGAATATAGGAGACAGTTACTTAATTTTAGATAAACTCACAAGCCAGAAACAGAAACACCATTTTAGAAGAAAATGGTATCATGGGTATATTATATCTGAACGTGCATAGAAATCTAAGATACTGGGAGGCAGGAAGGAGGCAGCTGCAGCAAAGAAGAAGGGAAGTGTGGTTTGAAGTCAGAAAACAGAGGGTAGCCAGTGGCTGTGGGAGTGACTGCTCTTCAATGTTTTCTTCATTGCTCACTTGGAAACAGGATCACGTTTCTGGCTGTGTTAAGTGGGCCACATATGGCTGGAGGAAGAAATACTTGGGACAGAATGTCACCATGTCATGTCTAGATAACAAAATACTTCCACCAGTGTCCAATTTAATTTCCCTGGCCCACACTCTTTTCTTCCTGAGTAACGTGAGGGTGTGGTCCTTCTGGGTAATACCTACACTGGAGCATTTTTGTCACCTCACTCAGTACAAGGGAGGACAGAGAACCTGTTAAGTGTCCACGGAGCTTGAATTTTCTAGGTTACGATATCTTATCGTCAGCATGTAGCCCTATGTCCATGTCTCATTTATCATGTGGTTGGATGATAGGCAGGTTTTTATAGCAATAGGCCCCAGGGCTACTGCTTTGTTCAATCTCTTTGCTTCGTTGTGAGGGCTCGAACTACTTCCAAGCTTATATCTGTTTTACTAAACCAATTTCCTGAGTCATTTAACAATGTATAACAAATGCCCTCTGAATGCTGATCATTGCAGTAGGCACAGAAGGACATTAAAGGCAGATATAGGACATATAAAACATTTACAGGGAGGCAAAAAAGAACAACTTCATAGGGTAAAAACATAGCAACACATAAAACAGCATAACTGTGAATCCATTTCAATAAATATTCATTGTCTGTCACTGTCCAGATACTGCTAATAACTGTGGATACAAATGACCAGAACAGAATGTGAATCCAACCTACCTATCCAGCTAGACAGGACTACATACAGCCAGCAAATACAAATATTAGTGTACAGAGCGGTTATTAGCAGAAAGTATTTTTAGTCACAATAATTAGAAATGGTTTTACACACACACATACACAAAAGCACAATACTCTCCCTCTGTCTTTCTGTCTGTCTCTGTGTCTCTGTCTCCGTGTTTCTCTCTGTCTCTCTCTATGTCTGTCTCTGTCTCTCTCTTTCACTCCAGGAACTGGATTTTGGTATTAAGAAAAAAAAATCTAAATGAAGATGAAAATAGGACCTGGCTTGATCATTTTACTAATAATCACTTCTAATAAACAGAATCTAAAATCACCATGAGACTATTGATTCAACTGTGATATGTGAATTTTATTTTTATGTGAATGACACACCAGCTGAATAATGTGGGTGCACAAGCAAAATCTTTACTAATGATATCTTTGCAATATTTTATGATGGTGGCATTTAGGACTATAGAAACTAAATGCTCTCACCTCCTGATAGTCTGTTAATTCTTAGCAATGTAGAAATTGATTTTTCAAATCATTCATCCTAGCAGTTTCTTTGGTGAAGTGAACATTTCTATCTCTAGCAATGGTTCTCAGCCCGCGAGTCATAAGCCCTTTGAGGTTTCCATAGTAAATACCCTGCATATCAGATATTTACATTATGATTCATAACAGGAGCAAAATTAGAGTTATGAAGTAGCACCAAAAATAATATTACTGTTGGGGGTCACCACAACATGAGGAGCTGTATTAAAGGGCCACAGCACTAGGAAGGTTGAGAAGCACTGGTCTATAGCAGCTACCTTTGTAGAGTCCTAAGATGTTATTCGGTAGTATGATCTGGCTGCACAATCTGGGTCTCAGAGCTGAATTCTAGTATGTGATTAACACATTTTCCTGTTGTAGCGGGAAACACGAATGTCTCTGAAATGGTTCTCCCCATGAGCAATGGCTACAGTTTTTCTGTTGTCTATGTGGAAATTACATCCTTTCATTTACAACCTGTTACTACACTTCATTCTAATTATGCTAAGCGTAATGCTATATTCACTCACTATTGCTGATATTATCACCCATTCATTACTTAGGCACAAATACTTATATGTAGGATACTTGATAGCTTTAGAAAATAGTACCTTATTCTGGAAACGTTTGTAATATGTTCTGTTTGTAAATTGTTATTTACTTGCAAACCTTTCTAGTTTTTTTGAACCTGACAACTGTCTTTCTTTCTTTTCTTTCTTTCTCATTACAAAGCCTGTCGAATAACAGGTTATGAGAGCTAAGTAATAGAAGCTGTAGAGTTATATATTTTTGTTAGAGAAAAATATTATCAAAACTTTTATTATAAAGAAGTACCTGTGAGTTTGGAATTAGGAACCATGTTTTGTTTTGCATTTGTGAAATAAGATAAAATTTTTAACCTGTTAAGACACAATCAACAATGCTTGTTTCATAGAGACCTTTTGCAAAGTTTTGGAATTGGCCAGTGTAATAAACTTAGTTCCTCCTTTAAAGAGGTGGACCATCTAGCAGAAGAGAAAATTAAAACCTTTAAACTACTAAAGCATCTTTTTATTAAAAATATTTATGTATAGCCATACAGTATGTTTTATGGGATAAAAATTTAGTCTACATGTTGAACTTTGTAAAAAGACAGATTTTGAGATGTATTTATTTTTAAGAGAAGAATTCATGCATTTGATCTGAGAAGCATTTGTGGCCTATATAGAAAGCACTGTAAAGAATTGGCAATAGTCAGCTCTTACATAGATATTGAGAGAGGAAACCATTATACATGGAGGCTTCCAGCATCACACTCAGAAATATTTTAATTGTATTCTTACTCAATAAAATATTTTTAGTATATGAGCTTACTGTAGGCATCAAAGTCCCAGAACCGTGAGAACAGGGTGACTTAGAGAGCTGTAATCTTATTAGCGCATGGGTTGACAATGGCTGTGTTTTCAGGCTACCTCTTAGTAGGCGGATATGAAAGTGCTGTGCTTTTATCCATTTCATTCTTTCTCTTTTCTCTTTTCCTCACTATATTATGCTTCATAATGTAGAACGCTGCTTATCCTTTCCAGGAAACTTTTATAATTGGATTTTTAGGTGCCCAATGTGCAAAAAAAAATTTATATATAGGAAGAAGGAATGTGCTTAGAAAACTTTTAATACATGTTATACTTTAAATGGAAGAACTGGTCCTTGAGAAACCAATTTAGTGATGCAATCATGTCATTAATACTGCCTGTATTTATTTCATGTTGTCACGTGGACATTGAACAGTGACATTTTGAAATTTAATGAGTCATCCACTGCAACAGAGGAACATTTTTTTTTTCCTCTGAGGTGCTTCTTCCAGCCCGTGCAGACTTCCAGTTAAAGTCGGTGATATACAGAAATCGAGAGGAAGCAAGGCAGGGGCTTGGAGAGCATGCTTATTGTGGTTCAGAATGGTCCGGACTCAAAAAGCATGTCCATGGGGCTGGAGGGTTCAGCCTGGATACCCTGCTTATCAGTCTCCAGGCCTCTGGAGGGAAGAGATCTTTTGGAAGAGACATTCTAGAGAGATCATGTTTCATTTCACCGAATGTTCTTTTTGGGCGGCAGGATTAGCTGAGGCCTGCCAGAATGACACAGCCTGGTGTTAGGTTCACACTGACTCCAAGTAATTGGATTTGTTGAGTTAAGTATCCACCTGGCCTCAACAAAACCCTGAGGACTTCAATGTGTTTTAATACTCCAGATAATTAGATAGTGAATTTTGATTGCAAAAAAAATGGCATTTCTTAGTTATCTCTGTCTGTCTTTTTCCAAAGATGTGTGCCCTATATTAAAATAAAATAAAATCTCTAATATAGTCTCCTAAACCGGTCTATGTTTGGGAAACATACTTCAGAAGAAACCAAATTAGGTCCTTACCCCATGGAACTATTAGCAGTAGCGAAATTTGTTAAAAAAAAAAAAAAAAAAAAGACAAACTTTATTCATCTTCTCAGACAGTTTTGAAAAATTTGTGTTAGAACTTCAGCTTGTACTATAGAAATTCATTTATGCAAATATAAATCATTTAAATATATGGAACTCTATGATGCTGCTAAATAAGATTTACAATGCCTCTTATGCTTATGATGTATTTTCCTGCAACACAACCATTTAATGAAAGGGTTCAAGAAGCCTATTGACATTTACTTTTTTTATACAATATATTTATTAAGCTCAAATATAACATTCACATTAACATCAAACACAGGTAAAATATGAAATTGCTAGAGAGGAATGATGACATATTTTAGTGCTTTGGTGGTGGTGCCAACATTTCATTTAGGATATTTATATGTGTCATCTAAAAGGGACAATAAATTTCCATAAAGGCTCAATATATTACGAGACTTTTCATCAACACTCTACGCAGGGTAGGGTAAAATCAGAGAGGGAAAGAAGAAATACTGCTGAATAATCAATCTTTGAAAGCATTCAGTGTTATTAAAAAAGCTACATTTAAATTACCCGTAAGTCTAAAAAAAAACCAAACGTGTCAGAGTGGTATCATGCTATAATACGTGTATATGCAAGAGTTATAAAGGAATGTTTATTTTTTTCTACTTTTCTCAGTATTAAGATTATTAGGTAAAGAAAACTGACTTACAATGAGATAATATTTGTGATTTTTAAGGATTGGACACAGCCTCCTCCACTGAAAGGAAAAGGAAGCTATCTGTGTGAAGTCAGAAGTTTTTTTTAGTCTTGGGTCACTGTGGTCACTGGCAGAAGCCTCGTTCCACGTGTGATTCATCTGACATGAAAAGGCAGGTAATGTTAGCAGCTGGAGGAGAGGTGAGTCAGAGCAGCCATTCATAATGATCACAGAATACTGAAGGTGGCAATTGAGTTGGCTTAGCTTTTTCCCAAGAATAAACTATGTGTCTGGTATTCCATCATGACAGACAAATATTACATGAATTTTCAAAGTCCACTATGGCTCAGGCCTTGAAAATGGATAACAGCAGTACAAAAGGCAGAAAAAAAGCTGGGCCGTGATGGATGCTCCTTGCTAGGCCTACAAGTGCCATGTTTTAAACAGAAGCGACCCAGGGAGTTATGGGAATGTCACACATTAGAATAAACATTCTGTTTTTGTATAAAACCAGCTGCATGGGCTCTCAACTTTGTTCTATGGCTTTTAAAGTGGACAGTGTTTAGACATCATGGTAAGAGTCTCTGCTGATCTACAATTCTTAAGTATACTTTCATTTTCTCTGGCTGAAAAAAAAAGAAAAAAAGAGACAAAGCGGTTTCTACCATCTACATCTCTTATTGATGTCCTCAAACACTCTGCAGCATCTTTCTCCAGGATTTACTCAGCTATATATGCATGCTTGTAGGAGGCTAGTGTACGAAAGGGAAACCACTGTATAATTAACATAGACCAGAAACGCCTGTGGTGTTTTATACATAGAATCCCAGCATCTGTGAAGCTGCGATGAAGAGACATTGCTGTGAGCTTAAGGGTAGCCTGGTCCACAATTTCTTGGCCAGCACAAACTATGGTGTGATATCCCACTTCCAACAAAATAAAACAACATCAACAACCACAAAAATTAGTGATAGTCAACAGAATTATCATTAAAAAGCAATCTGTGAAAGTGATAACCTAAAGTGATATATACTTTATATACACCATCTTTCTGTTTTCTTTCTCTCATTACATGCTCACAGCCCACAAGCGCCGTCTCCCAATAATAGTTACACATATGAATAATTTCTAAATCTTCAATTCTTTCAGTGATTTTTTAAAAAATTTCCATAATCCTTCAGCCACAAAACACCTGCTGGGGAGAAGCACTGTTTTGATTTCCAGAGAGAAATTTTCATCTTTTCAAGAACAGAGAGAAGTGTGAAGGCCTTCTGAGCAAGCAGTACTATTTCGAAATGGACACTTTGTTATCACTGCAGAATCACACGTTATCTTAACGCCTCTCTTTCAAGGAAATGTCACACTCGTTCAGTTCAAGTGTGTATTTTAGGGTCCATGAGACATTTAATCTTTGAGAAAATAACATTGGCAAAGCAAATATAAACTTACTTAATACAAATTCATAACCTGTGGGTAGGAAAAAAATCTTTTTTTTTTCAAATTTATAATGGAAATTGATAGATTTTTGGAGACACACTTATGGGATATCTTGAATTTTGACACTGAACACAGATATAGTCTCTACTTTTTCTTATTGGCCTGACAAAAGTACATGACAGATTGACTTTGGGGTGGAGACATTTACTTTGCCTCACTGCTTCAGAGGGGACCATCCGTCATGATGAGGGAGGAACTGATACAGTAAAGGGCTTGGGTCCATTCAGTGTGAGGGTAAGGGACAGCTTGTCACATCCTGTTGGATCAGGAAGCAGGGAGCTCAGTCTGCAGCAGTGCCTGGCTGTCAGCCAAATATCTGTCTTACCTCTGCAAGCTAGGCAGTACTTTTCGTAGGTTCCCAAACACTGCAAGATGGCCACCTGTGTCAGACACAGGAGCTCATGGGGGAATATCTCACATCTAAACTGCAGCAATGTCTGTTCTTGTTTGGCTGGTGGTTTAGTGTTTCTTGTAGACAGCAAATGTCTAGAAACCCAAGTAGGGTGATCATCACAGAGTATCCCCTCCGAAGCTATTTTACAATTCCTTATGACGTTATTTTGATTCTTACACAGGCAGTAAGATGAGAGAAAAAAAAGGGCTCATGAGGAACTTTTGTCAGCACACACCTAAGAAAATTGGAGAAAGGAGCCTAATCCTCTATGTGTCTAACAAATTCCCTGCTTTCGCCTTCAAATGACTGAAGCCATTTCCCGCTTTTTCACTGAAATAAATAACATAAGATCATAATTTTTTATGCATTTTTTTTGTCTTGGTGCTATTCCTGTTTTGAGGATGCTTCTAACCATGACTTCTTCATATTCTACTCTATTTTAACTGTGAGGTAGTTCACATTTCCAAATGTACAGGAAACCTACACAGGACCTAATCTCTTCAAGCTTAGGTCTTATACCCCGAGATGATTATCACAGTTGCCAGACTATTGATAAGGTTAAGGCTACTTCAAGCTCTTAAGTCATCTGTAAATTTGAAGAGCACATTTCCCATATCTGACTTAGTAAAAATTCACCAGAGACGGATTGCTTTTCACCTCAACAGCGATTAAATCAAGTTAATCTACTTATCCATGCCCAAAATAGGCACTGAGAAGCCCGGAGAAATTGTTGCCTTAGGTTAATACTGGTATCAGTAATGAGCAGAAATGAAATCTTTTCTGTGCTTGCATACTAGTTGGTGTTCACAAAAATAATTACCTAAGCATTATTGCTCTTGGAGTGGATGATTACCACTCTACTGCTAAAGACAAACTAAGAAAACTTTGAGCATTTCAAACAAGAATAGGATATTAAAATTATTTCTATCCTGAGTCTTCCTGTATCTGACCACTAACTCACAAGTTTGTGACCTCTTCTGCTGTAATTAATATTGCAACACACACACACACACACACACACACACACACATACACAAACAAACTCAAAGAACATGCACGTTTTATATACATGCACGTTTTATATTGAACGCATAACCTGCCAAGTCCATTTCTGGTTGCTCCTATGTATATGTGTATAAAGTTTATCATTTGGGTTTGAATAACCTATTGTGGAGCTCATTTTTAGAGAAAAGTGATTCTTCCTCTCTTAGTAGCCATTGCTTGCTGGTAGCTCTTCATCTATGGGTGGAGCTTCAAAAAATTTCTTGGACAAGTTGTCATGTCAGTTGGAGTTGCTGTTATGTAATCTTTGTTTAGGTAATCATACCGTTATTTCATAAGTGCGACTTGCCTGCATATCTAGAGGACACTATTCTTTTTATTTTATTTGTTAATTTACTCTCTTTACAGTCTAATTCTAACCCCTTCCTCCTCTCCTCTCAGTTCCTCCCTCATGCCTCCTTACCCCTTTTTCCCCTTCTTCTTTTTCTCAGAGAAGAAGAGGCCCCCAAGTGATATCAATCCACCCTGGTACCTCAAGTCACAGCAGGACTAAGCTCATCCTCTCCCACTGGGGCCTGACAAGTCAGTGCAGCTAGGGGGAAGGGATTCAGTGGCAGTGACAGCGTCAGAGACAGCCCCTATTCCCCTGTAGGGAATTCACATGCAGATCAAGCTGCCCATTGGTTACATGTGTGTAGGGGTCTAGGTCCAGCCAACGTAAGCTCTTTGGTGGGTGGTTCAGTCTTTGTGAGCCCCCATGGCCCCAGGTTAGTTAACTCTGTAGGTATTCTTGTGTTGTCCTTGACTTCTCTGGCTCCCTCTCTTCCTTTTTCTCTGCCATTCTTGCAGACAGGAACCTAGCATAACTGTCTGTCTTCTGAGAGGCTACATTCAGCCTCTCATACATACATCTGATTGAAACAGATGCGGAGATGCACAGCGAAACAATAGTTAGACTACACTATTCTAACAGTGGGCGGTCCCTTCGTTTTAGCTAGAGGGGTTGCATTACAAATATAACAGTCTTGGCTGACTAACCCATGGTCACTTATCCCCTGCATGTTGACAAGTTTTGGATCTATGCAACATTCTCTACCTGTTATACAAGGAAGCTGCTTTGATGGGGGGTGAGAGTTATGTTTATCTGTGGTACCACGAGAGCTAGCCCTCAGGGAGGAGGCTTTCTGATTCTCTCTAGCCTGATTCTTACAAGAACTAGGCCCAAGGTTTGTGTCTTCAGGATTAGGATCTTACCTTTATGTTCTAGGAGGCAGCCCAAGGCAAGTGTGGTAACTTACAATGTTTTCAGAGGCTCTTGGGCCCGTTTGATCTGACCAACTAAAATATAACTTTAACACAACAACAAAGACATCACATATTTCACACACAGGGCTCAAAAGAACTGGAACTGACCTGAAAGCCTTCTCCCTGAAGACTAACTTCCATTGTACCCGAAGGCACCACGAACGTTTCAGAACGAGGGAAACAACCAACAGCTCTAGCCAGCTATGATGCCTGTGAATGACAGCAATGAGCACGGAACCATAACCCTAATGGCGCAGTAGTGGCACGCAAACCTTGGTGGTAACCAATAGCTTTCTAACTGGACTTAAGACCCATTCAACAGAAAGGAAATCATATTGCATCCTGGAAAGCTATTGAACTAACCAGGGCCAGGGAAGTCAAAGACACTGAAAGAGAATCTACAGCATGCACTTCACTAAAGCCAGCACAATCCTTGACTACATTCTAATGGCCTATTCCTGTACACACAGACAAACGTAGTCCTCACCCTTCGACTACTACACTTCTTTTTGCAACAAATGATGACTATTACAGAAAATTACAACCAATCAATATGCTGATTTCTGGAAGTCAGTCCCAACAGGTACATGCAGAAGGGGGAGAGGAAAGGATGTACTTGTCAGAGTAGCAAGGAGTTCTATGTGAGACTGTGTCTCCAAAAAAGGTCAGAGTACAATAAAGTCATAAACACCCCCACCCTCCAGATTGTGAGAAATGAATAGAACCTCCCAGGCCTCACATTCAGAAAGCACCTCTTAAAGATTAATCTTATTTGGAAATAAGATTCCACTGTGCATCATCTCGTTTATCCAGATTGTATGTCACCAATATAACTACCTAAGCATGCACTGAACAAGGACAACCATAACAGACATGCTAATGGGGATGAGAGGAAGCCCAAGAGGGTCCAACCATACACAAAGAATGACAGGCAACTAAGAGATGTTCAGAATGGGGGAGAGAAGCACAACAATCAGTCTTCCAGAATAAAATAAACAGCTGCTAAAACACACATACGAGTACAGACTAAGCACATTTTTTAAGTATTCTGGACTACATATTTAAACACACATGCACTCTTATGAAAACAGTGGCCATGAATTTGAAAGAACAAACAGAATTATATTATAATCTCCCAATAAATAAATATTTTAAAATGTTATAAATTGAGTAAGAAAGATATTGTAAAAGTCTATATTAAAGTTCACATCTGTTCACAGCCTCATGCCTTGTCTGTGATAGAAGAGATTGTTATCTTTGTATTTCAGAACTGAAGACTGTTTCGATTTACTCAGAAGACTGTCTCGATTTGTTCAGTAAGGAAAAAGCAGAGGAGAACATGAACCCTTGATACATTGCCTTCATTTAAAAATGTTCACTCTTCTTTACAAACTAAGGGGAGAAGGAAGCAAAAACAAAAGGAAAAAAGAAACCTACAACCTTCCAGACTGTGGGACTCAGAAGATTCTGCTGGACCTCACATGCAGAAAATAACATTTGACACTATTTGGTGTTTTGAAATACTATTAACTACGCATCAAATCTTCTTCATCAACAGTTTATATTCTAGTCTTTATGTTACTGAAGGATAAACAGGATGTCTTCCTTATCTTTGGTTCAGTGGGAGAGATGAATTGCTGTCACAGAGCAGAAACATAATGCATGAGTGCAGAGTAAAATTAAACATGGATGTTGAGCCTGGATGCGGGTCTTACCCTTCCCTGGTAACTTATCTACACAAAGGAATAGCAGAGTTGGAATTTCTAAGTCCCAGATTTCTTGGCCATAGTTATACAGGTTGTTAACTATAATGAGTTTTTGATAGAAGATAGAGAGACATAGTTCAAAACAGTAAAAATGCTGTGATGTTATAAGTAGATTTTAGAATTGCACTCTGTCCACTTAGGTACCCTGAGAAACGCATATTCCTTGATTTTCTTTTTCTTTCTGTTCATTCAAATGACTTCCTCAGGCATTTACTTAAGAACTTTACAGACAACTCTGTAGTTCATATTTTCATGTTGTCAAGACATTTTGCTAAAACTTACCAAGCTGCATTATTTTTGTAGTTAAAGTTTCACATGTGGGGAAGCCCAATCCCTTCATAATGAAAGGAAGTACAGCTTCCCGTGGTAATAAGTAGAATATTGGCAAACACAGCGAAAACTTCTAGTTAATCACAAATTTTAACCACCATCTAGTTGACATGTGCCTGCTGTGCTAATTGCTTCATTACTTAATTATGCAAAAAATAATAGCATCCACAGCAAACATAGCCTATGAAGCATTATTAAAACACAAAGAAACATGTTCCAAACACTTTAGTGCAAATATAAATATTTCATACTGAGGGAAAGCATTTTTATATTACAGTAATGAAAATTTTGCAGTTAGCTTGAATTCCTTCTTTCAAGTAAATCTTGGCGGTACTCTTACACACCATGACTTCTTTGTCTGTGATTAGAACCATAGATTTTACCCTGATACCCAGATCCCTATAAGTGAGGGGGGTTGCTTAGTTTCTTTCATAGCCCTGTTACATATTCTTTCCTTATTGCATAATTGCTGATTACTACACATTTGTTAAACAAAAATATAAGTGAATAAATGAACAAATATATACATTCTATTGATCTACAGTCAGATGCAGAATTAAAAGGGTTGTTAACGAATGGCTTAACTAAGACAAAAGTCTATAGTTCCTGGAAAAGTTGGGCCACAGTTATGCTTTAAACACTTCAAGCAATAAGGTTCTGGGATAGTTTTGCATTAATATTCCTACCTGGGGCAAATAGATAAATATTGTCAGTTAATATTACCTCATCCTACTGTTTTAAATGTTTGTAAAAGTCTTTAAGAATTATTCCTGATAAGTTGGACATTGTGGTTCTTACCTATATTCCCAGCACCTGAGAGGATAATGGAATATCTTGAATTCCTCATAGTCTGGGATACATATTAAGATGCCGTCTTTAGAAAAACTAATTATATGAAAATCAAGCAAAAATACTTTTGGAAGTTTAAAACTTGTCAAAGCTCAGGTTTTTTGTTTTGTTTTGTTTTGTGCTTTCTTCAGAGTCAGCACAGTGTTCTGATCTTGCAACCGTCTTCACCATATGTAGTTCTTAAGATGTTTGAGCAACTCATAGGTACACTTGAAGTTCAAATATTTGAAATTATTAAAGACACTCAAATAATTTTAATGACTCTTAGAATATAAAATCTCAGATTTGATGCTGGTACATTTGGAAGCATGTCTAGAGTATCTATGGGTTATGACTTGTCACTTTTGAGAAAATAATAAGCCCTCGTCTGGTTGCAAGATTTCTGTCATATGTTAGTCTTTGTCATTTCAATAGCTGCCTCTATTTCCTACATATCCACTACTATTGTGCAGCTCTAACACTGTTCTCAGCATTTCAATGCATGTCTAGATAAAGATTTATAGTTCTATCCCACACCAATATATGCCTGAGAAGATCACCCATAGCTGGTACATACTATTCCTAATGTTCTTAAAGAGAAACAGTGTGTTGATTCTGTTCAGATTTTATCCATTCACACATCCATTCCCTTTTTGTTACATGGGTCCAGTTTTAGATGTTAGTACATTTACTGATGCTCTTCTACACATCAGGCTCCACACTAGAAACCAGGGCTATAGCTGTGAGAAAGATAGGAAAAGCACACATAGCAAAGGTTTTCCTTCAGGGCCATCACCTCCCCAGGTATGGGGCCTTGACTACATGTACAATACTAAGCATGAATTTCCCCTGCAGTGCAGGTCTCACATCTAATCACAAAGTGCTTTGCTGCCCTCGAAACAGTTGATTTGTGTTGCTATCAATCCTGGTCTGAGGAACTTTCTTTTACAGCGGACAGTGGTTTATGCAGTGACTAAGTCATGAAAGTGCTGAGAACAAGGGACTAGGAGTGTGCAGCTGTAGATAACACATCAATATCAACCCTGTTTATCTCAGGTAGAGAGAACACAGCGGGGGAGCGGTCAGACAGGCGCGATGGAGATGAGCACAGTGAGTGTCGTCTTCAGAACATAGCATACCTGTCACACACAGGAGCCCACAGAAGCCGTGGTGACTAAGCACGATGTAAACAAGATGAAGCTAATTAAAATTCCATCACTGATGTGGAAAGGGGCATCTGAGACTCGACCCAGCTAAGAAGCTACTGTGAGTTGATAGCTGCTGAGGGAGAAAGAACCACTTTTCTTTAAGGCTGTGGCTACCGATAGGTAGCCTAAACCCAAGTGGCAACCCTGATATCTCATATCCATGCAAAATTAGACTCAGTTGGGTTATATATTATTTATAGTTACAAAAAAGAGCATGTCTTTGAGAAGGAGATGTTTTGGGGTAGCCTAAAAGAAAACAGAAGTTGGGGGACTGTTAGGTAGATTTGATCAAGATGCCCGTACATGTATGAAATATTTAAAGGAAAAAAAAACAGAATAAAAGGCAGTATAATCTCATAAGAAAAGAAATATAAGAAACAAAAGAAATTCAGAACAGAATTAACCTGACTTAAGGGACTGACAAAAGGGTTTGGGGAGAAAAGGAGTCAGCAGGCACATTTGGAGCATCAGCAGGACTCATGCAAAGGAAGAGGCAAGGAAGTGACTTGATGTGGACTAAGACTTATGAGGCAGGACTGAACTGATTCCAGGATGACAACATTTCCAGTGCAACGTGAGCAAGGAGCCCAAGGTGAGGACAGCCTAGGGAGGGGAAAGAGTGGCCTATCTTCATGAAGCTCACCTTAAGTCTCATGAAGGGCTATTTCAGGACTTATGTTGACAGAGTATCCACTTCTGTAACTGTAAAAATTTTGCTTGGTTCCAAAGCAGAAAGCAGAAGAGCAAGAGACAAGAGAAAACACTGGGAATATGTTGGGATTTTCATAAGGCTTCAGGTGAAAAAAAAGGTGTAATGCATGTGTCAAGGAGCAGATAGCCTAGAGTGCTAACCAGGAGGCCTTTACAGGCCAGGAACAGGCAGCACAAGGCACACAAGTTGTGGAGATCACAAGTATTGCTGCCAAGAGTTGGGGCTCACAAACAAGGAAACGAAGGAGAGCAACGCCAGTCATAATGAGTATGTGTTTGTGACATCAAGACCAGCTGACTAGCTGTTTCCAGGGTCTCAGTGATTGTGAAACAACACAGTAGAATCTTTATATTCACTTTTGAGGAGTCTCAACATGTTTTCTTACTTAAACTGATACACAAAGTTTGGATGTAGGAAGGTATTATCATAAATATTTTATTCAATAAGTATTTGTTTGCTGACTCTCTTCAAGCAACTAAGGCTCAAAGAATTGAAACATGTTTCTTGCCTAAGGTTTTAATATGAGCCTAGATTTACAGCTCCAAGTTTTATATGCTATTGATTAGATCAATATTGTACTGTCTAAAATAAATATATCCCATAAATGCCTGTAAGGCCATGGTGATATTACAGTTCTTAGAACTTTTGACATTTTCATGACCATAGCTTCCATGTTTTAGGCAAAATTTATTTTTCTTATGTTAAATAACTTCAAAATACTTGCCTCAGATTCCAAGTTATTGCTGTTTGAGCCAACCTAATCTAAGTATACTCTCTAAGGAACACAGAATTCTGTTCTTTTTTCCTTTTACTTATTTTAATATGCTTTAAACTAAAATATAATTGTGTCATTTTCCCCCGCCCTTTCCTTATTTCAGCCCTTTTTATTTCCTTCTCCCAGCTTCTCCCAAGTCCCCTCCCTCCAACTACTCCAATGTACCCCTTGTCCTAAAATTGAATGCATTTTCCCAGATTCTTATTGTTATGCATACACATATATGCATACATATATCAATATATCTGATGAATCCGTTTTTCTTGTGTGAACAGGGTTTCAGGGCAGACCATTTTGGACTGGATGGCCAATTACAGGACTCATTGTTGGAAGAGGCTAACTCTTCCTCTTTCAGAGGCCATCAGTCGGCGCTAGTTCCTCATCCAGGGGTGTGACCCCTGGCCTCTTCTCCCTTCTGTGTTAGCATAACATTGATATTGCCGTTGTTCACATATTGTTTATGCAGTCATTTCTCTGAGAGATTGCTTCATAACGGTCCTTAACATAATTCCTCTATAGAACACTAGCAAACAGACTACAACAACATATCAAGAGGATCATCCACCATGATCAGGTTGGCTATATTTCAGAAATACATGATCAACATACATAAGTCAGCAAATATAGTAAATCATATAAATGAACTAAAATTACATAATCATCTCAATAGAGTCATTTAAAGCTATTGACAAAAATCCAACATGCTTTTATGACAAAAGTTGTCGAAAGATTACTAGAGGGACTATACCTCAACATAGTAAAATATGACACTTACAGCCAATGCTTTTCTGAATGATTAAAAAATTGAAGCAATCACAAAAAACATCAAAAATAAGATATCTGATTATGATCTCCATTTCTTTTCAATGTAGTTCTCACATCACTAGTTGGAGCAATACAGTAAAAGAAGGGAACAAATAGAAAAAGAAGTCAAATTACCCCTATTTTCAGATGTCATACTATACATAAGAGATGCAATAAATTTTATCCACAATACTTTCCAAAACAATCAACAATTTCTGCAAATTGGCAGGGTACAAAATTAACTTACTAAAAACAGTAGCCCTTCTAAGCACCAACAGCAAACACAGAACTAGATAAAGAGATTATTGTTGACAACTTTCATTTATAAGACCATCAAAACCAATAACCTATCTTGGAATAATCCTAACTAAATAGTTAAAACAGAATAAAATAGATATCTGAGGTAGATGGAGGGAGGGAACAGGATGGGAGTGGAAGTGGAAGGGGAACAGGGGTGGAGATCAGAAGTAGAGAGAGGGGGAAGGCTGGGAGAGAGAATGGAAATCAGTGGGCAGGGATATCTCTGGGACAGGGGAGGCTTCAGGGAGTCTATGGGGGTGACCCTAGCTGAGACTTCTACCAGCTGATGATATGGAGCCCGAAGAGGACACTTCCTGTAGCCAGGTGGGACTTCCAGTGGAGGGACAGGGACACCAATCCACCCACAATTTGTCCTGCCTGCAAGTAGTGCAGGGATAAAAATGGAGCCTAGCATAATTCTTGAGAGGCTTCATCCAGCAGCAGAGAGATGTACAGAGTTACATCACAATAGGTTGAGTTTGGAGAGCTTTGTATTAGAGTGGAGGAAGAACTGAGGGAGCCAGAGAGGTCAAGGGCACAATAAGAACTACAGAGGAAACTAACCTGGGCACATGGAGGCTTATACAGACTGAACCACCAAGCAAAGAGCATGCATAGGCTTGACCTAGATGCCCTACACATCTGTAGCAGATGTGCAGCTTGGTCTTCATGTGGGTCCCCTAACAATTAGAGCAGGGGCTCTCTCTGACTCTGTTGCCTGTCTTTGGATCCCTTTCACACTGCCAGGTTGCCTTGTCTGGCCTCAGTAGGCAAGGATGCCTTAGCACTTCTAGGATTTGATGAGTCAGGGTTGGCTGGTACCCATAGGGGGCCTCCCCTACTCTGAGGAGAAAAGGAATGGGGGAGACAGGGAGAGAGGGAGGAGAAAAAGGGCCTGGGATCAGGCTGTAAAGTGAAAAAAATAAAAAGACTTCTACAGTGAACACTTAAAATGTTTAATGAAAGAGGTATATTAGGCGGAACAGGGACTGTCTCTGACATGAATTCAGTGGCTGGCTCTCCCCACCTCCCTGAGGGGGGAGCCAGGCCACAAAGGAGGATATTGCAGCCAGTTCCCATGAGACCTGATAAGCTAGGGTCAGATGGAAGGGGAGGAGGACATCCCCTCTCAGTGGACTTGGAGAGAGGCATGGGAGGAGATGAGGGACAGAGGGAGGGATTGAAAGGGAATGAAGGAGGGGGCTACAGCTGAGATACAAAGCGAATAAAATGTAATTAATGTAAAAAAATAAAAATTTAATTAAAAAAAGAGGTCAAGGAAGATTCTAGTTCTGTTTTGTTTTATTTTTTGTTTCTTTATTCTTCTCCCACACAGTACATCACCAACACAGCTTTCCCTCCCACCTTCCCTCCCTTTCTGCCAGTCCATCCCCACCTCCCTGTTTTCCAGATCCAGTGTTCCCTCATTTCCCTTCTGAAAAGAACAGGCCTTGATCCTGGTTCTCTTTAAGTACTGAAAGTTGTTTTGATCACGTTGCAAACGTTGCCATTTCATTTTTTCCTCCTTTTAGTTTATTTTATTTTATAAAGTTCTACCATGTAGCCCAAGCTGGCCTGAAACTTGTCATCCTCTCATCTTAACCGTTAGGATATTGGTATTACATGTGTGAGGTATGTCACCATGAAAATGCCTTATGAGCTCAAGACTTATAATGAGGCTTTCTTATTTACAAATGAATTCCAAATAGCAAAATATTTCAGCACAAAATTACATTTCTATGAAATGTAATTCTCCAAGTTCCAATCTTGGGTCTACTATGAACAAATAATTTTGAGAAAACACCTGTGTTTTTTAAAGTTCTGTTTCCTCATGTCTAAAGCAATTCTGAGACTGATACTCCAACCAAGGACCATGCATGGATATAACCTAGAACCCCTGCACAGATGTAGCCCATGGCAGCTCAGTGTCAAAATGGGTACCCTAGTAATGGGAACAGGGACTGTCTCTGACATGAACCATGTAGCCAGTCCTGAGGAGACCTGATAGGCTAGGGTCATATGGAAAGGGAAGAGGACCTCCTCAATCAGTAGACATGGAGAGGGGCACGGGAGGAGATGAGAGAAGTAAGGTGGGGTTGGGAGGGGGCTACAGCTGGGACACAAAGTAAATAAACTGTAATTAAAAAATAAATTAAAAAAGAAAGAATAATAATCATTGAGTTTTGGGAGAGGAATAAATGTGGCAATTATTATAAATACATACATATGGGAACTGGGATAAACCAACATGAATTACACTTTCCTGTCCAAAGAAATAATATATTTTTTCCCAAATGTTTGTTGTACTTTCTGGATCACCCATTAGATGCTGGCCTTACACTGGGTTTTCCTTACTCTATAATAGATAAATAATTAGCAACTCACTTTTAGTGGGAAATCCAAACAGCACTGATCCCATTGGAAATGCATCTGCTCGTTGATAAACACAGACTCCCTAACATTTGTAGTGGCCAAAACACTGCTAAAACAAGGAATGGAGCACAAAGGAACCAGTGCAGATAGGACAGAGTCAGACTTGCTGTTGCACTTCCTTCATGTATAAGCATGTCTACTTATTTCAGTATTTTAAAAAGTTGGCAATATCTGTCAACCACCATTCCAAGTTTTACGTTCATTGCTCACAAATCTAGTTGCTAATTGACTAAGTTCATTTCAATGGTAAGGAAATTATTAAACCAAAACATTACAGATTCTATTTTATTTTATAACAACTTGCTGCTAATATTTTTTATGAAGAAAAAAACAACCGTGAAACAAAAATACAACCAGCAGCTAGAGAGGGCATGCTGCTTTTGCGGAGGACCCAGTTCAGTTCCCAGCACCCATGCCAGGGAGCTTATATCTGCCTGTAACTCCAGCTCCAGGACCCATGCATACCCACAAACCACACACACAAATACACATAATTTAAAACAAGAAACGTTAGCTTAAAATATATATCTATAAAATGCAAGCAAAATTAGTTTTTTCCCCCCTTGCTTACATCTTTAGGTAATTCTTTACCAATCAGACCAATGAGGATATTGTGTTATCTATGCTCACTGGCTAGTGAGCCATATTCTCCTGCTGGTGTGTTTTCCTAGGAGTTCTAAAGCGTCTAAGTTAAAAGTTTTCCATTTTGAACTGCTGTTGTGTTAATATGAAAATTATTCTTGCCAGAAGCATTCTACTATAATCTTTTAAGGAAGAAATTAAAATTAGGTATCTGTGCCTGTTAATGTTGTAAGCAGAGTGTTAAATGCATTCACTAACTAAATCTGTAAATTAGAAAATCTTTGCTTTAGTGATCACATCAGCCTTGAGGAGCTGCAGTTTAAAAGAGATTAAATGTTTTTCTAACAACTGCTCCCAAAGCTGTTGATAGCAAAGGAAAATGAACACCTCGTATATTGAAAAATGTTGCAGATTCTGTCAAGAGAACATTTTGATCTTTTTAACTCAGGTAACATTATGTCACACGTAGGTTTCTCACGAAATAACGGTTTTTTTGTGGATTTAAGTACTCATTATGCATTCAATATTTATGCAAATATTCTTGAGATGACAGGGTATTTATCTGGGACTAAGACATGAATATAATGTATGAAGTAGTCCAGCACTTAGTCATGGGGCTGCAGTTTAAGTGCTAGAGATTTCTAAAATCAAAACTGAAGTTATTGAAGCTCATTACTTTGCAAGTCTTAAAAGAATGCACATGTGCAAGTCCCCATTAAAAATGTAAGGCTTTATATGAGCATTTTTCACTTTGTAGGGTGATACAAAGAGAAATCAACATTAGAAGCTTTCCTCTGGCAAGAAATAAAATTGTATATTCTACTGGATGCAGTGCTTTCTGAAATGGCCTATTTTACTATTTTATGAAGTTAGCATTCTAGATTAATGTAGTTTGGACTGTATATTCCATTGCATATAATGCCTTTTATATCTGAAACTAAAGTAATTATGTATGTGTATGTGTATGATCATATCAACTGATAATAAAAGTATCAAGTATACATAGTTCATTGTTCTCTATTTAACCTAAAATAAGCATTGTAGATGTTTCATTATATAATGTACCTACTACAGTTTGATGAATTCCAATGATTAACACAGGAAGTTAAATTGATCAATGTTCTGTGTAATGAACATTATCCTTATTTACTTATGCATTCATGATGCTGTGTCCTTATGAAATGAAATCATTCATATATTGTCTGAATTCATGATGTCAGGCTTCCTAACTGGATTTCAAGTTCTTCTCATTATTCTAACCTAGACCTTCATTCCCTTACAGGATAAATGAATTTTTGTATATTTTGTAACCTGCCCAGGACATAATGTGATTTCTATATGAATAGAAAATAGCGATTCCAGTAAATTGTATTCATAGCACAGCATCTGCATTTAAAGCCTCCCAAATTTCTATTTCAAAAAAAAAAAAAAAAAGGATGATACAGAATATCTCCTAATCTTGCAATTTCCTATCATTAGGCTGTAATTCAGCAGTACATACATAACCTATGCCAAAACGTAGGAAGCAAGGATAAGCCTCCAGGAAATAACAAGTCTGTGTGGTGTTTGCACATACCTCGCTCCTAAAGAAACTGAAAGGAGTTAAAGAAAATAAAATTTGAAAGACACAGACAATACCTGTAAGTTGCCTCCTTCTCTGTGTGATAATGCAGCATTCGGACCAAATGTCTCCTCTGGAATTGCTGAAGACTGAAAAAACCATCCTGAATGTATCACTTACTGCTGAGTTAAAAGGTACTTTTTTTTTTTTCTCACTCACAAAAAAAGATGTCAACAAACTTAGACAGCTCACTCCTGTCACTATGACTGTTGTATTGTTTTAGAATAAAGTACTTATCCACTGGGAATATGTTCTAAGATCCCCAGTGTTTGCTAAAAACATAACATGAATAAACTACATACAAGATGTCTTCCCTAAAGACCAGTGATAAAGTTCAGTTTATAAATTAGTTCTAGAAAGAGAATAACAGCAATGAATGGTTAATGAAAATAATTATGAGAGGATAGTGCTGATCACTCCTACAGACTGGTAGCCAGGGTACAGGGCGGTACCCTACATGCGACAGAAGGAGAAAGGTACACACCAACCTATGGACAAACCCTTGGGACTAAAACAGAGAACTACATGCAAGAAAAGGGGCCCTGCAGAGACTGATGAATCCACTGAGGACCATGTATGGAGAGGACCTAGACCCCCTGCACAGCTGTAGCCCAGGGGCAGCTCAGTCTCTATGTTGGTACCCTATTAAGGGAAGCAGGGACAGTCACTGGCATGAACTCGGTTGCCTGCTCTTTGATCACCTCCCCCTGGTGAGGTGGCTTTACTAGGCCACAGAGAAAGAGGATCCAGACAGTCCTGATGAGACCTGATAGGCAGATAGTAGGAGAGGAGGACCTCCTTTATCAGTGGACTCAAGGATGGACGTAGAGGGGGAAGGATGAGGGAGAGAGGGACCAGGAGGAGATAAGGGAGGGGGCTACAGCTGGGATACAAAGTGAATAAATTGCAATAATTAATAATAATAATGATAATAATAAAGAAAAAAATTAAAAAGAGGAGTAACATGAAGGAGAAAGATTTGTTTCAGCTCATGGTTTTTGAGAATTCAGTCCATCCTGTGGGTAGGCAAGGCAGAGCCACTCAGATCGTATCATGGCAGGCAGAGACAGCAGCAGAAGACCACCAGGAAGACGATGCACCTCAGTGACCTACTTTCTCAAGCTAAGCTCCATTCCCAAAGTCTACAGAAACTCCCCAAATGCCTTCAGCATTTAGGAGACTAAATGCTCAAAACATGAGCCTGTGGGCACATTTTAGATTCAAATGGTAACATACAGAATAAGAGTTTTTGTTATGTTGTGGTATATATTGGAATACTGATTATATTGCCCAATAAATATTTATTTCTGTTTAAAAAAAAAAGTACCCTGGTACGATAGTGTGGCATGAAGCTTGTAGAAGTAACCAACCTATATATGATTTCAGTTAAGGTTCAGCTCATGTAATGGAACCTGACACTGCTTAGGTGATCAAGGTCCTGAGGCTAGATAGGCCAGGAAGCAAAGGGAAAACCAAACAGCACTGTTCTCCTAAAGGAACGTAGCAATAAAATTACTGCCAATGACACTCTGTTCCAGATATATATCTGCTCCTTGTCCACCCATCATTAGAGTGGCCACGTCCTGCAGCAGATGGGGACAGACAATATGGAGAGAGTGAGAGACCCTGAAACACTCAACCCAAAAGAAAAGTGTCTATCAAACCTGTCTCCACAGGACTCAGAGAACTCTTCCGGAGAGGAGGAAGAAAGAGTGCACAAGACAGAAGGGCTAGGGGACACTAAGAAAACAAGGCCCTCTAAATCAACAGGATGGAAGCTCGTATGAGCCCACAAAGACTGAGGCACCATGCACAGAGCCCGCATGGTCTGCACCAGGTGGGGTCCTAGAGCTAAGAGGAGAAGTGGACACATGCCCCCGTCCCTAACCCAGAAGTTATCTACATTTGAAGACCACAAAACAAGCCACTCTTAAGTGTAGGCGCCATGTCCAGCAATAGACAACCAACACAAAATGAACTCGACAGAGTCTTTGCAAGTTCTTTGTCTCACGATATTGAGTTGGGGCTTTATTTTTGAACCTTGCAGGTTCTTTGCATATAAAGGACGGCTTCCGGTTTGGGGATTTTACGGTATTCCTGTGTGTGCGCACATGTATCTCTGCACCAATATGTATTTCTTGTGCTTTGGCTTTGGCGCTTTTTCTAGTCTGTGTTTTTGTCATATTCCAATTTCTTGGAGTTTTCGTTGTTTTATTTTTATTCTTCTTCTTTAGATGCCTGTTTATTTTCCAACAAGATTCAGAATGGGTGCGGATCCGGATACGAGGAGGGCCGGGGAGAAACTGGGAGGAGTAGCGGAAGGGGGAACAATAATCAGAATATATTGTATGAAAAAATCAATTTTCAACAAAAGAAAAAAAAGAAAAATAATAGTACACCAGCCATTTTGTCAATACAGTCTCTTTCTTTTAAACATCAGAACAAGTATTAGTATCTGTACTGTAGTTTACCATGGGTAGCAAACTACTACTTGAAGACACTGATGTATGATTCACTTACCATCAGCAAAATGAGTATACTGTATGAATTAAACCACTAATCCATCAGAACTTCACAAGATAATGTTTAGCAGTTTCCAGACGAAGAACAGGCCACCGAGGAGTCAAGGTACATTGCACAGAACTGGGCTTATGGATTACTCTGCTGCCTTTAAAGCTAGCTTGAAAGACTAGAAAGACTCTGTGTTGGAAGTAGTAGCTGCCCACTGGCTGTCTTACAAACACCTTAACTGACAAAAATACACACCGAGCTATGGCGAATGCCCAGTTTTTAAAACTGACGCAGTTTTAACTGCCAGTCGAGCTACAAGAAAAATAATTTCTCTGCTTAAAGCACAGTAATTACCTATAAGTCACACATGTAAGATCATGGATTATTGCCATTTCCTATTCAGAGGCATGTCTCTGAGCCTTGTAGAGGAAGTAAGAATTTAATGGCTATATCTAAAGATTTCTGTTTCCTTCTAAATTAACTAGCCCAGTGATCACTATTGAGTATTGTACTATTATTACTTAATAGACATATTTATAGAAGAGTGATATTGAGTATCATTTTCTATTTACACAAAGGTGGCCTGCAGAGCCCAAAGAGGTAAGTCCACTTGAATAAATTATTTTTTTAGAAAGATAAAATTGCATTTCCAGCATGTATCACAATATCAAGGCACAGTTACTCTACAAGAGATAATCTTACTGTACAATATCTTGCATGCACAATGGTTGGTTCACCTCTTTTGAGACCTTAGCCTTAAAGAGAAAATCACAAGATGGTGGGCTCATCTTATTTATCTCCCCTAAATGTCAGTCATGGAAATTTTTGCTTCTGGTACATTCACTCCTAAAGCCTTCATATCTCTATTCTATTGGTTCATGAGTTTGTAATTTCAACCATGTCTTCTTTGAAATCTTATCTCAGGTCTGACAGAATTAACATTTCCACTTAAAGGCTTAGGCTCCCAGCAAAACTTTGGGCAGAGTGCAGGGAAACATAAAGAAGAGTCAGAGCATAGAAGGACCTGGAGGAGACAAGAGCTCCACAAAAAGACTAACAGAGCCCAGGGGTTCTGGGAGACTGGGAGACAAATATGGGCCCAGTGGGTCCTGTGGAGACTGATGCCCCAACCAAGAACAATGTGTGGAGAGGTCCTAGGCTCCCAACTCAGATGTAGCCAATAGCAGCTCAGCCTCAATGTGCAGTCCCTAGTAAGGCGAGCAGGGGCTGTGTTTGACATGGACTCTGTTGCCTGCTCTTCTATAACTTTGCTCTGGCAGGGCAGCCTTGCTAGGCCACAGAGAAAGAGGATGTACCCAGTCCTGATAAGACTTGAGAGGCTGGGGTCAGCTGGTAAAGAAGGACAGCTCCCCTTTCTGAGAACTAAGTTGGGGGCAGCTGGGGGAAAGGGAGGAAGGATGGGACCCGGATGAGAGGAGGGAGGGTTCTACGATCAGGACGTAACATGAATAAATTAAAACAAAATCAATTTAAATTTAAAAAGTTTCTTTAAGCCATTTTGGAAATGACACCTAAGCAGAGAGTTTCAACAGGCCCTTGTTTCACTTATATCCATATCCTGTAGAATTTACAGTATTTATCTTTTTTTTTCATTTTTATCCCTTGGGATAATGCAAGTCCCTGCATCCCATTCATTTGCTCTCTTCACTGTGAGTTCACTGGCACATAGTAACAGTGCTTGACACAAAGCAGAAACACAATAAAAATTTATTGAATTAATTCAGAAATCTACAGGAGGGGTTGGCATAGAGGATATGGTGAATATGTATTTAACGATGGAAGCCTCCTGGGGTGAATACACATAAATGAGAACACTTATGTGGTGGCTGTGCCAGACTCTTAGCTTAAGGAATATGTTCCTTGTACGGCTGGTGGAATTCCTGGCAACATTGGGGAAAGAATGTTTTCCCCTAGGGATATCGCTAGTTCTGACTTCATTAAATTTTTATTTATGACTGAAATGTGTCAGGGGAAATAGCATTCTTGGTCCATTCAATTACACATTGAATCTCCTCTCAAAGTTTGATTTAGATGGTGAAGCAATCACTAGAGTATTAGTTTCCTTCAAGCATTCTACACATTTTATATTCTCACAGCCTACATCCAGAGTCTAAAACCCCAAATTGTCTGGAAGGTTTCTTGAGTGAATGAATGGCTAAGTGAATATGTAAATAAATGATAGCAAAAAGTTTAAGATGGAATTTCATCAGGGATTTCCTCTAAGGACACTCACAGTTGCCTTGACAACAACACAGTCAGTACACAGTAATGTGCAAATTCTTTGCTCCCAGGACTCTGCAATATCTTCACTGATTCTTAATTTGTGCACCGTTCATACCATACCATCTTACCCACTGAATACTCAGTGTTCTTTAGGGCACTGGGACTCGCTGAAAAATCCTTTGAGTTTTGTACCTTTAGTTTTATGTTCATTGTCCTCAACTCACAACAGTTTAAAATCTAAAAATTATTAAAGTCTTGACTTGTATTGAATAATGTATCAATTATTGAGTTTTGTTTTAATTTTACCGTATCTCTGTATATTTATTGGAATCAGTGTTTCTTAGATTTAAAAATGCTGTTCTATTTCCTCATAGGCGATAATTAATGGAACCAGCTTGGACAATTTTTATTTGAGATAGTACAATCTTACCAATAGTTTCTCTTTATTTACTTAGTCACTTATATCTAGGCCAACAAATGTCTTACTCTTGGTTTATGGGAGCAAAATTGATGGCAAACTTGGAAATCAATCTGGTCCTTTCTCAGACAATTAGGAATAGTGCTTTCTCAAGATCCAGCTATACCACTCCTAGGCATATAGCCAAAACATGCTCAAGTACACAACAAGGACATTTTCTCAACCATGTTTGTAGCAGCTTTATTCATAATAGCTAGAACCTGGAAACAACCCAGATGCCCTTCAACTGGGAATGGATACAGAAATTGTGGTACACTTACACAATGGAGTACTACTCAGCAATTAAAAACAAAGAAATCATGAAAATTTCAGGCAAATGGTGGGAACTAGAAGAGATCATCCTGAGTGAGGTATCCCAGAAGCAAAAAGACACACATATCATTTATAAGTGGATATTAGACATAAAATATAGGATAAGCATACTAAAGTCTGTACACCTAAAGAAGCTAAGCAAGAAGGAGGATCCTGGGTAAGATGCTCAAACCTGCAAATGGGATGGGCATCGGAAGAGAGTGTAAACAAAGAAAAAGCCAGGAACCTACCAGAGAGGGCCTCTGAAAGACTCTACCCAGCAGAGAGTATTAAAGCAGATGTTGAGACTCATAGCCAAAGTTTGGGCAGAGTGCAGAGAATCTTATGAAAGAAGGGGGAGATAGAAAGACCTGGAGGGGACAGGAGTTCCACAAAGAGAGCAACAGAACCGAGAAATCTGGGCCCAGTGGTCATTTCTGAGACTGATACTCCAACCAAGGACCATGCATGGAGATAACCTAGAACCCCTGCACATATGTAGCCCATGGCAACTCAGTCTCCAAGTGGGTTCCCTAGTAATGGGAACAGGGACTGTCTCTGACATGAACTCAGTGGCTGGCTCTTTGATAATCTCCCCCTGATGGGGGTGCAGCCTTACCAGGCCACAAAGGAAAACAATGAAGCCAGTCCTGATGAGACCTGATAGACTAGGATCAGACAGAAGGAAGGAGGGCCTCCCCTATCAGTGGAGTGGGGAAGGGGTATGGGAGGAGAAAAGGGAGGAGAGTGGGATTAGGAGGGGATAGGGGAGGGGGCTACAGCTGGGATACAAAATGAATAAATTTAAAAAGTATGTGAATCTTTGTCATAATATTCCAATTTGAAACTGAGATAAGGACAAGACAAATCACTTTAATTCAACAAAATTGGTAGTTAGGTAGCTAGAAATCTGCCTTCTGGAAGGACAGTGGCAAAGAAACAATATGACAATACAAACTGCTCAGTCCAAGTACTGTTAGGAGTCTGTATGTGATTTCAGGAATGAACACTTGGTATCGGATAACTCATTAGGGGACTCATCCCAGAGGAAAGCTATTTCTCCCACTCTCAGCATTCCTTAGTTGCCTGTAGTTATTTGTTGGGATCCATCTTTCTATTCTTTCTTTCTATGACAAGTACAAATGACGATATTTAAGGGTTTGTGGAAATGGAGAATTCAATCTCCGGTTCCATCTAGGATTCTGCTGTACAATGTGCTTACCTAAAGTCATATTGCAATACAATAGCTTTGTGGTGTTTGATAGAAGCTACTGTTTCTACAAATGGAAGTGTGTTAACCAAGTGGAGATAAACTATCTGACAAACTCAAGGAGACTGCGACGGTATGGAACGTAAGACAACACCAGAGAAGAGCTGAGAGATCATGTGAAAACAGGAGTGAGATATTCTAGAATTGTCTTTATAGTGTTCTCCTTCACTAACACAATATATGCCTCAAAGCATGTTTAATGTCAGCCTCACTTAAACTTCCAAACAATATTTTGATCTGTGTAAGGTAAAAGCTATACTCTTTTTTTTTTAATAGGAAGAAAATCCTACAAAAGGAAAGACAAATCATATAATTATTCAGATTTCAGTGTGGAATGCAAGTGTATCTTAACGTGCAAGACACAGTGCTGTAACATTGCATTTTAAATAAATTCAAATTTTCTTTTTGTTGTCTCTTTTTAATTGAAAATGGATTTTTTTCATACTATATATTCCAAAGACATACCAAACACAGTTTCTCCTCTCTCAACTCTTTCTAGTTCCCCCCTTCCCAGATCCACTCCCCCTTGTTTCTTCTTCAGAAGAAAGCAGGTGTCCAAGAGACAACAGCTAACCAGGAAAAAGCAAGATACAGTAAAACAAGGTGAGATTGGACACTGCAACCCAATAAGTGGAACCGTACCTCAAGAGTAGGCAAAAGGGCCAGAGCCACACTCACTCCCACTGTTAGAAGTCCCACAAAAACACCAAGCTAACAGCCATACCATACACAGAGGACCTGGTGCAGACACATGCAGGTTCTGGGATTGCTGCTACAGTCTTGTGGTCCAAGTGGGCCCTGCTTAGTTAATTTGGTGGGCCAAGTTCTCCTGGTGTCCTTCATTCCCTCTGACTCCTACAGTCTTCTTTCCTCCTCTTGCATGGGTTTTCCAATCTAGGAGACCTCCAATTTTGACTTTTTCTGCATAGGGTCTGGCTAAAGGTCTTTGCATCTGCTCTCATCTGCTGCCTGAGAGGGCTTCTAAGAACTGAGGATAGAGTCTAAACTGTCCATTTGTATCCAGGCCCAGCTTTCAGTGGTGGGACTGCATTACCATCCATTGAGTTGTTGGCCAACGAGATGCCTTGGAGATCCTTAAACAACCCAAACTAATGTTAGGATAGAAGGCCACTCTGAAAACTGACATTGGGGTCCCATTACCGAGACAACATTCACACAGCTCAGTGTACGTATAAAGGCAGAGCTGCTGTGGGCTTCCAGACTTCATCCTATGTTCCAGTCTCTTTGGTGCAAGTAGGTACTGGGCAGGCTACAGAGAAACCTGGACAACTCGGCCACAAAACCCTCAGTCCACAATCTTTCCTGCATGCAAGATGTATTGAGGCAAAGGTGGTTCAGGACCTGTGGAAGTTGGCAACCTGTTTTGTTTTGAGTCGAGGCCCACGTCGTGAGAGGGAGCCCATGCCTAACACTGCCTGGGTGTCCAGGAGCCATAAACTGGATGGCCCAGAGACCTATGGTAGAACCAGTCACAAATGGCAAGGAAAAATAATCAATAAAATGACTCCTAATGATACTCTGCTATACTCATAGGTTGGTGACGTGCCCAGTTACCATCGGATTCAATCTTTACAGAAGAGATTTTTGCAATTAATGACCTGATTCACATAATTTTTACCACCAGTCAAATTAAATAGTGTTGATTACGGCACTTACACCATAAAACTTGTTAATCACAAGGACCTTTTTGTGTATTAGCTAGCTTTAGTGACTTTTCAAAAAAAAAAAAAAACCACACTTTTCACTAGAAATGTTCTATACATTAACATGAAACATTATTCATGGCCTTTTTGTGAATGTTTATTCAGTGCTTTTTAAAATGCTATGCTTTTCTTGGTATAGTCTACATTATAATGATTAATGGCAGTGTTGTTTTAAAACATATTTTCTTGTGATTTTTATTGTATACTGCATATTTTTGTGTATCTAAAAAACTGAGTTACAGTTTTCTACATTAAAGCAAAGGTGAACCAGGAAAAAAATTACAAACTATTTATGTGGCAATAAAACAGAAAGTACAAGAAAATAAATGATTAAATATTAATGTGGTTCACACATTCTCAATGGTGATCCTACTTAAAAAAAAAAAGCTGTTAGAAGCATAGCTATATTACTGAAAATAGTACTTATATAACCCTGAGGCCAGAGAGGCCTAGTGCATATCTGGTCAGTTTCAGGGATTTCTTGTAGCTTCCAAGTTGTTTACTCCCTGGGATTTAAGGGTGCGTCCTTTATAACTTCTGGAGTCTTATAGATTCTCTCGAAGATGATTTTTTTTTTAATTTTTATCTCTGAGGAAATTGCTGTACAACTGTGTGTATAAATTACCAGTGTATTCAGAGTGCATGTGTAGGTGTGTGTTCCAGAGCATGTGGAGGTATGTGATCAAGAGCACACATATAGAGGTCATAGGACAACTTTATGAAGTTGATTCTCTCCTCCCACTTTTAGGTGAGTTCCAGGAATCAAACTCAAGCAGCAAGACTTAAGCAACAAGCTTTGTTATCTGCTGAACCCTCTCACTGGGCTCCAAAATAGACATTTTAAACTGCTTTTATAAAATGAGAGACAGTATAATTTTAAATATGTACCTACATATTTAGGAATGTGAAAACCTGTGAAATGACAATGGTATGCCTAACTTATGTTATTTTATAATATAAAACAAGAACTTGAGATCAGCTAAGCTGCTGAGAAGAGGTACAGACCAGCTGCCTGGAGGAGATGGTCTCTGACCAGCTGAGCTCCTGGAAGGTGGTGCAGTGAGATCCGGTGTTGTAGCTTTTATGAGATGCCACTCATCCTGGGGTGGGCTTTCAGCAATGCAGCTGTCTCTAAGTCATTCTTGTTTCAGCGTAAGTAACTCCAGTAAAGTCACTGGGTCACCACGTTGGACACTGGTGATATCTTTGACTTGGTCTGTTGTCGGTTCCCTAAGTAGGATGAGCGAATGTCCATCTCTACCCAGGAATAGTATCAGACACACATACACACACAAAATAATAATAATAATGATAATAACAATAATAAAATGTTCAGTATTCAATTTGCAAAGATAGACTAAAATACTGAGGATTTGTGCTGGTCAGTGACATTAAACTATAAAACCTATTTCATGAAAGATTCCAAAACTTTTTAAGTTTCTCGTGTTCTTGTTTTTGTCTGACAAATCCACAGTTCAATTAACCTTCTCATAAGAAAGCTATTCTCATGAATTTTTGAATTGGATTTCACAGTTCAAAAAGATGCTCTGCTTCTGAAGCATCCTTTTGAGTTTTTAAAATTTCCATTCAGTTTTCTAAAAGTAAAATAATTTTCTCTCCTACATATATGGCAAGAGTCAAAGAATTTTTTTTTTGTATCTATAGATGAGTGCTGCTCTCTGTCTAGGCTAGAGATGCTCCTGTGTTCAGTGAGCTGTGGCTGATTCATGACTCACCACTCACAAACGTGCTGAGAGTCAGTGGCTGTCAAGTGCTCAGCCCTATGTCATTACTTCCAATGTTCAGAGTCCATGGAAAAAGAGGGGTTGGAAAGAATGTAAGAGCCACAGGGTGGGGAAGTGTGTTCTGAAATCCTGTTGTCCGAATGTGTCCTGACTGCTGTACTCATGGAATCAGAGTAGCCATGGTTACCTGTACAGAATTGAGACTGCAAACATTCTGGCACGGATGTTCAATGTGGTCATTATGCCCCCTCCCTCTGAGGAACTACTGGTTCTTAATGGCTAGTAGGAGAGATGGAGCCAATTTGCATCTGTTGTGTAGCCACTGGCATATTCTGCCTGTTATTTAGTGAAATAGAAACACACACATGTCCATACAAAGCAACCATTAATTTGGCTCAATGGATTACATACACATGAAAACTTAGAAGGTGACTTCATGTATGAAATTGTCAGAGAATGAATTAAAAATATTTTGAACCAAAGGACCATTACTTGGAAGCTTTCCTTCATGAAATAGGGTTCCACATTCAGCTAAGGAAAGCAGGGCAGGAACTAAATTAAATGAGTTCACAGTGTACATGGATCCCTGAAACTTACCTATGAAACCTATAGTGCATATCTAGACCATTCTTACTTCACGTTCAAATAAAAGTTAAATTTTCCTGACAACTGATAATACTGTTATAAGTGTGGACATAATCTAGAGATGAGAAAATTAAAATGGAGATTGTATACAATGTCTTCAATGAGATCATGACATTGTTTGCTAATGGCGGTTGTTTTGCTTTGTTATTCCACTCTTTTCTCTCATTTTTCCCTGCCATCTACTTGCTTTTTTTCATTTGTTCTAAGGGATGGGATTCACTCAATCATCTACTTTTATACACCACTTATGAGGACTACTCAGTTAATTTTATAGCAGCTCTATACTGGATGTTAATGCCACACTCTATGGGCCAAGTTTCTTTCTGTTTCCCTCCTGAACAAGTCACATAATAGGAAAAATGAATTTAGATACTTGGAGGTGTACATTAGTGAGTGAATTTCTCAGCTGTAAATTCAAGTGTTTATGATCAAAACTTGGGTCAATCCCTTCTATAATAAAGTCAAAACTGCTTTCCAAAAATGGAATTGTTCCTCTACAACAAGGTGCTGCATTTTATTTAAACACCTGGATTTGTTGTTGTCAGTAAGTAATAGACTGATTTTTTTTTATGCTGAGTGCATGGGTTTCCAATACTTTCATGCAATAGAGATGTTTAACTACAATTTTATTAGATGTGAAAACAATTATACCATGAGTAGATTATCTCACAAGAGGATAAAAATGGCAAAGTTGCTGTCTCCCTGAAAACTCTGAGGATGTCAAGATTAGGAAAGCTAAAATTCATCAGTGCATATTCTTGGTTGGAGAACTGAGACCAATTTTATTAGATATTTAGAACATACTGATACTTCAACTGGCTTGGGGGTTGTTAGCTTCTGACTGACCACTGATAGCAAAGGAAGGGTATGTAGCGGTATCTTAAACCTGCTGTCAATCCAAGTGCAGAAAGTAAACTAAATGTGGGAAAGAAGGTAATGGCAAGACCCCCTTGCACCAGAAATCTGCTTTTTATCATCAACCGATTTACACATGACTACTATAGTTTTCCTATCACCAGTGCTAACTTTACTGAGTCTGACTCAAAACTTTCTACATTAAAAAAAAAAAACCATTTTTATAGCTTTGTCCTTTGGGGCTATGTGCAAAGCCAAAGCTCTACCTCACTGTCCCTCAGTCACAGTACAGTCCAAATGAATCCATTCCTACAGCATGTGCTTATAGCTTCTCTCTTGACCAAGGATGAAATAGTCCTGTGTGCTGGGTCTTCAGTTCCTACATGTGTGTCCAACCCCAGACATCATTACCTTTTATATCTACCAGAGCTATCCAAGCAACGGCATTTGAGCCATTAGCCTTTTTAAATAAAATCCTGCCATATTATTAATGTGAAAGAATATTTTAACATCTGAGACCAAGGCTAGCTATTTAACCAGACTGGCTTTCAACTTACTTGCCAGCACAGACATGCCTGGAACTTGGGATCTTCTTGTCTTTCTCTCACAAGTATCTGCAGCTGTGCTATCAGGACCAGATCCATCACCATTTTCACTTATTTTTATTCTCACTTAAAATCCCTAAATGTTCTTGTACTTCGCTCTTGCTATACTCTGGATCAAATACTTCTGTAACTCCAGAATTCCTTCCATTCTACTGTATTCACATTCTTCTAATTCTGTGAAAGATGACATGACAGAGATCCTTCTTCTAAAGGTGAACATCTTAAAATTAAGAAAGAGACCTGCTTCCAGAGGGTGAGTTTGCAAAGCTCTACCCAGCGCAGGAAACCATAGGTTTGATCATCATTTTTTTAGAACCCTGTCAATAAATTAACAATTTAATGCACGTATTTCAAATGGTGTTTTAATCAAAAAAGTATTATTGAGTACCTTCTACATTCAAGGAAAATCTTAAGTATGTTTTCAAAGCATGGTTACAGGAACCAAAAACATTGTAAAAATGCATCAGGTCGAAAACTCTACCTAGATACACTAAAAACATTTACATGTATTGAAATATCACATTGTACCCCATAGATAAACACAAGTTTTATATCTTTTCTGTATAAGCTAGGAAACAAATTAAATTTTAAAAGGTAGAATCATACCGCAGTGACAAAAGCCTTAGGTGATAATAGTTGGCAAAGCCCCGTGTTAGTCATAATAGGTGTTTTCAGACAGCTTACCAATCAATAGCAGAACATTAAATAATAAAGGCAGGGTGAAAGCTCTCCAGAGAGGTACAAATAAACAGCACTGCAGTGTGTATGTGTGGGCTGCTGAGCGGGAAAACAACTGCATCCGAATATAATAACAATTAATACCATGAAGAGTCCTTAACAATAAATGCCTATTTGTTGATTCCCAACTACCCATCCAGTTTGGTCTTACACAGTGAAAATGCCTCGCTACCCACTTGCACATTTAAGAAGTTAGAGAACAAAAGATTTTGAAGATTAGCCAACTAATGTCCAGGCAAGGCTGTAAGATCCTGTTTTCTTTCTAGTTTAATTTTTTTACATTGCTTTATATCTGAAAAATCAATATCTGTATCACACATTACCCTTCCTATTCAGTGTGTGCTATATCTCTCACGTTTTATGTCTTTAGGTCTACGTCACGCTTCTTTAAGGCTTCTGTGGAATGACTTTGATCAAAGCATATTTTGTCAATGATATTTGAAAATCATAATTCTCTAAAGTTTTAAACAGAGGTTTGGTTTAGCCACAGTTGTCTTAAACATAAAGGAAGAATGTCAAAAGCATGTGCAGAGGTGGAAAACCTTGGGAAGACACTGCACACATTACCACATCATTCATTAAAAGGGAACTGTGTTTGCATGCGTGAGTGCAGTGGGTCGCGAAGAATATATGACTATGACATTGGTCTGACACTTCCTTGATTTTGCTTTCAACTCCCGAATATGGTGAAGGTTTAGTATATGTTTTATGTTTGTTTTTTGGGGTTTTTTTTTTTTTTTACTCAATCACAGAAATTTGAGATTTCCTATGAAAATTTTATAATTTATAAAATTTATATAATGCTGCCAAAACACGTTATCTCTGAGTAAAAACTTCCATTCATTTCTCCCATAGGGGTACAAACAACTTATCTGTTTTGAAGTAGCTTCCAGTTCTCTCTTTTTAAAAAGAGTCCTATGAAATCAAATATACTAGTCTTCATGTGTTGTTGAACTTTCTAATTGATGTTTTAATAATTAAAACAGTCTGCTTGAGAGGTTTCATGCATGTTTTACTATTTTAAAGCAAACCCACACATATTAGTTTACAGGATGATTAAAAATCCAATATAATATGGTAATAAACCATTTGATTAAGCAGAGATTATTCAGTTTTTGGAGCAAGTAGAATTTTTCTTTTCCTTATAACGAACGACAATCTGTACAATGTATTGCCAGCCATTCTGTTTTATCTTCTCTTATCATAATGAATTAATTAAAATATAAGCCCATAAGAAACAAAGACATTTTCATTAAAATATATCCATGTTTATAGTTGAACGCCATTTTTCTCAGAAGTATGAAGGCTAGCTGGCTTCTTTCAAAGGCTGAATGAAAAAGGAAAGAACTCCCTCACAACTCTGCTAGACCACCTTGCCTTCATCAGTCAACAGCTGCAGTAAATGGAGACACTGAAATATGCTCCTTTAATCTTGTCTTCCTGCACTTACAGTGTTTTTGATTTTTTCTTTTTATTCAGTCCCAGAATGCATGTTTTCTATTATCAACTGCCTACAAGATTTAAATTATTTGTACTTCCTGAAAAACAAACCTATCAACTTTATTTAACATTGCTATTAAATCATTTAGAAATTTTTGTTTAAATAAAGAGATCTTAAATTTAAGGTCAGTATCTTTGTACTGTTAATCTTGCTTAATCCCTTTCAATAACTCAACCATTTACTACAGACTACAGAATTTATTGGGCTGTATCTGGGAGATCATGGGTTAAATAATATAAGTAGATACATCATCCCCAAATGCTCTACATTAATTAAAGTGTGCCAACAAGTGAAGCAAAATTGAAGGTACATCTTAGAAATAGCATTTTTGGGTCTCAGATATGCCTAAGCTGGTCAGGTTCTTATGAGAAATGCATGGGGAGTTACGCTCTGATCCTCAGAATCTGTGGAAGAACCTCAGAACGATGGCATGTGACTGCAATCCTGGTGCTGGAGACAGAAGCAAAGGATTCATTGCTGGACACTCAGTCTAGCTGAAATAGCAGTCTCCTGGTGAGTCTCCAGAACAGATGAAGAGTGATTGAGAAACAGTCACCCAGCATATGGACCTCAACACACATGTGGGTACACTGATGAACTCTCTCTCTCTCTCTGTGTCTCTCTCTCTTTCTGTCTTTGATGTCTTACCTAAAATGAAATACTGTTTACTCTGAACCCCCACTTTTGTATACTAGGGAACTTAGTATGACCTGTGTCATCCCACCTTACTAGCTTCAAACATTATGATCTAGTATATTAAAGAGTTTTGCTATCAAAACTTGGAAAGATTAGCCTAAGTCATAAGATCTGGTTTTTCTAAATAACTCAGCAATATATTGATGAAATTTTACTTAGTTTCTCAAAGAAATTTAAGGCCTTTTGTTTTTAATTACATCAACTGACTGTTACATATGCAAATACTGGTCACGCAATAGTGACTAGGATAACAGTGGTGTCTGCCGTCTTTCACCATATCATTCACCACATACTGAGACTGGACATTACAGAGTGAGTGAATGAAAGCAATGAAGACGCTCTGAAGACTAAGAGAGTCACTTATGTGTTTTGCAGTTACAATTCAGGTTTTTATGATGAGAGAACAAATAGGAGTATTTAGCTGAGAAACAGCAAGTTTAAAATACTATTTAATTGCAATTACTTTTTGTTATTTTCGTGGTTAAAAAATCATCTTATAGAATACTACCATTTGAAGTAATATAGTGAGAAAATATTAATTTTAAAAACAGCATGCTTATACCCTGTGTGTCTTACTTGCCCAAAAATGAGCCTTGTGAATAAAGAAACCACTTCTATACTTTATTTGAAGAACAAATACTTTTCAATGTCTTTGCCACAGACTCTCTAGAGTATGGATGGTGCAAACATTTCCATTGCATTACTGTTTCACAAATTCATAATTAGATGTTTAGTTTCCAAAAGATTTTAAGCCAAGAATAGTCACAACAGTAAGTAAATTTAAATTAAGGCTTACTGGCTATGGAGCAAATTCTCTTTAAGGGACCACATCAAAGGACTATTTTCTTTCTTTTCAGTTTACATTTCTATTGTTATAAAATCTTGCTTGTAAATTACATTTTGTGACTTTGTATGCTCAAAGTCACCCATCACATAAGTGGGTGGTTTTCTGGTGCTCGAAACCCTGCACCTGTTGCTTCGTCTCAGCTTCAAATAATGTATACAAAGCTCCAAACCTTGAAAAGCATTTGTCTGGAAACTTGTTAACGATACCTAACTTCTTGGAAGATGCGGTTTCTCAGACGGAGTGACAGATGCTGATAAAGCAAAAGGCACACCTATGTTTCCACTTTCTAACATATTAATGATCCGTTAGTCTACAGCTGAGGTACAGGGAACTCCAAGCATTTCTTGAGAGAATAATTAAGAATTGCCGAGTGCAAGCATTCTCCCTAAGGTTTCAAATATTGTATATCAGGACATGTAAAAGAGTTATTTTGTTTATATGCTTTTTAAATTCATGTTATTCTGTAATATATTACATTGCTGTTGAATAAAGTTAATTTGCACTAAATTAAGAGCAGCTTGGTAAGTCTCTCCCACCAAGTTATTAATGATGTAAATGGAGAAAATATACAGCATGAAAATAAATCAAGAGCTCGCCGTTTTTCTAAAATAATTTTATATCTTTGTATGTTAAGCAACACCAGTCATGAAAACACAGGAAATGTAACTTCCAATATTTTATAATAAATAAGAAGGATTATAAAGTAGAAAAGCTATCATTCATTTCAAAGACTCAATGAGAAACTGTTGTGAAGAGACGTACTTTCAGATAAAAAAAAAATGAGATGAATGACCAGTGTCATAGAGAGTTTATATACTCTACCTATCCTCAACCAATTCTTAACCTTCTTTAAACACAGTCTTTGTACATAAAATTAAATAGAAGACATTCCACGTGTAGGTATAAAATTATGCTAGAAAAGAATTGCTTCTCTTACTGCTGACTCACATTTTGAATCTGGTTCCAAGTAAGGAAAGTAGAAAAGCTGGTTTGCAGCAGCAGCGCAAACACCCAGGGCACACGCTTATTACAATTTCACTGCAAGACCTCACGCTGTGTACCAGGCTAGCACTGAACTGATAGCTTGGCTGTTGTCCAGAAGAAGGTAATTACTAGGAGAACCACTCCTTTCCTGCTTCGTGTATAACATCCTTTCAGGTCACAGTCTAGGAAACCTTGCATTATATGTCATCTGTGAGCACACCTGGCATTTGATGCATACATTCAGTCTACTGAATACAGCATTTGCATTCGTTTTGAAGCTGACATAGAATACTTAATGTGATTACTGGGTCATGATGTCCAGTTCTCATGATTATAACCACTGAGGAGTAGTTTTATGTATGTACAGTTTTAAATGGACATATCACAAAACAGAAAAGAAAAAAAAACGAACAAACAAGCAAACAGGGTGTAAATAAAAATAGAAAGGTTTCATGTCAGAGTCTTTCAGAGGCCCTCTTTCCTGCTTTCTCCTTCTTCTGATGTCCATCCCATTTGTCTGTCTGAGTGAGGATTGATCATCTTACTCAGGGGCCTTATTCTTGCTTAGCTTCTTTAGGTGTACAGATTTTAGTATGTTTGTCCTGTATTATATGTCTAATATCCACTTAGGAGTGAGTATATACCACGTGTGTCTTTCTGCTTCTGGGATACCGCACTCAGGATGATCTTTCATAGATCCCACCATTTGCACTCAAATTTCATGATTTCCTTGTTTTTAATCGCTGAGTAGTATTCCATTGTGTAAATGTTCCACAATTTCTGTATCCATTCCAAGTTGAGAGGCATCTGGGTTGTTTCCAGATTCTGGTTATTATGAATAAACCTGTTACAAACATGGTTGAGCAAATGTCCTTGTGTACTTGAGCATTTTTTGGATATATGCCTAGGAGTGGTATAGCTGGATCTTGAGAAAGCACTATTCCTAATTGTCTGAGAAAGCGCCAGATTGATTTCACCAGATTGATTCAACAAGTTTACATTCTCACCAGCAATGGAGTAGGAGCAGCCTTACCAGGCCGCAGAAGACAAAGCAGCCAGTTCTGATGAGACATGATAGGCTAGGGTCAGATGGAAGGGGAGGAGGACCACCTCTATCAGTGGACTTGGAGAGGTGCATGGAGGAGATGAGGGAGGGTGAGATTGAGAGGGAATGAGGGAGGGGGCTACAGCTGGGATACAAAGTGAATAAACTATAATTAATAAAAATTAAAATTAAAAAAATAGGCTTGAGAATCAAGAAAATTAACAAGCAGAGAAGGGTTAAGGTCATTTGGCACTAGAGCATGAAGGATGCTTGAATACGACCCATCTTAATAAGTACCAAACACAAGATAACTGAACATATACAGACACATGTGTGTACACTCGTGTGCAAATGTACATGTGCATACACACAACACTGTAACACATACATATGAAACGAAGTTTTCTGCACAATTTTCCCTTTATTTAGCTGAATTAAATAAGATGCTGAGTATGTCCTATGCTCCATTCTATTTTGTTCTATTTGTGTTCACTAAAATATTTATTGACCACTACAAAGGAAAAAAGGTCCTATCATTAGTAGGTCATAATATGTAGCTGGGGGGAAACTTACCTCCGTTAATGAGTGGCTCTTTTTTCTTTTAAGTATTTCTTTTCAATATTAAATGAGTTTGCTGGTGGTGCACTCACACTGCCTGCGTGGGTACAGGTACGTTTCTGTAGAGGCCAGAAGACAATGGCAGATCCCCTGGAGCTGGAAGTTACAAGTGCTTGCTACTACCACCTCCAAAATCCTATGTTAGTTTTACAGTGTACTTGATTCTCAGCTCTTTACATTTTCAGTTACATTCTGTGTCGTTGATTTCCAAGCACATATACACACACAACTAACCCCCAGATGTTACAGTTATAAAACATGGCTCTTAACCTCGAAGTTACAGTTGCCTGACATTGGTGCTGGGAACCAGATTTGGGGGTTCTGAAGGAGCAGCAAGCCCTCATAACCTGAGTATTCTCTGAGGCCTCTTTGTGGTTCTTTGTGTAAAGTAAATGGACAGAAATGAGACACTGGTTAAAACCAATGGAAAGATTTGAGGAGATGAGCCACTTCCATCAGAATTTCAAGTAGCCTCAGAACATCTCTTGAGATAATGAAAGCTAAATAGCATCGTACTATTTACACTTAAAAGGACACATGCTAAGTATGTATTCTGGTAACAGTTTTAGATGTGGTTTCTTGTTTTGTACTTATAACAGCTTTGTTAGGCTGCTATAAAATTGCATCTCAATTTTCTACTTGGGGAAATTATTCCTCAAAGGGAGAAAAAATTTTTCTCTTGACTCAGGTAGTAAATAAATTTTCATACAGGGAATTTAATAATAAAATTATTTTAAATGTGTTAAATACAATAAACTAACTTCTTTCCTTTTATCAAACAATTTTTTTCTTCATGACTTGGCCTGTGCTACACTCAAGGTCATAGAAGTAATTAGTAATATTCTGATAGCCTCTTCTAATGAAGAATAAATACATTTATCTAAAGAACGTTTCGAAATCACCAAAAGTAACAGAGAAAGAAGTTAGCTGCAGTGTGTAGTGGCTGTAACGGCTGTCTGTAGTCAGCCGTACAGAAATCTGCAGTGATTGGTAGTGTCTTGTTTGCAGACCAAGGACTCAGGGCATACAAAGCACAGTTTGTTACTTATAAATAATATTAACATAGTTCATATTATCCAGATAAAAAATGCAATTTGTGAAGTTCACACACTGCTGGCCGTCTCCTCTGACAATGTGACTATTAACAATTCATAATTATAGAAATAGGGACTACCCTACACAGGATTAACCTGAGGCAAATCGTAGATCATAAGACACACAAAAATGCTCGACTCATTAGACTTTAGGCTTACTTTCCTTTTTCTAATTCACATAAACTTAAAGAGACATGTTTAAAATACGCAAAATGTGGCATGCAATTCAAGTTAGTGTTGTCTTCTAAAGCATTTTAATGTGATTTGTAAATCTCAACATATTAAAAAATCAGACTATTACATAGAAATGCAGAAATGATCCATGAAGTTGCAATCAATTTTAAGGTACTATGGTCTGTCTCTGTCCTTGCTTTGGAATTGTCTTTAAGGTCAGTTAAGTATTATATGGAAAATACCACTCCTTGACTCCTCGGTTTCTAGAGTTTATCTAGCTTTGAACCCCAAATTCTACCACACACTCCATAGGAAATTTGGCTGCTACTGAAAATAGCAGAAAATAGAGGAGCATTCTTGTCATCACTTAAAAATATACTATTAGCTCTGAAAGCAATTCTAAAAGAAGGCTCTAGAAACTTTGGAAAAGCTGGCATTTCTGCTGAAAACAAGCTGCCTGTAAAGATATTAGCTGGAATAAATAGCACCTTCTTGGATGTAAATCTTCTGACAATGTCGACAAGGTGGCAAGATAACACAATGCATATCCTAAGGACCTCTAACTTCCCTTTCTGCCAGAAGACTTAGGAAGGAGGGTGGCTTGGGCACTAGAGTGGATGAAGCTCTCCATGGAGTGTGATGATGGTCTCGGTCCATTAGTTTCCTCAAGTGAATGGTGATGACGGGTCCTTAATTTTTTTCTCAAATATTTATTTTTCTTAGTTTTTCTTTTATTATTGTTATTATTATTTACAACTTATTCATTTTGTATCTTAGTTGTAGCACCCTCCCTCTTCCTCCCCTATCCCTCTCCCCTAGTCTACTGACAGGGGAGGTCCTCCTCCCCAACTGTCTGACCCTACCCTATCAGGTCCCATCAGGACTGCTTGGATCCTCTTGCCCTTTGGGCTGGCAAGGTTGCTCCACTAGGGAGAAGTGAGTCTATGAATTCTAAGGGCATATCCAGACATATCAAGTGTCATATGACAGTGCTATAACCTTAAATTTTATATTCATGGCATTCTTAACAAATACTCCCAACTACTGAAGCCAGAATCCTGACATCATTTCCTTCATCTCAGTGTTCAGCTCTGGGTCATCAGCAACTTTACAGTCAAAACACAATGCCAAATAATGTACTTTGCTTTCATGTCTGTTTCATGACCCACTTCAGATAACTGTATCACTTATTTAATTGTAGCACACATTTAATCTTTTGTATCTTTTTCCCACTGGTCAATATTTATGTAACAGCAAAGAGAATCCTCCAACAACACATGAAGCTCCTTGGGAGCCATCTTTCAGTGCAGCTCTTATCCCACTGAATGAAATCCAAAGGCTATGGAGTGTTCTCTTACATATCAAATGATTCATGCTATCTTATGACTTGCTTCTTCTCCATGCTTATCTTCACTGGTCTCTGCAGTTTGTAGACCAAACATTTGCTTGTTCTTCTAAACAGTGTGTTGAGAGTCCACACTCTTCCTATTAACTAGAATATCAACTACTTGGAGAGTGTCATCGTAATAATTTAAACTTTAAAGCACATTGTTCAGTTCTTTTATGTATTCCATTTACTGCCTTCCAGGAATTTACATGCTTTTCTTTTAAAATCTACTCCAGTTCTGTAAAGTAAATGCAGTTAAAGTTGAGTTATTATCAGAAATATGTTGCTAAGTTATAGAGAATTTCTTTAGGATGAGTGAAGCCCTAAATTTAACCCTACCAATGCTTTCTCTCTCTTTCACACACACATCATTGTTATATCTATAATCAAATATCCATAAGTGTCCATAATCAAATATCAAATCTTAAATCCAATGAAATGAAGACAATTGCTGAATGAGTATTATTATTTGTTATGTAGAATAACAAAAATGGAAATGTTCACACATTCTTGTTTGTTTGTTGCTGTTTTTTGTAAATATATTTCTTTTATATTAACAAAGAAGAGCACATTACCATTTTTCCTTAATATTTCCCAAAGCTTACAAAGTCAAATGTGCATGACACTTAAAATTCTCTATAATTATTCAGCACTATGCACACATATATGTAATGTGCTTGTTAATATTTGAATTTAACTTGCAATTCAGTATGCTGACATCTCAGATATTTCTGGCCCTCAGTCCTGAGAGTGTATTTGTGTCAACTCATTGTAAAACCCAACCTGCCTGATTGATTGTAGACCAGGTCCATGAAGTAAGAAATTCTCAAAATTTTAAAGTCAGAACAATCCCAGTCACTTTAAAATACCATCACTCAACTTGATTGGTTTCCAGGCAGAGGCTTTGTGGGCTTGGAAAAAATGGGTTCTTTGGAGGAAAACTCAGTATGATGGGGCTTCGGATCATCCCATGACAGTAGGAAACTCACGTCCTGGAGAAGCAGCTGCTCACTGTATGATACTCCCATTTCATCATATAAGGATATGAAGCAAAGTAGGGGATTTACACAGAATGGCATTCCAGTAAGCACAGGCAGGATTCTGAGTACGCAACTTCAGGGCCCCTGGAGACAGCACACACATCATCTTAGCTTTTGGAAAAATGGTGGTCCTGTAGGTGGTGCTACATGTGTCATAGAGGAGGGGTTTGCAGGGTTCCTTTCAGGAAAGACAGGACACATGTCAACCTGCAGAGGAACAAAGGAGATTTTGCCTGGGAAGGGGGAGTTTCCTTCTTTTTTATTTTTAAAAAGGGTAATACAGTTGATATTTTCACCAATTTTCCCAGGCAAAGCCAGTAAACCTATTACACTATAATTGGACAGTTTGGCCGTTTGAAATAGAGACTCTTGGTGGGATACTTACAAAGCATATGTCATCCCAAAATCTGTTCATAAAAAAACTGACTACTTGGTCCACACAGCTGGACAACCAATGCCAATTCTCTCTCTCACCAACAACTCAGGCTAGTTCTGCCTACAGATTTCTACAGCACACACCAGAGCAACAGATGCTTATTTGCAGCTGAGTCACAAGATAATTTTCACATTGTTACTGTGTTCATTTCAGTGTATTATCTTGTTTTTAAAATACCACTCAAATTTTCAGGGCCTCCACTTTCTGTGCAGATGAAGTCTGGATTCAATGACCTTTTGTGTCCTGAAAGTCTAGGATAAGAGCAATTAAATTATTAGCGTACGTGGAAAGGAAAGAAAAGCTCAGATGAAATCATTAAGCCTAATACTTATCAAACTTTTCTGCTCTGTTTTCCCTCAAGTCTATAATGATAAATACATCTATGTAGAAAATTCTTGGGGGTATTTTATCCTAAATTTATGAAAATAGCAGTTTAGTCATAAAGCATCTTTGTTCATGTAAATAACAATGATACTTAAAATTTCTAAATTAAAAAAAAAAACAACCTAAAAAGAGCTTCTGTGTTTTATAGTCATCTTGTAATATTGAACATCTCTGGACATACACTGGAATAGTAAAGGAAGCTTCAAGCTAAGACTTATTGCATTTTAATTGGGTTAAACAGGGGAGCATATACATATAAAAACGAAAGTATATGTGTGTAGAGAGAAGGTTGTGTTGGGAAATTAAATCCAGAAGATTCTTGGCAAAGAAATTTAGAGAGGCAGATGAGTCCCACACGTACAAATAAAATAAGATTAGTTATAATTTTAGTTGCAAAGATTTCATCATAGCTGAAGGGGAAAGGAAGTGACGTTCAACACAACTCACAGTGGTTCTTTGCAGCGCTTCATGGCAACTGCTTGAGAAACTTTCAAAATACCTCAATAGGGATAAAAATACATCATTACTTTGTTGTTTAGGTATCACTATACATGCAAAAATACTCAGACTCAAATATCAGTAAGGGCACAGATTTGTTAGTTTTATGAAAAAATAAATTTAGAGGTAGGGCGAAAGTAGTTATTTGATGCATCAATTCCAGATATAAGGAGTTTGTTGTTGCTTCATGTTTTTTGAAAGGGAAAGAAGATGGTTTTTAGCAATTTTAACAATGAAAAGATACTAATTCCACTCCCCAAAATAACAAAGAGCCTCACAAGTAAGATGAAAGACCTCTCTATCCAGATTTCCCATGTCTATCAGGAATGAGTTATATAATAGCATAATGGCACAATAATTCATAGAACAGAAATTCGGTTGATTTTAAAGGAAAGAAATAAATGATGAATTATATACTAGTTTGGTCCTTTTTCTTGAAGCTTCCACTATTCAGGTATCTATGGTCAAGGAGATAGGTCTTCTGAGCATTTGAGTTTCCTGTTGAGGAGGAGTTTCCTACCACAGTGATAGACCTATTGTGTTTCCATAATACACTACTTTCTGAATTAATAAGTAAGAGATAATAAATACATACTACAACAAAATGAAAATAAATCGATGATCAATTTTACTAGTGTACAGGGTACCAAATGCCTTTATTAAATTCTACTGTGGTGACTTTGGAAATGAAGCTGGAGCTTTCTTGGACATTAGGAATAGTGCTTCTTCAAGATCCAGCTATACCACTCCTAGGCATATATCCAAAAGATGCTCAAGTATATAACAAGGACATTTGCTCAACCATGTTCATAGCAGCTTTATTTGTAATAGCCAGAATCTGGAAACAACCATATGTCCCTCAACTGAGGCATGGATACAGAAATTGTGGTTCCTTTACACAATGGAATATTATTCAGCAATTAAAAACAAGGAAATCATGAAATTTGCAGGCAAATGGTGGGAACTAGAAATGATCATCCTGAGTGAGGAATTCCAGAAGTAGAAAGACACATGGTATATACTCATTTAAAAGTGGATATTAGACATATAATATAGGATAATCAGACTAAAATCTGGTTACCTAAAGAAGTTAAGCAAGCAGGAGGACCCTAGGTAAGATGATCAATCCTCACTCACAAAGGTAAATGGGATGGACATTGGAAGAAGGAGAAAACAGGCAACAGGATAGGAGCCTACCACAGAGGGCCTCTGAAAGACCAACCCAGCAGAGTATCAAAGCAGAAGCTGAGACTCATAGCCAAACTTTGGGCAGAGTGCAGGGAATCTCTCTTTTCTTTCTTTCTTTCTTTCTTTCTTTCTTTCTTTCTTTCTTTCTTTCTTTC
>NW_026590663.1:1349851-1398642 GCF_907164565.1 Psammomys obesus | reverse complement strand
TTCTTTCTTTCTTTCTTTCTTTCTTTCTTTCTTTCTTTCTTTCTTTCCTTCCTTCCTTCCTTCCTTCCTTCCTTCCTTCCTTCCTTCCTTCCTTCCTTCCTTTTCTTTCTTTCTTTCTTGGAACAAAGGCCAGACGAGTTCTTTATTAAGCTACATATGCTCAGCTGTATCCTAGCACCACTTTTTTAAAATATTAGTTGCAGTTTATTAACTTTGTATCCTAGCTGTATCCCCCTCCCTCATTCCCTCCCTCATCTCCTCCTAGCCTCTTTCCAAGTCCACTGATAAGGGAGGACCTCCTCCCCTTTCATCTGACCCTGGTTTATCAGGTATCTTCAGGATTGGCTGCAAAGTCCTCCTCTGTGGCCTAGCAGGGCTGCTCCTCCCTCGAGGTGTGTGTGTGGGGGCAGGGGAGGTCAAAGAGCCAGCCATTGTGTTGTAGGGAATCTTATGAATGAAGGGGGAGACAGAAATACCTGGAGGCGACAGGAGTTCCACAAGGAGAGCAATAGAACCAAAAAATCTGAGCTCAGGGGTCTTTTCTGAGACTGATACTCAACCAAGGATCATGCATGGAGAAAACCTAGAACCCCTGCACAGATAGCCCATGATAGCTCAGTATCCAAGTGGGTTCCCTTGTGATAGGAGCAGGGACTGTTTCTGACATGAACTCAGTGGCTGGCTCTTTGATCACAACCCCTTGAGGAGGAAGCAGTCTTACCAGGCCACAAAGGAGGATTATGCAGCCAGTCCTGATGACACCTGATAGGTTATGGTCAGAAGGAAGGGGAGGAGGACTTCCCCTTTCAGTGGACTTGGGGAGGGGCAAAGGAGGAGATGAGGGAAGGGGCTATAGCTGGGATACAAAGTGAATAAACTGTAATTAATAAAAAAAATTCTATGGTTGTCTTTCTGAAATTCCTAGATCCTCATAAATTATATTCCACTAATGAGAAATTCATTAAAATCTCTTATCTTCCACAAATGAAATTTATAAAATGATTTAATTAAAAAAGTCAAATGCAACATTTTTCTAATTAATCAATAAAAAAATTCAATAATTTTTACATCTTTCTGTAATGTCTTAAATATAGCTGGATGAGACCCATATCATTGTAATACTCATGAATTTACCAATATTCTTAGTAAAATAAAATTGTCAGGGCTGTATAAAAATCGTATGTAAACTATAAGAAATATGTAATTGTTTTCAGGACTAAGCATTATGACTGAAATAAATTTCAGGTTTAGGACTGCCAGTGAACTATAGCTATCTGTATGTGTATATGAAATAAACAGTCAGGGTATAATGCAATATTACAAAAGAAACAAAAAAATTGTCATGGAAAAAAATAAGGCTTAAACATTTTAAGTGTCCAAATGGGTTACATAGTAATTCATATTCCAACCAAGTACCATGCATGGAGATAACCTAGAACCCCTGCACAGATGTAGCCCATGGCAGCTTAGTGTCCAAGTGGGTTCCATAGTAATGGGAAGAGGGACTGCCTCTGACATAATCTGATTGGCCTGCTCTTTGATCACCTCCCCTGAGGGAGGAGCAGCCTTACCAGGCCACAGAAGAGGACAATGCAGCCACACCTGATGAGATCTGATAGACTAAGATCAGAAGGAAGGAGAGGAGGACCTCCCCTATCAGTGGACTTGGGGAGGGGCATGCGTGAAGAAGGGGGTGGGAGAGTGGGATAGGGAGGGGAGGAGAGAGGGGCTTATGGGGGGGATAAAAAGTGAATAATCCATAATTAATAAAAAATGTACTTTCAGATATTCCATTGCAAAAATACAGGATTTTTTGCTTTGTCTTGTCAAAAAAAAAAAAAAAATTGTTACAGGAACAGACATTTCCCCCACAAAATGTAGAAAGACGGACATCGTTATTATCTGCCATCCTATTTCATAATATATTTAGTATGTTAGCAACTTAATGTGTTACTTCCTTCACTGCTGTATATTTCTTAAAGATTTTATTTAATGTGAAACTCTGCCGTACATATTAAGAAAGTATTGTAAAGAGACAGAGCTGTACAACCAAAACACAGCATTCACTCTTTATTTCACAAACTTGAAGGTTAATTGTGCTGGCATAGGGGATTTGAAAGATAAGTTATAGTGTTCTTTTCAGAGCTAGTTGCTTGCTAAATTTCAGCCTGAGTTGTTTACAAGCCCTTTATACACAAACTCAGGGACAAATTAACAATGATGTAATGGCTGTTTTCCTGTTCATTTGTAGTAAGCAATTCACAAACGACATATCTTGGATAGAGAGAAGAATTGGCTAGAGGTCTGTTGGGTAGGTTGGTGAAACTACAAGAACCAAGATTTTGTGTTCATTTTAGATGAGGCACACTTAGGCTGTTGGAATTACTGTGCTTAAGTATACTTCCTGTGGTTGCAGAAAATTTGACAGTACTATTATTGCAGGATACAACCCATGGTGTCAAAACACCATGAGTCAAAGCTTTCTTCTTTTGGAACATCTGTTTCTGTAGGGCTCATTCTTGAGGCTTAGCCGTAACTGGAGGCTTTTTCTCCCAATGTGAGTAAGCACGAACACAGAGGGGCTGAACTACAAATTAAGGAAAAGATAAGGATTGGGAAAGTTTACACCATATTTCCCATGATGATTAACTTTTAAAAATATTTGTTTCTTTAAAATTATGTGTAATTGTTTAGGTTTTTTGTTTGGTGCATTTTGTTTTTTCAAAACAGGGTTTCTCTGTGTAGTTCTAACAGTCCTGGAACTCACTTTGTAGAGCAGAGATCTGCCTGCCTTTGCCTCCCAAGTTCTGGGATTAAAGGTGTGTGGCCCCATGTCTTGGCTAAATAATATGTATGTGTCAGTGCCTGTGTGGGCGTAGTTATGGGCGCACTTGAGCACAAAGTCTAGGAGAGTGTGTCAGATCTCTATTTCATTGATTTCAGACCTAAATTTTACATTTCCATCAACTCTTTCTAGGTATTATTTATTCTTATTGCTCTAGAGATTCTAGGAGCTTCACTAAATTACTAACATGGAATGTCTACAGTTTTTTGAGGTAAGGATTTAGTGCTACGAATTTGTCCTTTTAGACCTGCTTTCATTTTGTCCTATAGGTTAAGGTATGTTGTGTGTTTGTTGTTGTTGCTTTTTTTTAAGGACCGTAGGAGCGAGAGGGGTCAAGGAAAACACACACACACACACACACACACACACACACACACACACACACACCATACAGAATCAACTAGTCTTGCTTCAAAGGGTCTCAAAGAGACTGAACCAACATAAGTCTCACCTAGGCCTTCTGCATATATGTTATGGTGTGTAGCTCGATCTTCTTTGGGATACCCTAACAGCGGGAACAGGAATTGTCTCTGACTCTTTTTCCTGCTTCTGGGCTCCTTACCCCCTCCACACACACTGCCCACTGGGTTGCTTTACCAGCCTTGATATGAGGGCAGGTGCCTAATCTTATTGCAACTTGATATGCCATGTTTGGTTGATATCCCTGAGAGGTCTGTCCTTTTCTGAAGGGAAACAGAGGAGGAGTGGATCTGGGAAGAGTAGAGGGAGGGAGGGAGTTACTGGGAGGGGAGGAGGGAAGTGAAACTGCAGTCAGGATGTAACATATGAGGAATGAGCAAATAAACATAATAATATAAACATAAAAAAGAAACATCTGTTTCCTTTCTAGCCCTGTTGGTGGTTTCTCAGGCAGGGTCATGTCACAGTTAAAGTTAACTTTCACAGGGTACTGTTAACTTTAGCTGATATTTTCAGTATCATTACTAAGTAGCCTTAAAAGGTCACTTTATCAAAAGATTCACCTTGGAACAAAGTCTGTTTTTCACCTTACTGTGTAAAGCATAAAACAATTTTTTTTAAAAAAAAAAGATACTTGCTCATCCATATTCATTGCCACTCTGTTCACATTTGCTATGAAATGGAAACAACAAAAATAAAATCCTTTTTATACTGAATCTCTGAGAGGTCAAGCTGTGCATCCTGAATCGTGTTTCTTTCTAATATCACCAATGCCAACATGACTTTCTAGACACTTTCTAGAGTTTTAAAGGCAATCCTCTCTGCTCTGTTTTACACCTTTTACTCAAGATCTAACCACATTAAAAAAAATCACAAAATCTACTCACATCTTTTTTTTAATTTTTTATTAATTACACTTTATTCATTTTGTATCTCCCCATAAGCCCCTCCCTCCTCTTCTCCCGATCCCACCCTCCCTCCCCTTTCTGCATAGTTCATTTCTGGGATGACTCATACTCCCAAGAGAGTGAAAGGGAAATCGCTAGCCTCTCACGGTTGGCCAAGATTTAAGCCAGAAAAACAGAAAATTACTTTAAAGTGTTCATGGCTCATCAATAGAGCTCTCTTTAAGATTAAGATTCTAAGTTTTAAAAATGTTTTATCTTTATGTGTATATGTGAAGAGACCCAAGAGTGTAAGTGTGCCTGAAGCTGGAGTTAGAGGTGGTCATCAGGGGCACGACATGGGCACCGTGGACCAAACTCTGGGCCTCTGGAAGAGCAGCAGGTGCTCTTAGCCAATGAGCCATCTCTCCTGCCTCAAGATTCAGCTTCTAAATGGGAACATCTGAATTGATAACAAACCACATGCAGCTTCACATAAAGATGTCATGGTTCAGTGATATCTGCAAACAGCCTGTTAGTTATTAAATATTAGTAAAGGGAAAACAGATACTGACATCAAAGGGACTCTAACGCTGCTGCCCTGTAGCGAGCAATGGCCTTCTCTTAGGGAGAGCAACACAGGGTAGGTAACATGAAATTTCCTGAGGGTCGTTAGATGGGTGTTTTCTGAGATACTGTTGAAAGAAAAATGAGTTTTGGTATATGGGAAGTTGCTGAGAAAAGAAAAGGGCAGGTATAATTTAGAATTCTGAAAGCTGGACATCAACAACAACAGAAACAACAAAAAGCCGGCATGCACATGGAAACTGAACAACTTACTACTCAATGACAGCTGGGTTAAGGAAGAAATAAAGAAAGAAATTAAAGACTTCCTAGAATTCAATGAAAATGAAGGCACAACATACCCAAATTTATGGGACACATTGAAAGCAGTGCTCAGAGGAAAATTTATAGCACTAAGTGCCTACAAGAAGAAATTCATAACATCACATACAAACAACTTAATGGCCCAACTGAAAAACCTAGAAAAAAAAGAAGCAGATACACCCAAGAGGAGCAGACGGCTGGAAATAATCAAACTAAGGGCTGAAATCAATCAATGAGAAACAAATAAAACTATCCAAAGAATCAATGAAACAAAAAGCTGGTTCTTTGAAAAAATCAACAAGATAGATAAACCCTTAGCCAAACTAACTAAAAAGCAGAGAGAAACTATCCAAATCAGCAAAATCAGAAATGAAAATGGGGACATAACTACAGACACTGAGGAAATCCAAACGATTATTAGGTCATACTACAAAAGCCTATATGCCACAAAATTTGAAAATCTAAATGAAATGGATAACTTTCTTGACAGATTCAATCTACCAAAATTAAGTCAAGATCAGGTAGAAAGACTGAATAGCCCTATATCCCCCAAGGAAATTGAAGCAGTCATTCACAATCTCCCCTCCAAAAAAAGCCCTGGACCAGACGGCTTCAGCACAGAATTCTACAAGACCTTCAAAAAAGTGCTAACACCAATTCTCCTCAAACTATTCCACAAAATAGAAACAGAAGGAACACTACCAAACTCAATCTATGAAGCCACAGTCACCTTGATACCTAAACCACACAAAGATCCAACAAAAAAAGAGAACTTCAGACCTATCTCTCTTATGAACATTGATGCAAAAATACTCAATAAAATACTTGCAAAACGAATCCAAGAACACATTAAAGATATCATCCACCATGGCCAAGTAGGCTTCATCCCAGGCATGCAAAGGTGGTTCAACATACGGAAATCCATCAATGTAATCCTCCACATAAACAAATTAAAGGAGAAAAACCACATGATCATCTCCTTAGACGCTGAAAAAGCATTTGACAAAGTCCAACACCCATTCATGTTTAAAGTCTTGGAGAGATCAGGGATACAAGGCACATACCTAAAGATAGTAAAGGCAATATACAGCAAGCCTATAGCCAACATCAAACTCAATGGAGAGAAACTTAAATCAATCCCACTGAAATCAGGGACAAGACAAGGCTGCCCATTGTCTCCATATCTCTTCAACATAGTACTTGAAGTCCTAGCCAGAGCAATAAGATAACTAAAGGAGATCAAGGGGATACAAATCAGAAAGGAAGAGGTCAAAGTGTGACTATTTGCAGATGATATGATAGTATACATGAGCAACCCCAAAAATTCAACCAGAGAACTCCTTTAGCTGATAAACACCTTCAACAAAGTGGCAGGATACAAAATCAACTCAAAAAAGTCAGAAGCCCTCCTGTATACCAAAGACAAAAAGGCTGAGAAAGAAATTAGGGAAACAACACCCTTTACAATAGCCACTAATAACATAAAGTACCTTGGTGTGACTCTAACCAAGGAAGTGAAAGACCTGTTTGAGAAAAACTTCAAGTCTCTGAAGAAAGAAATCGAAGAAGATATCAGAAGATGGAACGATCTCCGGTGCTCATGGATTGATAGGATTAACATTGTGAAAATGGCCATCCTGCCAAAAGCAATCTATAGATTCAATGCAATTCCCATCAAAATACCAACTCAATTCTTTACAGACCTTGAAAAAAAGATTCTCAGCTTCATATGGAGAAACAAAAAACCCAGAATCTCCAAAACGATCCTGTACAACAACAGATCATCTGGAGGTATCTCCATCCCCGATCTCAAGTTGTACTACAGGGCAACAGTAATAAAAACTGCATGGTATTGGCATAGAAACAGAAAGGAGGATCAATGGAACCGCATAGAAGACCCAGAAATAAACCCACACACCTATGAATACTCAATATTTGACAAAAAGCCAAATCCATTCAATGGAAAAAAGACAGCATCTTCAACAAATGGTGCTGGACCAACTGGATGTCTACATGCAGAAAAATGAAAATAGATCCATATTTATCACCCTGCACAAAACTAAAGTCAAAGTGGATCAAGGACCTCAACATAAAACCAGATACTCTAAATCAGTTGGAAAAAAAGTGGGGAACAGCCTAGAACTCATTGGTACAGGAGACAACTTCCTGAACAGAACACCAACAGCACAGGCTCTAATAGCAACAATCAATAAATGGGACCTCATGTAACTGAAAAGCTTCTGTAAAGCAAAGGACACTGTCATCAGAACAAAATGACAGCCTACAGACTGGGAAAGCATCTTCAACAACCCTATATGTGACAGAGGTCTAAGATACAGAATATATAAAGAACCAAAGAAGTAAAAAAGCAACAAATCAGGTAATCCAATTAAAAAATGGGGTACAGAGCTAAACAGAGATTTCTCTGCAGAGGAATATCAAATGGCAGAGAAACACTTAAAGAAATGCTCAACATCCTTAGTCATCAGGAAAATACAATTCAAAACGACCCTGAGATTTCACCTTATACCCACGAGAATAGCCAAGATCAAAAACTTAAATGACAATACATGCTGGAGAGGATGTGGAGAAAGGAGAACCCTATTCCATTGTTGGTGGGAATGTGAACTTCTACAACCACTTTGGAAATCAATCTGGCGCTTTCCCAGACAATTAGGAATAGTGATTCCTCAAGATCCACCTATACCATTCCTAGGCATATGTCCAAAAGATGTCCATGTTCACCACAAGAACATTTGCTCAACCATGTTTGTAGCAGCTTTATTTGTAATAGCCAGAACCTGGAAACAACCCAGATGTCCATCAACGGAGGAATGGGTACAGAAATTGTGGTATTTTTACACAATGGAATACTACTCAGCAATCAAAAAGGAGGAAATCATGAAATTTGCAGGCAAATGGTGGAATCTAGAAAAGATCATTCTGAGTGAAGTATCCCAGAAGGAGAAAGACAAACTTGGTATATACTCGCTTATATAGACCTACAAGATATGATAAACATAATGAAATCTACACACCTAAAGAAGATAATCAAGAAAGTGGACACAGGCGAAGATGATCAATCCTCATTTAGAAAGACAAATGGGATGTGCATTGAACGTATGACAGGAGTCTACCACAAAAGGCATCTGAAAGACTCTACCTAGCAGTGTTTCAAAGCAGACACTAAGACTCATAACTAAACCCTCGGCAGAGTGCAGGGAATCATATGAAAGAAGGGGAGTTAGTATGATATGGAAAGGATAGGAGCTCTACAAAGACCAAATATATCTGGGCACAGGGTCTTTTCTGAGACTGACACTCAACCAAGGACTATCGATGGATATAACCTAGAACTTCTGCTCAGATGTGGCCCGTGGTGGCTCAGTAACCAAGTAGTTTTCCAAAATAATGGGAACAAGGACTGTGTCTAATAGGATCTCAAGGGCAGGCTCTTTGACCACCCCCCACCCCCAGGGGAGGAGCAGTCCAGTTAGGCCACAGAGGAGGACTTTGCAGCCAGCCCTGAAGATACCTGATAAAACAGGGTCAAATGAAAGGGAAGGAGGTCCTCCCCTATCAGTGGACTTGGAAAGGGGCAGGGAGGAGACCAGGGAGGGAGTGTGGGGTTGGGGAGGGAATGAGGGAGCGGGATACAACCGGAACACAGTTAACAAATTGTAACTAAAAAGAAAAATAAAATTAAAAAAAATAATAATAAATTAAATAAATAAATAAAAAATAATTTAGAATTCTGGAAATGCACATTTATCTACATAAGCAGCAATAAAGAGAAGGTGAGCATGAGAGCAGCAGCCTGTTGTGTCCCCTTTGGCGTGAAGAGATTTACATTTACAAACAGAGAAGGCGGCATCTTTTAAACTGATATAACTAGAACAAACTGCAGAGGGTTTGGGAAGTAATTAGCTTTTACATGACTAATGACGGTGTAGTACATGTAGCCAGAGTTTATCTTGGGTCAGGTAATTGATTCCTTTCCTCGTGGGCTTTGCCTTGCACGCAAACTCAGCAGAGCAGCAATATAGGCATCTCGTGAAAACCTACTGGGATTTTGGGCTCCTCCTCACCCTAGAATCAGGGATCCCCACTGGCTCATTGTCACATCAGTATCCAATGAACGGCAGTCTAGGAAATTCTCTAGAGTGCTTTCATTTTGGAATGGGGGCAGTTAAACGCAGATGTGCCAATGAGTTTCTCAGTTTAAACAGGAGTATCTGGTTTTGAGATCTTTAAATGTTTTCACAACAGTCGGCAATTCTCTACCCTGGAGACCAGCATTAATTTCTTTTAATAGTTGAACTGTCATGGTCCTGCCCCTTCCCAGGAGGCTCCCTTTGCTCAGCATTGCCACCTTGAGGATCACGCTTCCAGCACAGACCCTTTTGAAGACACATGCCACGTCAAGCCCAGAAACAAGACTTAACCTATAGCATGGGAATCTTAATCAGAAAGTTGGTGCTGCCAACTGATTTTGCTTCTGTATTCTTTGTAGGCTTGGATTTAATTCATGTTTTCCATCTTTCCAAGCTGTTTCATCTTTTTACTTTATATTTTATTTTGGTAAAATTTCTAAAATGTGTATAAATATATACATATCCATAAAAACACCCCTCATCTCACTATTAAATCTATTAAGGTCAATAAATATGTTCGACATGATTGTAAGAAAGAAGATAACTAAATAAAATCAATTGTATTTCTATATGTAAACAACAAACAACCTCAAAACAAAATTAAGGAAACAATTCCTTTCATAAGAGCTTTAAAAATAAAATACATGGAAACATTAGACTAAAAGAAAGATAAGACTCACATACTTATACTAAAAGTGCCAAATCTTTGAGAAAAATATTTCAAGGTGAAAGTGAGTGAAATGCAACCCTGTATTTCAGCTGGAAGGCTGACTATCGTCAGGACAATTACCCAAACACATCTGCAGATTTGATGAATCTCAATAGGTTTCTTTGATGACACTGACAAGCTGATCCTGAAATTCATATGATCATTTCAGAAACAACAAGAACAAAAAAATCTTGAAAATGCAAAATAAACTTGTGCGATAACACCTTCCAAATTCTAAGCTTTACAAACCTAATTACCCGAGTGTTCTGCTGGTTTTCACTGGCTACTATCTAGATTATTGGAAAGACTGTGAATTCAGAAATTAACAACCATACTCAAAATCAATGCATTTGGTAACACTATCAAGAAAGTCCATCTGGAAAGTTTTAGTCTTTAACATACCTAGAGGGCAGTTATTTTCATATGCAAAAGAAGAATGAAGTGGAATGAAGTAGGTATATGCACTATATAAAATAACTCAAATGAACAAAACACTAACACTTAAACTCATAAAGGACAATATGGACACCAATTTTTGTAATCGTAGATTAAACAATAGTTTTATAGAAACAGCAGCAAAAGAAAAAGCAACAGAAATCAAGAGACAAACGAGTTTGTCAAAACCAAAATTTTCAAGCTTCAAAGAATACTTTTCAAGGATACATTAGATAAAAGCTTATGGCATGCAGAGTAGCTATAACAAAGAATTTGTATCTATATTATGCAGAGTATTCTTGTAACGTAAAAAGAAAATAATCCCAATACCCCAACACAAAGTGATCTAAAGATTTGAATTGATGGTTTCTACAGAAGGCCTAAAATAGCCCAGTAAGCATGTGAGAATGCTAAGTATTGTTAAAGAAAATAAAACCTTGTGACATATAACAATACATACTTGGATGGCAACAATACAAAAGATGCCAGTGCAGCTTTGTATAACCAGAACTCCACAGATTTTTAACAGGAATGTGAAATGCTATAAACAGTTTGTAAAGCAATTTCACACGTCCTAGAAAAATTTAGTACTGAATTACCAAATAGTACCTTATTCCCACTTCTAGGTATTATATACAATGAAAATAATTTAAAAACATTTACATAGATTGTGCATGAATGACAGTAAAATAATTGATCAGACTAGGTCAAAGATGGAAGTAACATAAAGTCTAACCAGTAATGAATAGATAAACAAAATACAGTGGATACAATGGACTATTATAAAACAAAATTCTGAATCATATGCCAGTATGTGCTAAAGTGTAGATAAGCTTTGAAGGCCTTATCTTTGAAGAATGATGGTGTATATAAAATGACACATTATGATTGCATTTATGCAGAAATTCCAGAATAAGAAAATTCATAGAAACCAAAAAAAGAGAGAGACGGGGAGAGAGGCAGAGAGAGGGAGGGCTGGAAGGAGGAATGAGAAAGAGAGGAAGGATAGTAGAGAGCCAACACTGGGAGCAATGTAGTTACTTTCCATGACAACAGAGATAATGTGAATTGAAATAATGCTAACTTTCATGGCCATGCAAGAGTCCTCAGCCTTGGTGAAACACAGCGAGGGGAGTCAAGGCAGCCCTGTCTGAGAAAGTTAAGGACACCTGCAAAAAGATTTTGGTGATTTTTGATTCAATAATGATAATAATAACAATAGAATCAAATTATTACTATTATTTTAAAAGATGCACAGCAGAAGAATTACATTAGCTTTTATTTTAACTTTATTTTGTTCCTGACGGAAACAACATTGCAATTGCATAGGGCAGGGACAATCTGTGGCATAATTTCTTATGCCGATGAAGAAACTCGAGTTCTACCTGCAACAGAGTTATAAGAATGATTAAGAGGTCACATTTATGAGTGTTTTTGTTTTTACAATATTTACATGAAAGATGATGCACCATTAAAAAACCATTTTTCTTGTTCTGTACTTAGCACAGCACTGAAAAATGTTGTTGTTTTCCACAATGATTAAAGCATAATTGTATAAATAAAAATAAATCAAACTTCTGCATATTTAAGACAAGAGAATACAAAGAACACCCATTTCCATTTTAATTGCAGAGATAACAGTGCGTCTAATTGTTTGAAACCACTGAGGCAAAAGGATGAAGAGGTAGGTCTGCCTTCTTCAGGGTCTGTTGCAGAGTAATAGGAATGATCTCACTGTATAATTCATCCAACCTGTCAAGTCCTGCACTCTTCAATAGATTTGTAAAAGCAGTATTTACTCTCACATACCTCTTCTTCTCTGACTCTTTATTCCTACCTTTTCTACTTTATTTCAAGAATTTGTTAGAAACATCTCTGTAGAAACAAAGCTTAGAAAAGTTGATAAGCATTACATAATTCACAGTAGATGTCTTTATGAACATGGGGCATTCATTCCTCAAGAGATTTTGAGGAATAGTTTTTTTTTTTTCTTTTGTTAAAGGGATTTTTGTTCACTTTTCAAACTTATGTTATGAACTCATACCCTATAATTTTAAGGAAAAAACTTAAAAATGCAGAACATTCCAGTTTTTAATTAAAGCAGAATGGAGGCCTTCTTATTTACATCACCTGCACAGGCACGCTGCTTGTGCCTAATGCCAACGCTGAGTCACAGGGTATCAAATACCTGGCTCTGTGGAAAACAGGACCCGCAGAGGCCAAAGCAGCTGGAATGAGGTGACAAAAAGTGCATACCAAAGTTCAATGATGTAGCTGTTAAAAAAAGAGAGGTAAGAAAACAATGCTAAAATGGGGAAGTTTGCAAATTGTGGAGGATTACCAAGAGCCACTGTTTTTCATAATAACACATTAAACACCCACGGATCTACAACAGGAAGAAGTCTGCTCCATGTTGAGGATTTTCAAATTCTCCCTCACTGCTATTTATTTAACTTTTTTTTTTCCCCTTCATCTACACCTCAAAGGGCTGCAGTGGAGCAATCCCTGTGCCAGGAGGCAAGTCGCTGTGTAACTCCTGTTCAGTGCAGAGGGACAGGCAGAGACAGCATCTGCAGCAGCAGGTCCTAAAGTCTTTGCTCTTATCTTCTCCAGACAGTTTTATGTTTGAGATTTCCCTTATCCACCTCTTCAAGCTGATCAAGTTTCGAAAAAATCACTGAGTAGAATTCTATATTGGCCTTACATGTGAGCAGGCAGACCTATAAATTAGTCTAGTAAGAGAGGGCAATATATTCTAAGCAACATTATAGCTCAGTGTTGGGGAGGAGTTTCAATGTCCCAAGTGGATGATTAAAGGTTGATTTTTTTTTAAATGTAGAGAGGTACTGTAGATTGGTCAGTGTGGGTTTTCAGTATGTTAGAGCAGACAGACTGTTAGAATGTTCAGACTTAGAATGTACAACTGATTCATAGTGCTAATGTACTATGTTGTAGAGTACATGCTGCAGGTTTAGAGTTTTTAGCTGTCACATGCATTGCATGTAGGGGGGGGGCATTTTGAACAGGAAGGCTGCAGCTCCATTTTCTGTTTACACTAGCTCTGTCAACGATGTCCACTTCAGCTTTTCTTGTACACGGTGGAGTCAGATCCACTTGGAAACTGCCTTATCACAATACTTCTAATTGTGACATTTTTTGGATGTTCTTTTCTTTTCATTCATGCTCCCGCCTCTTCTGAACAGACTTTTCTACGCAGAATTGGTCACTGGTTCCTCTTCGTCTCTTCTACCATAGTGCTATGACTGCAGCTTCAGGGACCTTATGGAAGGTCATGGGTGTGGCAGACATTGGTGTAATTGGTGCAAACGCTTGAGGAAGTGCAATGACATCCCAACACTGAAAAGGATGCATTATCTTAACCGTTAACTTATGCATAGCCAACTGTTATTGAATAGCACATATATTTCAACAAGATGTATACTGTGTTTTTGTTATCACCTAGCACAAGGCTTTGAACAGTAAAATAAAGTTCTTACTGAGTGGATATATGCTGTCACAGATATTTAACCAACTCAAAAGATAAACTGACTCTAAGAGAAAATATTCAGCCATAGAATATTACATAAAATTGAAGGATATTAGATATTTCTGATTAATGGAGGACTTACATTTTGTCAGCAAAAATGATACACAACTCATTTAATTGATTCATTCAGCAGTTAACAAATACTCAAGTGATGACATGCAAACTGTATTATCAAGACGTAAGTTCAATTCTGTATGCTACTGAATATTTAGAAAACCATACAAGACATTGTCTTGAATTAATTAAAAGGGAATCTCCAAACACCTTCCACAATTTTTTAAAAGGAAAATCAATGCTATTTTCTGATAATTAATAGTATCCATCTGGTACTATTACTACTATGGTATAATAGTGGTATTATTATATGGTACAATATCCATTAGGTACATCATGGTCAGTCAACCTTTTTTAGGAGAGTGAGTTTATACTTCCTCGTGTTCATCTGATTGATTTTGAATGAATACTCAGTCAATTATCTGAAATTCAAAGCTAATATAATTTTAGATGTATGTGGAAAAGTGGCATTCTTAAATGTCGAATATTCTGTCCTTGTAAGTTAGATTTCACTCAAACCCATTCCAGTGATAAGCATTTGAATCTCTTACATATCTGGTAACTCAAAAAGCTGTTAGAATTTTGTTTATTTTTAATATTCTGAAACCTGAATAGTAAGAGTACAACAAACTGATTAAAAATAGGCATTATTAAAGCTAAAGGCTGTTCGATTTCTATCTGTCTAGAGAACTTCAGGGATGGAGCATTGAGTACCACTGAGTAACTGCATGCTGACACTTTCCTGTAGATAAGTCACTAAGAAGGACTGCTCTGCTCTAAAATAAAGTTCCTTTCCTGGTGTTATCTGGTAAGAATTACCATAAAAGCCCCTTAAGTGGTATTCGTGACTTAAAGGATCCCCAAGGTCTTATGCTAAAACCAGTTATTCCAATTCATATTCTAAAACGATTAATTTGTATATGTATGAGCATTTTTCCTGCTATGTAAGTTCACTGCCTATGTTCCTGGTGCCCATGGAGGCCAGAAGAAGATGTCACCTTTCCCAGAACATGTGTATGCTGGGACCAGACAGAGGCTCTCTGCAAGAGCATCAAGTGCTCTTAACCACCAAGCCATCTCTCTATTCATTAAATTCAGCTTCTTTTATTCTTTTAAGACAAGTCAGTTCCAGAACTGCAGCAATAGTATAGCTATTTGATTTTTCCCACAGTGCCTCCGCCTTCTCTTTCCTGTTTTCTTCTTTCCAGATTGTACTGTCTGAGTACTGAGTATGAGAAAGTTGACAGTCATAGAAAGCCTCTTGTTGCTGTTTTTCTTGTTGTTTTCTGAGGAACTCCCAAGGTGGTTTGGAGGAAACTTAGTTGATTATTTTGAAGTTCAGTTATTTCCCTTCATAGACGGTCAATGAAAACAGAAAAAAGATGACTTGAAGCTACAAGGTTTGGTGACAGTGATGAGGAAAAGTGGTGTAAAGGACTCCTGAAAATAATAAGATCACAACTACCCTAGGATATTACACAGTTAATCATCACTAACCACGAAAGGCAGAAAAGCGAAGCTATTATTGAGATAGTTTGGATTTGGCTATCCATAGTCCAATGTAGACGCTGAGTATAAGAAATGATGGAATGATTCTTGTAGATAACACACATTTCCATATGTATTTTAGTAGGATGAAAGTGAGGGTGCTATGACAGAGATGAAGATTATCAGGAAGGCTATCAATTCTCTCCTCTGCTACCCATCTTTCTCTCTCTGTCCCTCCCTCTCTTCTTCCACACCTCTCTTTCTCATGCTGTGCTCTGACAATCTGACCTCCAGTCACTGAAGGCTGAACAATGTCTTCGATGTGATATGTTACTCCACCCGGTAATGGAGTAGGTACTGTGGCACAGAAAGGACAAGACTGTGGTGCAAACTATGATTTTGAAATGCTATCAGTCCACCGTGTGTTATGAACTAAAGACCTTGTCTCTTCAGATTTGCGTGATGACATTATGTCTCCTCATATATTAGGAAATGCAAATGCTGGACAGTAATTCACAACACATAACTCAGATTAGTGCCTTTTCTTTTTATTTTTACTTCCTATATTTTTGCTTTATGAGAATTTTTATTATCATTTATTACAATTTATTCAATTTGTATCCTGACTGTGGCCCCCTCCTCCTCTCTTCCCAAACCCGCTCTCCCTCCCTCTTCTTCCCCTATGCCCCTCACCCACTCCACTGATAGGGAGGTCCTCTTCTCCTTCTGTTTGACCCTAGCCTATCAGATTTCATCAGGACTGGTTGCATTTTCTTCCTCTGTGGCCTGACAATGCTGCACCCCCTTAGGGGGAGTTGATCAGAGAGCCTGTCACTGAGCTCATGCCAGAGAAAGCCCTTGCTTCTCTTACTAGGGACCCCGCTTGGATACTGAGTCTATGGGTTACATCTGAGCCAGGGTTTTATGTCCTCTCCCTGCATTGTCCTTGGTTGGGGTATCAGTCTCTGCAGGGCTCCCAGGGCTCAGTGTTTGTAGTTCTGTTGTTCTCCTTTTGGAGCTCCTGTCCCCTCCAGGTGTTTCCATCTCCCCCTTCTTTCATAAAATGTCATGCCCTCTGCCTAAAGTCTGACTATGGGTTTCAGCCTCTGCTTTGATACTTCAATCAGTAGAATCTTTCAGAGGACCTCTGTGGTAGGCACCTGACCTGCTCCCTGTCTTCTGCTTCCAATGTTAAGAGATGCTAGAGAACTCACCAGTGCTCCTTCACCAGGTAAAAACAAAACTTGGAAGCCCAGAAAGAAAACACATTAGAACTACCTCAGACATCCTGATCTTGGATGTGTGCCCTAGAATGATGAGAAATGAATATTATCTCTGTAAGTCAAATGGTTTTCAAAAGAAACCAACAGAGATAACCATCATTTCCCTCTCTGCCTGAAAATCAATCCAGTAGCTATTTGCTGTGTTATGTAGTATATGTCCTTTGTTTTTAGGATACAGACTTCAGGAGATCTTAGAGATTTTTACTTTGTGGTTAGACTCCAGAGACTCATCTGTTTGCTGCTTCTTAACATAACACATTTTTTCCCCTGACAAACACTTTTGCTAGTACATATAACAATCATACTTTGCTTTCTCAATCATTTTGTTGGCACAGACCTTCATAGTCCACACACACATTTTTTTTCCTACATAAATTTTACCATACAAAGTGAAAACTAAATCCCTTCTCTTGAATTCAATAAATACTACTTCAAATTTTAACTTGATTAAACCAATTAGAGTTGGTGTCCATTTACAAGACCAAATTTTGGTTCTAAATCTAGTAATACTTTAAAGTATCCATAAAATATTTCTGAATTTTTTAGCCTCTTTAACCAACAGTTGATTAAAGCTTTTGCCTCCTGAGTTTTGGGATTAGAAGTGAGCACCAATATATCTGGCCCAGTTTTAGAATTGCTAATAAGAGTATCCTGACAATTAACAACCTTGGGGAATCTCTGGGATTTATAAGTATGTAATAATGTTCCAAAAGCTCATCTTTCCTCCACAACCCCCTGTTTGTTTCTTTAAGGCCAATGTCACAGTGTGCCTAGTTTGGAAGTCCTGATCGGGGCAAATACCATCTGTATCAGGTCAGTGGGGTAGTCAGTGGAGTAAGGATTTTATAGCACTGACAATTTGACAAAACATATCCTGTTTCTTGTAGAGAAATTTTAATCCAGTAACATGGCTGCTCTGATCACATCCAAAGACCTTCTAGGTCTGTGTGATCTGGCTGAAATGTAGACACTCCATTCGCCTTTAATCCCAAACAAGGAGGCCTAATCAGAGAAAGATTTGAAAGAACAGGATAAGGCCAACTCTCAAGAGAATAGGAAAGAGAGGTGATTTAAGAAATGAGATCTAATAGACTAAGATCAGAAGGAAGGAGAGGAGGACCTCCCCTATCAGTGGACTTGGGGAGGGACATACGTGAAGAAGAGGATGAGAGGGTGGGATCAGGAGGGGAGGAAGGAGGGGCTTATGGGGGATACACAGTCAATAAAGTGTAATTAATAAAAATAAAAAAAAATTAAAAAAAAAGAAATGCACAGTGAAAGACTCACAAGAGACAGAGAAGGAGGAGAAGGGAGGGAGAGAGAGGGGAGAGAGGGATGAGAGAAAGAGAGAGAGAGATTGGGTGAGAGAAAAGTGAGGGAGGCAGTTTCACTGGGAGAGTTTTACAGAGGTAGGTTGAAAAGAGAATAAGCTAGACACAGTTGAAGACAGAATGATGCAGAGAATGAGAAGGAGCCAGAAGAACAGAACAGATTGCTAGAGTTAGTTTGAGAACAAGCAGAACAGTTCAGTCAGAATCTGAGAGAAGCCAGTCTGAACCAGTCAGCTTGGAGAGGAGTCTGAGAGGGTACAAACTGGGTTGAACCAGCCAGCCAGAGTTCAGAAAGAGCTAGAAAAGATGAGCATATCCAGAAGTAAGTCTCAGAGGTTGAAAGCATTCTAGGTCTAGATTAGATTGTACAGAGGCTAGAAGCCTCCAGGATTAGACCTACGTTAGCAGACAGAGGCAGTAAGCCTCTGAGACAAAAATTACACCTGGTGATATAAAATTTACTTTTACAGTTACTGACATCTGAATGAGAGGAGGGGCAGGTTCCAGGAAAGACTTTCTCCCCTGTGGGGGAGGGGATAAGAACAAGATAAACAACATTTGTTCTGCAGGGGCCACATATGTTCCATGTTGTACCTAGTGCTCCATTCACGTTCACTGATTTTCTACATCTGGACACACAGTTTTGTACCTTCAACAACCTTCAGTACACTTACAGTTACACTAAGGCCCATGGTGGGAAGATCTCGTACTAAAAATAGTGTTTGGATTTGTTTTAAACATTGCTGTCAGGGAGAAGGCAGCTTTCCTAACACAACCAAGGGTTTGGCCTGGACTTGCTAACAATGGGAAGTGACAAAGTGTGCACTTGAAATGATGTGGTGATATTCTTCTCAAATATACACAAGTACAATGTTTGTAGATTTTAATTAGCTTCTTCAATGAATGTTTTGAAATCAATTCTGCTTGACAAATCAGTCAGGACACTGTTATGCCCTAAAATCAAACACTTTGTGGGAACAGAGAAGAGATAAATTGGTATGTGATTGTCACATACTGCCTCTTACTTGGGTTCCAATACCTGCTCTGAGAGTATTTGATTAGCAGAGGATTTTCTTTCATTTTGTCTTTCTGCTTAGCTAAACTAAATAGATTCTTCACAAAGTGATTTTGAAATGATTTTGGGTTTGTATTTATGTCATCAAGCTTGTTTGTCAGTCTTTGGGTTGTCCATTTTCTATGAACATTTTAAAACAAAAGAGTTTGCTTATAACATTTGGTCTTCGCATCAGGCTTTGACACCACTGTGTCTACTCCCCCAGAAAATTTGGGCATCAAATAAGGTTCATCAAGATTATGTTGTAATTGGATTCCTACTAGACATTTTCTTCTCCTGCAGAAAAATGCTAAAAATTTCCTCAAAATACACTTATAACAAAATTAATAACAGGGGAAAATTTTTCAGCAGCACCTAGAGGACTCTGTGGGAATTTCATTGCTAAATGAACCTATTTTATGAGGCAGAATTCACTAATATTTACTAGTATTTATGAACTACATGCATACGTGTGTCCCATCAGGCAAAATACACAATTAGGAAATGTATAAGTAATGGTTGTTCCCAAAGCATGGCAAGAGACAAATACACATTTCTGATTTTACAAGCATCACTGCCTACCTTCCCCAAAATTGCATAATTCATCACAACTTGATAGGTTCACAGAGCACGGCAGTCTATATGCTTCTTTATGCAAGAAGGGCTCCATGGCTTTGCTACCATAGGCCTCTGATTCATCTGAGAGGCTGCATACATCTAGGTTGTTACTCTGACTAAACATACCTGACCCAACAATCACGCTGACAGCTGACACTTCAGAGTCTCCACTGCAACCACTACGGACCTCAAACCTGGTGACTAGACTATTCTAGTCACTAGACTATTCTAAGAAGCAATTTATAAATTAAAAATATTTCCTGTTAAATTTTAATAAATGCTGAGCATTTCAATAAGCTTTGTTTATAAAAACCATGCCTGTCACCAATTGTTCTTCAATGAAAGCATTTAAAATAATGTATCTCTCTATATACTTATTTTTTAAAATATTTTTATTTTAATTTTTATTAATTACACTTTATTCACTTTGTATCCCCCCCAGAGCCTCCTCCCTCCTTCCCTGCTAATCCCACCATCCCTCCCCCCTCTCCCTTCTCCAAGCATGCCCTTCCCTAAGTTCACTGGTAGGGGAGATCTTCCTCTCCTAGGATCAGAAGGATTCTGATCCTAGTCTATCAGGTCTTATCAGGAGTAGCGGCATTGTCTTCCTCTGTGGTCTGGTAAGGCTGCTCCGCCTTCAGAGGGAGGTGATCAAAGAGCAGGCCAATCAGTTCGTGTCAGAGACAGTTCCTGTTCCCATTACTATGGAACCCATATGGACACTGAACTGCCATGGGCTACATCTGTGCAGGGGTTCTAGGTTATCACCATGCATGGTCCTTAGTTGAATTATCAGTCTCAGAAAAGACCCCTGTGCCTAGATTTTTTAATTCTGTTGCTCTCCTTGTGGAGCACCTGTCCTCTCAAAAATGGCTATCTTACCAAAAGCAATCTACAGAATCAATGCAATTCCCATCAAATTACCAACACAATTCTTTACAGACCTGGAAAGAAAAATTCAACTTCATATGGAATAACAAGAAACCCAGAATTGCTAAACGATCCCCTACAATAAAAGATCTTCTGGAGGTATCTCCATCCCTGATCTCAAGCTGTACTATAGAGCAACAATACTAAAAACTTCATGGTACTGGCATAGAAACCAACTGGTGGATCAATGGAATCGAATAGAAGACCCTGAAATAAATCTACATACTATGGACACCTGATTTTTGACAAAGATGCCAAAACCATTCAATGGAAAAAAAGACAGCATCTTCAATAAATGTTGCTGGTCTAACTGGATGCCTACATGTAGAAAAATGCAAATAGATCCATACTTATCACCCTGTACCAAACTAAAGTCCAAGTGGATCAAAGACCTCAATATATGTTTCATATACACATTTTAGCTTAATGCAGTGAACTTTCCATTTGGGATGCTGATTACCTTTAAGAATATTGGTTTCATTGAATATTACAATTATGCCTGTTGCTTCAAAGTTTGCATTGGAATCAGTCTGCTGACTTCAGGAGAGGGGCACTGTGTACTGAGTCATCTGACCTCTGCAGGCCAATCTGTTCTTTTACTAAGTAGGAAATTCAAAGAGACGCAATTCAGAACATGGAAAAGGATTCATTAAGGTTACGAGGAAGACTTTCACTTATAATTCTCCCTATTCTCACTGTGTGGGCGGGAAGCTGGGGTATAGTTTAACTAAGGGACACGGGATATGGGTGATGGGCCATGTTAGAGAAGAGACTACTCATTTTTTTCAATCTTTTCTAAAGAAAATCTATGGGAGTTACAGTTGAAGAATACTATGGCCAAAGATATAAACCCACAGAAGTTCTCTCTGATATTTTAGTAGATTTTCTAACAGCCCGAGGAGATGATAGACACCGGTTTAAAAGACAGGCATGAGGCAGCTTTTTAGAGCTTTTCATGAAACGGAAGAATAAGTAAAAATTCTGCTACAAATATTCATAATTATCACAAAATTGTCTTAGGAAATGATCTGCTTAGTACTTAGAGTCTATACACAATGATAATGCCATAACACTAAAATAACTTGGTTTAAATATTCTATGAAAAAAAATCCAGTGTGGTCCATATGTATAATTTTGGGGGTGGGGAGGTCAGATTAGTTCAATAACAAATTAGAATATAGGTGACTGAGAAAAAATTTGATTTTGGGATTACATAATCTTTTAAGAATCAGATAACAGCTTTAATGAGAATTTCGGTGTCTAAAAATACAGATGTAACTTACTGTGCAACATATACAATAGAGAAAGATAAAAATTTAAAATCTTGCTCTAGTTTTATTTCTGTAAGCTCTATTCCTCATGCTCAGTATCCCTTTAATAAATGAATAATAGTTTTTATGTTTAACTATTATTATTTAGTATACAAAGCTTTTTGGTAAGAATCAATGGCAGGATTAGAACACTGTAACCCCTGGTTTTACACCTCTTATTGTGATACCAGCATGGTGTCATCCCCTGGAATGAGGGAACAGGAAAGGACCTTTATACAATTAAAGAGCATTGTTGAAATAGGTCAGTCAGTAAAATGCTTACTGATGAAGACCTGAGTTAGATCCCCACTGTTGATACTGAAAAAAAAAAAAAAATAGCTGGACTCCATAGTACCCATCTGCAGTGTTAGCTCTGGATGGACAGAGACAGCTGGATCCTTACGGCCTGTGGAACAGCCAGTCTAGCTGATTGGTGAGCATCACGGTTTATGTAAAGAACAAATGAGGTAGACAGCAGGCATCAACCCTTTGTCTCAACAGGCACATACAGTGTTCTTGGACACACAACAGTGCACATACATGAACCATTCACGCACACACACATTAAAAAATATGTCTATGACATGTGGTTTACAGTTCTTTTGTAATTAGATGTGAACAAAGAGGAAATTGTAACAAAACAATCACCTATTAGCACCACCATGTTCTAACCCAGGGTCCCACTCAATATTATGAAGTAAAAATTGAAAATATTCCCATTTTTATATACCAGCAAGCTAAAGACCCATGCAGTGAAGTAAATTCCCCCCCCAGATTTATGCTCAGTCAAGACAACTTAAAAAAAAATTCACTTAAGATTTTTCTTCTATACATAAGTATTTATTGTTATATTTTTTTAGAGAATAAATTATTTTTAAAATAAACTGAGCTCCCAAAGAACACTTTATTGTCCTTTAGAGATGAACATAAAGTTTAAAGCATAGTAACTATTAAATTTCTTTTCCTGCCTGCTGCTTTTTCTTGGCACTAACTGGTGAGCTGGAACGTTCTTCAGCAGATCTCTATATGTGCCTTGACAGAGCCCATGCTTGCAGTAAATGGTCTCGCAAATGTTCTATAGCCTATGATTAAAAAAACAAAACAAAGCAAAACTATATTCTACTTCACAAAATACACTACAAAACTCTTCAGTATATTCATGTATACTATATTGGTAAAAGCTGAAAAGATTTTATATTAAGGCTTAACATTCTCTCTCTGTCTGTCTTTGTCTCTCTCTTTCTCTCTGTGTGTGCACGTGCTCCCGTGTGCTGTCTGTAAGTGTATACAGATGTGCTCTACCATGCATGTGCATTTGGAAGATAAAAGTTGATATTGGGCATCTATTTTCTTATTCTCTACTTTTGAAAGCAATGCCTTACTCTGAACTTGGAACCTGAAATGGTTACACTGTAAGTCTGTGGAATCTATTCTGCCCCTTTCTTGGGTCACAGATGCATGCAACTCCTTTCATACTTTTATGTCAAATCTGGAGATCTAAACTCAGGTTTAGTGCTTTTCCTATGGAGCCCCATCCCTAGCCCCAGTGATATTCTAGCTACTGTCCCGATGGCTCGGTTTTCTGAAGGAAAGCATGTGAACTTTAGTTCTCCTTTTGCCCCCAAAATAGTTATATGTGTCAGCTTTGACCTGTGTACTTAAGAAAGTGTTTCTCAGCCAGCTAGCTCTTTATTAATGTTTTATTGCCTTGCTGTAGGATGACACACACCCATGTGGTAGAGAATAATTTGGTATTTTCAAACTCAGCAAAAGAGTTAAAGCTCTGAAATCCCAAGGCATTAGGATATGCAGCATTATTGAATCAAATTCTGTCAGACAGGTGGGTGGATAATTATGTCCCAAATTTAAAGAAATTGGATGAGGCAAATTTAAAAATATACATTAGGCAGTGGTGTTAAATGAATTCAGTCCTCTTTCTGTTCTGGTCTATTTTGTCGTCCCTCCCCCCACCCACCTCAAAGTTTCCATTGTAATTGGTGACTGAATGTAGTTTCTTTATGAGCTGTGTTCCCTGAGGCTACATGTCAGGAGGAGGTGGGAGGGGATGCAGCTGTGAGCCAGAGCCAAGCCCATCCTCCCAGTAAGGAGCAGGTCAACGGAACTCCATTCCGCTTTCTGCACACAGCTTCCTGGTATATTTAGTTTCAAGATTATGGGCCCAAAAGAGGGGGTTGCCTCTTGGGTTCTGGCCCTGTACTCTGGTTTGAAGAATCCACTCAGCAATATTTGCTCAATGCGTTTACTCTCTCTAGGCACAAATCCTTGCAATGTCCCAGAACTAATCCAGACTCAGAGGGCATTTGCTCCCGGGAGGGCAATGGAGTCCCTGCTGTCCCTAGCACAAGCTTCATCTGCAATATTTCCCTTTTAACAGACTTGACAGGGTCAGAAACCACAAACTCATCTGCTTCTGCTAGTATCTCTAGCACCAATAAAAATCAACACTCTCTGGATTTGCTTTATAAATGTTTTTAAAAAGCATCACTTATAAAATATTAGTTTGGACAATTTGGGTTAAAAAATAGGCTTTGGGTTGCAATGAGTTACCTTTAAATTACTTCACATATACTTGATAGGACAGGATGGATCAATATGAAAGACCCTTAGAGCCGAGTCCATTGCTATTTTCTTGGGCAGTATTCCACCTATTTAAACATATTGTATGCTTTTATTACACGAGGACCACAGAAGTCGGGCAAATGGTACATCCACAAAAGTCAGCTGAGTAGAAGAGAACAGGTGGTTAAATAAAAAGAGATACTTTTAAATTAATTACCTTCGGCTGGTACTCCAATTCTCACAAATAACATAGTCATTAATATTTAAAATGTATAGTATATGCAAAAGAAGCCTGGTTTTTAAGCTTACATCCCAGACTTATATTGTTTAGTGTTTATTTACTACCTGGTATATAAAAGGAATTTATGAGCTACATAGGATCTGTGAGGAGCACTAAGTTACTCTTTCTTATATTTGATTTGGAAGATATTACATTGACAAGAACGAGTGATGCTGTGTGTGCTTTTGTAAGGGCAGGGCAGTGCTTCATGAAAATGGAACAGTATGAAGATAGGAGCTTTGATCAAGCTGAGAGTGGGTTTTTCGTCATAATAGGGACAGAGCAAAGTGACTGAGGTAACAAAAGAAACGCTGAGAGAGAAAGGTCATCTTCTCTCTGACACGCCTGTGTTCTCTTTTCTGAGGGTATTTCTGTGAGGAGATCTTTTCACTTGAGAAAATTAAATTCTCCACATTATTAGAGGATGCATTCCCCAGGACGCTGACTGATCACAAAGCAGGTCAAGCATAATAGGATGGAGCTGCTCTGAGGCTAAAATTTACAGCACTATGACAGCTTTCAAGAAACTGGCGATCTTGTGGTCTACTTGATTAGGTCAGCAGCGGAATTAGTCAATTATTTCTATGTCCACCTTTTCCATTTCAGATTGCTGACTCATTATTTCTTTGTGGTATTTTTCACATTTTTTTTGAAACCAGAATTAGTGATCCTGGATTAGAAAAAAAAAAAAAAAAAAAAAAAAGAAAACAAAACAACCACAGCGTATTCCACTAGTCTTCCAGCACATTTTCATGGCAATTGCAAAACCATGTCATTTTTGCCATTATAGGATATTTTATACCATTCAAGCATCAAAAAATGTTTGATTTCTAGACTGAAGTAGTGGATGTGTTAAACAACTTGTATTCAGAGTGTCTCCTCCCTTCAATAAAAATCTAAAATTTTCTTTGTAAATTTGAATAAGAAATTTACAATTATTTATGATGTAAAATAATAATGGATCTACCACCCCCAAATCAAAGAAATCGCCTATATTTAGCTTCGTGGGAGGGTTTTTAGAAAGTTGTGCTTTATTCCTCAAATGAAAACAGTGTTGTTTTACCCTGATAAAGATCTTGAAGAAACTTAAAAAGTATGGGTACTCCTGTCTAAATGAATCCATTCAAGCGGGGCTATGAATGTGCCTTTGGCAGAGATTTATAATACCTACTTAAAATGCTACATGGGTAGGAAATGAGAAAAGACGAAGACGAAACTTATCCTCTAAAGTCAGGAGACTGCTGGGGAAACAGTGAAGTCTCAGCAATGAAAGACCACACATCACTAATAATGTATCCTTGGCTCTTTGACAGCCTACAAAATGCACAGTAGAGGTACAGAATGATTTGATATAGAAGAGGAGAATTAATTGCCTAAACGTGGAAAAAAACCCATAGGATATCTTTTCTACTGAGAGTAATTTTGAAAAACAAGCCACCTTACAAATTGAATTATAAACAAAGATGTTGGCTTACTTTTATGAATAAAATTAAGCTCTAGATTTTAAACATTTTTGTCCCCTGATAATATCAATCACCAGTAACAATGAGAATGTCGTTACTGAAACAGAAGAAAATAGAAAACACACACACACATAAACACACACACGCGCACAGTCTAAACAACACTATGTAACTTTAGGAGACACTAGGTTGATTTTCATAAGGTACAATGGCATCTTTTTGAAACTACTTGTACTTTGTGTATGTGAATTTGTGTACACACACATGTAACTATTACATAGTTTGTGTTGTACCACATTTAAGTTCTTTAGGAATCTGGTCACATAATCCTCACTTAGGACAAAAACGCACATATAGAAATCAAAGAAAGTAGCCACTGGCATTTTTATGTGAAAGGATTATGGGAGTGAGCTCAGAATTTATGACAAGCTGGACTGGGCCATATTGTGCTAACGGTTAATCTTAAGGAGCTGCCAATTCTCCATGGCGGGACTGGAGGATTTCTCGCTAATGTGGGATAAATGATTAGGCACTGGTGGCTCATAGACACAGAGGAAGATTGTCAAATTTCTTAAAAATAAAAGTTTAAGAATTCAGAGTCACTGTCATTGCTTTCACATATGTTGTTGGTCCAGGTCCCTGTTTCAGGCAGCTGAGCACTAAGATATGTCACTAGCCATGTTTAGTCTTTTCTGGCCTGGCCACGATCCATGTGTCCCTGGCTTGCTTCCTGGAATTCATTCTTAGCCTACTTACACAGATAGCACCTGCTCCCCACCGTTTCCTTTTCCCCTTAGAACCCAAGGAGGGATTCCCAACCCGATGAATGAATGACATAAATCCATTCATTTCCTCCACTTAAATTTCGGGTCCTAGATTTTAATCCACATCTCTAGCACAGTATGTTTTGCCACAGCTTTCCTCTATTTTGTCAGGGCAAGTCATGCCAACCAAGTGTGCAAACTCACAGACTGCATTTCTTATAGCATTTAAAGAAATTTCAATTTAGATCATGCCAAAAACCTTTGTCAACTAAAGTTACAATCCTGACCTTTATTCCCCTCTCATGCCTCACCCACTGGGCACATTTTGTTTTTGTTTGCTTTTTTGCTTTTACCTGTTTTTCCTTGCAAACCAATTTCATAGATGTATCTTTATTTCCCACTACTTTACTTCTAAGTTATATTCTGCTTCTGTAAAAATTCAGCAGAGGAGCTGGGGAGGTGGCTCAGTGGGTTCGGTGCTGGCTGCACAGACATCAAAAGCCTGGGCGCATCTGAGTTCAGATGCCAGAATCCATAGATAGAAGAAGACACTGAGCCTGGTTTGTGCACCTTCAGTGCCAGCAATGGGGTTCAGGAGGAGTTTGGGTGAGATTTGCTGGAAAGAGGTTCTTCTGCAGGTAGCTTAATTTTTAAATTGACCATTTATATTCTTACCAATGCTTCTGCTTAGAACAACTGTTCTTTTCACTGATGATTGAGAGTGGCATTGAACATAAAAGCCGTTTTAGCTGTGAGAGGGCTTCTCTTCTTACTGTTAAGACAGCTGGGTAGGGAAAATACAATATGAGTAAACTAAAAAAGAAAAAAAAAACAGCCAGGATGTTAGCAAGGAAACTTTAAGATGTACAGAAAGAGCCAGCTACCTGAATATAAGGCTAAAAGTGATCAGTACATGCCACAACTGAAGGCAATCAATGGATGACCCTGGGCTAGAATGGCCTGGGAAACTGATGTGCAAGGAATGTTAAGCTGTTGACACACAAGGGCAGCGTATGTGCGATAAGGCAGTGGGCAGCCTAACTTAGCCCCCAGAGAGGAGAGCAAGCTTATTTATATTAGTGGAGCATGTGCTCCATATGTCTCTGTCAATTACGCATTCCAGATATTTATATCAGTTTCACAAGACTTTCTCATGGGAATATGAGTTGATATGATTAACACTGTTTAATTTACTGCATGTGTCAGCAACTTCCTTTCCCTTATTGAGATGACGATGCTGAACCTACGGACTCCATGATATCCTTGGGTTGCCCCTTCCCAGCTATAGTCTGTGCACATGTGCCAGCTGATTGTTTGAATTTTTATGTCTGTCTCTGTGTGTTTTTGTTTGTTTGCTTTTTGTCCTTCCAGAAAGCTAAAGTGTCTATTCTTTCTATAGCTTTTTGTTTGCACATAATTTTCTGCTTGACTCTCTTCCACATATGGTACATATGGCAGAATTGTGTCACCCCACAATTTTTTTGCTAGAAAGTTACAAACTCAGAATGCAGCTATTCAAAGATATAAGAGAATCCTCACCAAGGTAACTAAGTAAAAATGATGCCATCGGCATTGCCCAAATCTGTTATGACTGGTGCCTGTATAAGATGGGAATATTTAGATCCAAAAAGCAGAAGATTTACTGGGACACATTTGGGGAAGTAGGCCTTCTGTAAGCTGGTGAGGGAAGGTCAGAAGATGAATCTGATGAGACCATCATCTGGGACTCTAGATTTACAACAGAAATGTTAAAAAACGAACTTAAAATAGATTTCTGACTTATTACAATTAAAGTCTTTTCATACAGTATATTTGGATCATTGTTTTCCTCTCTTCCCCTGTTCCTCTCTGGCATAACCCACCAAGATGCACACTTCTCTCTCTTTAAACACCCACATAGTAGTACTTTGTTTTCGTAGACCTAACAAAGTAATACCGTTTACATTTACAGATATACATACATACCTCTCTCTCTCTCTCTCTCTCTCTCTATCTCTCTCTCTCTTTCTCTCACTCCAAATAAAGACTTTGTAGAACAGAGAACCACAGCTGGATAAGGACTTGAAACACTCAGTCCTAAATGGGGTGTCTCTATCAAATCCCTCCCCTCAGGTCTCATGAAACCCTGTAGAAGAAGAAGGCAGGAAGAATGGAAGAGCCAGAGGGCATGAAGGACAACAAGAAAACAAAGCTTTCTAAATAAAGTAAGATCTCACAGAGACTGGCAACATTCACTGAGCCTTCAAGGCATGATGGATTTTCAGCAGTAAGAAGGGAAAAAGACACAAGGTCCCATCCCCAAGCCAGAGGCTATCTCTGATCAATAACCACTCATGAATGAAAAATTAGTTTTCTCCAACCAACTCTCACTGGGTACACACACTGCTCTTAAAGGCAGGCCCTATGCTCAGCAGCAGTTGGCCAACACAAAAGGAACTCAACGGCATTTTGGAGGGTCTGTGTCTTAACATGCTTTGTCAGAGTATTTTTGTTTGTTTCTTTATTTTCAGTACGAGTCCCATGCTTATATATTATGGCTTTTGTTTTTGTGATTTTTATGTGATCTCTGTGTGTGAACTTGTGTAATTGCTGCTGCATCTAAGTGTTTCTCATACTTTTTCTTTGGCCTTCCTCCTCCTCTTCTTCCTTCTTTTTCTTTTTCTTCCTCTTGTTCTTCTTGTTGTTATTTTTCTTCTTCTGTCTTATTCTGGTTGGTTTGTTTTAATTTTTATCTTACTTTACTTTGTTATTTTTGGATGCATATTTCATGGTCTAATGAGAGAAATTAGGGGTGTGGTTTTGGATGGATGGGAAAGAGGAAGGATCTGGTAGAAGCTGGGGAGGGGAAATCATAATCAGAATATATTTTATGAAACTAGTCTATTTTCAATTAAAGAGAAAAAGAAAAAAATCCTGAGCAGTTAAATTTCGATAGTAGCAGACTTGTTAAGAAGACAACAATTCAAGAAACTCACACTTGGGAAACTCATGAAAATAATTACCAAAAATTAGAGAAAATAGTGATGAAAATGAAGGCCATGTACACTGGGCAAGCTGGTCAGGGTGGGGATCCCAAGTACTGGAGATACACCGTACAAAGGCTTTTTCTCCATGTCCTTAACACTGACTAAGTACTTCTCAATTCTAATCATGATTATTGGGATCTATAGTGCATCAAAGATGAATAAGAAATTCTGCTAGACACTCAAGCTATGCTGCAAATATGAAATAGGGGTCCCATCTTATTCCCTCCAGAAACTACCTTTGAAATCAGGACTAGAATGAATGTGCACATAAATGAACACAGAACAAAGGAAGCTAGTTAGGATGGAAAACTGAGTTATAAGCTAAAGAAATTTTAGAAATGCAGTGAAGAGTCAGACACTTTATAGATAAGCTGACAGTTGTTCTTTTTCTGGCAGCAGCCTGGGAGGCGGCTGTTGGCTGCTGGACTAAGAGCGGAGGGATCCTGAGATTAAAGGTTCCGTTTCTCTTAGGAAATGGGTAGGGTGCTCTTAGGGTGAGGCTCCTGTGCTAGGCAAGGATCCCAGACACACAAGGCGGGGTGGGGGTTGGAGGGAGGTAGAAATAAGTTTTCCACTGGGTGATATACAGTCAGCCCTTTTAAATGAGATTGTTAGTGTAAGATGGCAGTGGAAATTCTGCAGCTGTGAAAGCCTGTGATAGTACAGAAGTATTACAACCCATTGGCTAAGTGGTTGTATTAAAGGCAGAGGGTGCAGGTGAAAGCCTGTGCCTGGTGGTTGGGCAGGCTCAGCCTAGCCCCGGAAGTTCAGAGATGAATTTCCGGGGGGGGGGGGGCGAATAAATGATGAATCTCAGGTGGGCATTCTGGAAGAGTAGGATGAGAGAGAGAGAGAGAGAGAGAGAGAGAGAGAGAGAGAGAGAGTGCTTATTTTGTGAATCCAGGACTTACAAACTTTGGGTGGGGTGGGGTTTCGGTGGTGAGTGTATGTTGGGTGGAGCTAGAGATGCTAGGGATATTTGATTTACAGAGGTAGTGCAGTACCACATTTACATGCAGTAGCACAGTCCAATCACAAGCAGGAGAACATGGACTTAATTATCCTATGGGTGGGGAGAATCTCCAGGGACAACTGAAGGTCCTTTGCTTAAGGCTAAAATCTTCTTAACATAGGATGGTATCTCCAGGAATATCCAGGTGTTTGCTGACCAGGTTTCTTATCAGGAAAGGATTGGGCCTGTAATCTTCACTGAGGGCTCTGTGACACCCCTTAGAGGTTTTAGGGTTCAGGCAGAGAGGGCAACTCTCTGAGAAAGGAAGTGCTTCTGCATAGACCAAGCTCAGAGGCTATCCAGAAGCACTAGACTTTGACTTTAACCAGCAGAGTCCCCCAGAAAGTAAGGCTAGAAAAAAGGACAGGTGAAGACTGAAATAATAAAATACACTGCGTGCTAAGATGGAGTCAAGAATAAGATAAAGATTAAGAGATCAACTGATGATTTCATGGGAAACTGCATACTTATTTTTCAGTATTTATTTGCATTTTTTTAAACAAACAAACACTTGCTTGGTTCAACATCTGCAGTGAAATAGCCTCTTCACAGAATAGGTTAATGGAGAAGATGTCACAAGAGAGGCAGAGAATGAGGTGAGGTGTTAGGGTACTTGTAGGAGACCCAGCTGTTAAAAAGTTAAGAGTGTAGGAGATAAAGAGATTTTTTTTTTCTAGACAAAGCAGCATTATGGTAGTTAGTTTTTGTCAAATAGACACAAGCCAAAGTTATCTTGGAAGGGGGAACCTCAACTGAAAAAGAAATAAAAGACTATATCAGATCTCTCTGTGGGCATGTTGTTGGGATATTTTATTTTCCCTTCCCTCCTTCCTTCCTTCCTCCCTCCCTCCCTCCCCTCCCTCTTTCTTTCTTTCTCTCTTCCTTTTTTTACACATAGAATTTTAATTTTTATTTTTGGTAGGAATGAATATGAACCTTTGTACTTTTATTATATTATGAGGGAGAGTGGGACTGAGGGAGGTGAGGAAGGGAGCTTCAATTTTTTTTTTTAAATGTGTGTGAGTGTTCTATCATCATGTACACTTGCATGCCAGAAGAGGGCACCAGGTCTCATTATAAATGGCTATGAGCCACCATGTGTTTCCTGGGAATTGAACTAAGGATCTTGGGAAGAACAGAGAATGCTCTTAACCACAGAGCCGTCTCTCCAGCCCAACTGGGACATCTTCTTAACTGCTAATTGGTATATGAGGGCCCACCTCACTGTGGGCAGTGACATCCCAGGGCTGGGGTGCTGGTGCCATGTAGGAAAAGTAGCTGAATAAGCCAGAGGAAGCAAGTCAGTAAGCAGTCTGCCTTTAGGTTCCTGCCTTTGCTTCTGCTGAAGTTTCTGCCATGACATTCCTCAGAGATGGACTGTGCCCTTGCAGTGTTAGTCAAGTAAACCTTTCCTGCCTCTATGTTGTTTTGTTCATGTTGTTTATCAGACCAACAGAACCAAACTAAGAAAAACAGGATTTCAACGGAATGAACAGAGAATTTGGGTTAGTATATTACAGTTTGTGCCCTTAAGACAATGTCAACTCATGATAAGGAGTTGACATGATAAGGAATGACAATGTCAACTCATAATCAAGTTGTAAGGCTTGATTACAGAATATGAATATGGACTTTATATGATAGCTAAATGAAAGCAACAACAAACACCAAACTCCTAAATCTGAAAGTAAATCTTGAGTTTATGTTTGCTCAAAAAATGAAAGAAAAAGTAGCCAGAGGAAGAAGGGCTATATAATTTGAAACTATACAATGAGGCATTTTGGTTACTAGGGTGACTGAGAATTCAGTGATTATTTGTACTACAGTAAAATTGAAGTTCTGTATGTCAGTGGAAGAAGGGTCTGATAAATTTAATAAGAAATGTTGGGAATATTTATACTGTACTTTTTAATTAAATTTTTATTTTTTATATTAATTACAGTTTATTCAATTTGTATCACAGATGTAGCCCCCTCCCTCATTCCCTCCTAATTCTACCCTCCCTCCCTCATCTCCTCCCATGTCCCTCTCCGAGTCCACTGATAGGGGAGGCCATCCTCCCCTTCCTCTGACCCTAGCTTATTAGGTCTCATCAGGACTGGCTGCATTGTCTTCCTCTGTGGCCTGGCAAGGGTGCTCCCCCCTCAGAGAGGTGATTAAAGAGACAGCCACTGAGTTCATATCAGAGACAGTCCCTGTTCCCCTTATTGGGGAACCCACTTGGATACTGAGCTGCCATGAGCTACATACTGTACTTACAATATGAAGAACGATGTAAAATATTTTTAAATATTAAGCCCAAGGATTACGCCCTTTTTCTTTTATACTCTGAGAGATTATTAATTTTTACCAATTTTGGATTCTAGGTAAATAGGTTACTGTTTGCTCATCTTTTCTAATCTTCATTTAAACAGAATAAGAAAAAAATAAATCTTTCTTTGTAAGAGAAAAATGTTGATGGTGGACATTATTTCTTCAAATAGTGAAGAGGTAAACTATTATTTTTGCTCATTAATGTTATGTGTTGTCTTTTTAGATTCTATTAGGACTCCACTGAGAGCTATATTTCCCTCTTTGCTGAGAGGCATGGCATGTGAAAACAAAAGTGGAAATGGACTTTCTTTCCAAAGGTGTACAATTCATTTCTTTTACATGAAGTGTTGGCATTGAAATATAACACACATGTTATTTAGACTTCTTTACTGAATTTGAGGATCCGTACTCAACCACCCTCACACAAAAGCCATTAAGCATGTCTTCTAGTGATTTTAGGGGTAAAGATGTACTACTTGCTGAAACTGACTATTGTAATGTGCTGTAAAAGAAAAAAAAAGCTTATATAGTAGAATCACAAGAATTATTTTATGGATGCTGGCTGCATATTACAAAGCAGAGAGCATATATTATTAAAGTAATGTGTCGGATACTGTAATGGCTTCATGTAATATAAAACATGAACCATCTTTTTTCTTATGAATACAATATACTTTAGAAGACAAGGTGAATTATAAATGTGTTCAAGAATAAAAAGAGAACTTTAAATGTTTGACACACAGCAAGTGTTTGTAAACAATCCGTGACTTCAAATAATTATCACTCAACTGATAAAATATCCTCATTCTGAACAGGGGGTTCATTGTGTTTTCAGGGTAGCTCTGTTGATTGCTTTGGGGAGCTGCAGGAAGAAGCAGAGAGGAAAGTGAGAGTGGAGCAAAACAGGAGTCTGTTCACCTATTTCCTACAAGAACTCATGCCCTCCCTCCATTTTTACTCCCACTAGGATTGGCTTGACATGGTGATGCTCTTTTGGCAAGTAATCCCAAAGTGACTTATAATTGATTAAAGACCAGTTATCACATCTTTCTGAGATGTCATTCACGAGCATAACTGATATTGCTCTGGGACATCTGAAGCTCATGAATGTCAGAAATTTAATCAGCAGCATCGACCTTATTTCCTCAAAGCCACTGGCAAACCAGCAGTGTGTCCACAATGTAGGCCCTCCTGAGATCTGTCAGCGTGTACTAGCATGCTCAGTGTTGTTGTTGTTGTACTCTTCACTCATATCAACACAATTAGTGAAAAGTAATGATTAGTTAAAAGTGCTCATGAGGCAACAACAGTGACAAGATGAAAATGTGGTATATCATATATGGCAAGGTAAGAGCAGTTGACTTTTAAGTTGTCCTGTCATTGAATTAACAAAGAGTTATTTTCATGGCAGCTCTGTATACAAGTGGGTTCCCTAGTAAGGGGAACAGGGACTGTCTCTGACATGAACTGAGTGCTGTCTCTTGACTGCCTCCCCCTGATGGGGGAGCAGCCTTGCCAGGCCACAGAGGAGGACAATGCAGCCAGATCTGAAGAGACCTGATCAGCTAGGTTCAGATGGAAGGGGAGGAGGACCTCCCTTATCCACGGACTTGGAGTGGGGCATAGGAGGAGATAAGGGCGGCAGGGCGAGATTGGGAGGGGATGAGGGAGGGGTCTACAGCTGGAATACTAAGTGAATAAGCTGTAATTAGTATAAAACAAAATTTTAATTAATAAAATAAAATAAGATTAGCTGTTAAAAAAAAGAAAGAAAACTGTGTTTTTGTTACCCTCCAATCAAGGAAGGGTTAGGCTAGTTTCTCTTAATACAGAAATGACGCTGGGCAGATCATCCTGTTACCCTTGCAGGCATAAAAAGTCATGTAAGAGAACTGTGAAATGATAAATGTTCCTGGAAAGACATATTTCACCACTGGCCCATTCATAATAACTTATGAATAAAAAATCATAGAAACCCAAAATAAAAAATAAAAATGACCTTCCAACTGTACTATTATTATTCTCCTTTTATCTTCCCAGATCCATCACAAACTTTTTAAAGAACTTGGTATTCGTGATTTAAAACCTGACATTTCTATTTTCAAAATATTATTAATTTTTATCTTAAGAACGATCCACAGTTAAAAAATAGTAAAACATGTATAATAACCAAGTCAGTCTTTGCTGGACTGCTGCCTGTGAGTTCTTTTCCCTTTTAGTGGGAAAGAAGGATGAAGATTCTTGGGAGAATGAATAAAAGCAAACAGGTTCAGAAGAAAATCCTTCACTAACTTAAATAATTAAAAATATTCAACTTTGGTGAGATTGTAGACATTGGCACATTTATTGAAAACTAGCTTGGAAAAACAAAGTTGATGTCTGAACTTTTAATCCTATTGAATCTGAGAAATACTTAAAGTTAATCAAAGGTGTGCATAAAGTTGCTGCTTATATTATTTGTGAAATGAAAAACAGTAGGAGAATCCTAAGTATTTAACTACAGAAAAATAGTTCAATAAACCTGTAAGGTCTAATATTTCTCTTTATTTGACAACCATTAAAATTCAATTAAATAGCCACCCCACAATTCTGCCTGCTTTCCCAGAGGCCTGCCTGCATTAGGGACACCAGCTAAGCCCATCCTACCCCAGGTTCTTGCCCTCCAACTTCACCAAAGCAACTCCAGCAATAGTAAACTGCACTCCATACCCTGTAGTCCATTTTCTGCCACACAACTCTTCCAGGAGGCCTACCAGACCCAGGGACACCCAGGGGGGAGGTCAGCCCCCCGCCCCAACCTCCAAGCTCTCATCTGCCAACTCCCCTGAAAGCATCTCCAACAGCAGTAAAATGTAGCCCATACCCTGAGCTGCATTTCCTACCACACAACTCTGCACTCCTGGAGGCCTGCACAAACAGATAAGACCTTTCCCCAAGCACTTGCCTGACATATTTCCCTAAAACACACCCATCAGCCTTAAACTACACCACACCCCCATGGAATACATTTTCTAGCCCACAAGACGACCTGCCTTCCTGGAGGCTCGCCAGCATCAGTTCTATCCCAAGTCACGCTTGTCCTAGGGACTACAGAGGCAACGGCAGCACCCAAAACTCCAGGGATGACAAAGGCCACAAAATCCCAGAGAAGATACCCTCCTGGATCTGAAGTCCAGCTAGTCACCAGAATTCAAGGCTCTTGGGCCAGTAGATGGAGAGGAAACAGAAACCAAGGAAGAAAAAAAAATCCATCTAACAAAGATAAACTCAGAAATCAGCATCCATACATATAATATCTTCAAAGCTCAGATAGCTAAAGGCTAAAGGTTAAAAACACAATCAACAAGAGCCTGGCTATCTTACTACAACAAGTTGAAACACAAGAAAATGACCTTAAATATATTCTTATCAAGATGATAGAGGCCTTTTAAAGAAGAAACAAATAAATTCCTGAAAGAAATCCAGGAAAATACAATCAAATAGATGAAGAAAATAAATAAAAAAGTTTAAGACCTGAAAATGGAAATAGAAACAATAAAGAAAACACAAACTGAGTGAAACCTAGAGATGAAAACCGTAGGGAAAAGAACAGGAACTGTGGACATAAGCCTCACCAACAGAATGCTAGAGATGGAGGAGATGCAATCTCAGGTGTAGAAGATATAACTAAATAAAAAAATACACCAGTCAAAGAAAATTCTAAATCTAAAAAGTTCCTGACACAAAACATCCAAGAAATCAGGGACACTATGAGAAGACAAAAACCTAAAAATAGTAGGAACAGAAAAAATAATATTCCAGCTTCAAGGAGTAGAAAATATTTTCAACAAAATCATAGAAGAAAATTTCTTCAGAGAAATGGAAAAGATATCTATAAACATACAAGAAGCTTACAGAACACCAAACAGACTGGAACAGAAAAGAAAATCCTCCTGCCACGTCATAATCAAAAAACTAAATGTACAGAACAAAGAAAGAGTGTTAAAAGCTGCCAGGGAAAAAGGCCAAGTAACATAAAAAGCAGACTTATCAGAATTATACTTGTCTTCTCAAAAGAACTTCCTCCTCTTCCTTTTTTTCTTCTTGTTATTATTATTATTATTATTATTATTATTATTATTATTATTATTATTATTTTACAATTTATTCATTTTGTATCCAGGTTATAACCCCCTTCTGGTCCCAGGCTTCCTACCTTTCCTCCCCTTTCCCTCTCTCCTAGTCCACTGATAGAGAAAGTCCTCCTCCCCTACTGTCTGGCCCTAGCCTATCAGGTCCTAACAGACTTCCTGGATCCATTTCTTCTGCAGGCTGGCTAAAAGGTAAAGGCAAGGTACAGCAAACCAATAGCAAATATTAAATTAACTGCAGATAAAATTAAGCAATTCCACTAAAGCCAGGACAAGAAAAGGCTGTTTACTGTCTCTATATCTATTCAATATAGTACTTTAGTTCTATCTAGAGCAATAAGACAACTGAAGAATATCAAGGAGATACAAAATTGGAAAGAAAGAAGTCAAATATCACTATTTGCAGATGATATGATAGTATACATAAGTGACTCCAAAAATTCTACAGTTGATAAACACCTTAACTAAAGTGGCTGGATACAAAATTAATCCCTCACCCCAATCAGTAGCCCACGTATATAAAAACAATAGCTGGGCTGAGAAAAAAATTAGAGAACAACACCCTACAAAACAGCCAAAAGTAATATAAAATATCTTGGAGTAATTCTAATCAAGCAAGTGACTGTCTAAATGACAAGTACTTCAAGTCTTTGAAGACAGAAATTGAAGAACGTATCAGATGATGGAGAGATCTCCCATGTTGGTGAATTGGTAGGATTAACATAGTAAAAATGATCATCTTATCAAAAGCAATCTACAGATTCGATTCAATTCCCATCAAAATCCCAACACAATTCTTTATAGACCTTGAAAGAACAGTACTCAACTTCATATGGAAAAACAGAAAATCAGGATAGCCGAAACAGTCCTGTACAATAAAGAAATTATGGGGCCTAGGAGAGCCTGCAGAGACTAATGCATCAACCAAGGACCATGCATATAGAGAACCTAAACCCCATGCTCAGATATAGCCCATAGGCGGCAGCTCTGTCTCCATGTGGGTCCCCTAGTAAAGGGGAACAGGCGCAGTCTCTGACATGAACTCAGTTGTCTGCTCTTTGATCACCACCCTCTGGCAGAGTAGTCTTATTAGGCTACAGAGAAAGAGGATCCAGACAGTTCTCATGAGACCTGGTAGGCTAGCGTCAGATAGTAGGGGAGGAGGACTTCCCCTATCAGTGGACTAAGGGAGAGAGATAGAGAAGGGATAGAGAGGAAGGGTTGGACAGGGAGAAGATGAGGGAGGGGGCTATAACTAGGATACAAAGTAAATAAATTGTAAAGTAATAATGAGAGTAATAATAATAATAATAATAATAATAATGATGATGATGATGATGATGAAAAAAAGAACTTATGGAGGTATCACCATCCCTGATTTCAAGCTGTACTACAGAGCAAAAGTAATAAAAACCACATGGTATTGGCATAAAAACAGACAGGTTGATCAAAGGAATCTAATGGAAGACCCAGAAGTAAACTGCCATAACTAGAAACACTTGATTTTTGACAAAAAAAAAAAAAAAAAAAAAAAAAAGCCAAAACCTTATGATGGGAAAAAAACAAAACAAAAACCCCAGCATCTTCAACAAATGATTCTGGACCAACTGGATGTCTACATGTAGAAGAATGCAAATAGATTCCTATCTATCACTCTGCACAGAACTTAAGTCCAAGTGGATCAGAAACCTCACATAAAACCAGACACACTAAACCTGATAGACAAGAAAGTGTTGAAGAGCCTTGAATGCATTGGCACAGGTGACAACTTCCTCATCTGAACAGCAACAGCTCAGTCTCTAAGATCAACAATTTAATGGGACCTCATGAAACTAAAAATCTTCAGTAAGGTGAAGGACACCATCAAAACAAAACAAAACAAAACAAAAATGGCAGCCTGCAGAATGAGAAAAGATCTTCATCAAGTCTACAACCAACAGAAGGCTAATATCCAAAATATATAAAGGCCTCAAGAAATTAACCCCCCCCAAAAAAAACCAAACAATCCAATTTAAAAATGGGGTAAGAGCTAAATAGAGAATTAACAACAGAATTCTCATGGTTGAGAAGCACTTAAAGAAATGTTCAGCATCCTTAGTCATCAGGGAAATACAAACCAAAATGACTCTGAGATTCTATTTTACACCCCTCAGAATGCCATCATGAACACTCAAGTGACAGCACATGTTGGCAATGACTTAGAGAAAGGGGAACAATCTTCCATTGCTGGTGGGAGTGTAAAGTTGTACAACCACTTTGGAAATCAATTTGGTTTTTCAGGAAATTAGAAATGGTTCTACCCCAAGACCCAGCTACACCACTCCTGGGCATACACCCAAAAGATGTTCTACCATTCTACAAGGACACTTGTTCAACTATGTTTACAGCAGCTTTGTTCGTAATAGCCAAAAACTGGAAACAATCCTAGAAGTCCCTCAAGTGAAGAACTGATAAAGAAAATACGGTACACTTACACAATGGAATATTATTCAGCTATTAAAAAAAGGAAGGCATAAAATTTTCAGGGAAATGGTGGATCTAGAAAATAACATCCTGAGTGAGGTAACCAAGACTCAGAAAGACACATATGGTGTGTACTAACTTGTAAGTGAATAGTAGCCATAAAGCATAGGATATTCAGGCTGCAGTGCACAGACCCAAAGAAGCTAAGTAATAAGATGGCTCAAGGGTGAATACTTCAATCTTACCAAGAAGGGGACATAAAATAAACATTGGTGGTGGGAACTGGGTGGCAGAGTGAGAGGGGAGGGCAATAGGAGGGATGAAGTAGGAGGGGGACAAAGGGAGAATAAGGGATGAGAGAATTGGAATAGGTGTGTGTGAGGAACATCTCTAGGATGAGCTAGAAAGCTAGGGCAATGGAAACTCTCAAGAATCTAAGAGGGTGACCCTAGCTAAGACTCCTATCAATGGGGGATATGGAGCTTCAAAATTTCATATCCTATAACCTGAAAAGACTTCCAGTGGGAAAATGGGGATACTAAACCAGCCACAAAACTTCAGAGCTATAATTTCTTCCGCCAACATGTCTAGCCCATCTTGAGATCTATACTGTGATAGAAATCCCACCTTTAACACTATTAATGATACTCTGCTATACTTCCAGGCAGTCACCAACCATAACTGTCATCTGAGAGGCTGCACCAGGCAACTGATGGAAGCATGCAGAAATCCACAGCCAAACATTAGGATGAGCTTGGGGAATTCTACAGAAGAGGGGGATGAAGGACTGAAGCAGCCAGCAAGGTCAAGGAAACCACAAGAAAATGTACAGAACCAACTGACTTGGGCCCATAGGGGACACAGACACTGAACTATGAAACAGAGAGCATACATGGGATGGACGTAGGTCCTCTGCACATGTAACTGTCCTGTTACTGTCTTCATGTGAGAGTCCTAATAGAAGGAGCAGGAGTAGTATATGACTCTGCTACTCGTGTCTGGATCCCTTTTCCCTAACTGGGATGCCTTGCCTAGCCACAGTAGAAATTGTGTCAAGTCCTATTACAACTTGACATGTCAAGGCTGGGTAATATTCATGGCAGGTCTCCCTTTCTTCTCTGAGAAGAAAGGAAAAGTGGAGGATGGAACAGAGGTAAGAGGGAGAAACTGGCAGGAGAGAGAAGGGAGGAGAAACTGCAACTGGAATGTAAAATAACTTAATTATAAAAAAAAATCTTGGCTCCTTTAAAAAAACAAAACAAAATTGAATTAAATAGAGAGAAACCCTATGAAATATTTAATACAAGTAGTAGGCTCATGAGAGTTGATGATTCAATCTTTCTTTTTATATTTTTAATCAGAATTTGTTACAGCAAATCTATTTTAACATATACCTCTGTATATATGTATGTGTATAAAATCTAGGCAATCGTGAAAATTACCAGAAGAGAGACTGACCAAATGATGATAGTAAGATGGCATGATTGCAGGCTCAATCAATTGTTCTATTTTCCACTGTTTGCCTAATACTTTAAAAACTGAGCTACTGTGCAAAGCTTTGAGGGAATCAAGTCACAAAACTGTGAAACATAGTCTTTGCTTTGTATCAGAGCAGTGTAATCTATAGATGCATATGTCAACAGAAAGATAACGTCTAATGTATGAATAGAATAATGTTTGCAATCCCCCAGGGGCTCATGTGTTAGGAGTATTCGTGACTATATAGTAAGCCGTCTCAGCAGCTGGCTTCTGGTATGGCAGAGCACAGTTAGAAATTTACATCTAAACTAGTATATTTTCTCCTAAAGATGTAAACCAGCTATTTAAACACTTGTTTTTTTTTTTTTTTTGAACAGCATGCAAGTGGGTGTATAAGTTTTTGTGTACTCAGAATTATTTTGGAAAGGAATTCTGTAAGCATAGTTATTTGTCTATATTTAAGGTCAAATAATTGGTCACATAGCATTAAAGGTATTTGTAAATAAGTCTATTTTAGAAAATTCAAAGAGCTTTACATTGACTCCCATGAGATAAAACGAATTATCTGTCCTATTATAAGTTGGTTTTAACAAATGGAAAGAGTCAGAGTTTCAGAAGAGAGAGTTTTGACCTTACTCTAACCTAGGAAGGGGCCAAATTTCCACGCCTGCATTTTTTTTTTTTTTTTTTTGTGTGTGTGTGTGTGGTTCATAATTAATGCTTAATATTTATTTATCTTTTAGTTAAACAATGGTTGTTCCTAAACCAGCTGTATACCCAAATCTCCACACACAGACTAGGATTTAATTAACCTAGAGCACAATGCTGGGCAATAGTTACCCTATCCTAAACCTCCAAGCCTGCATAGTTTCATCCCATTCAGAGTTCCAACATCATACTTTCTTTTAGTCATATCTTAGGTCCAGTTCATCTCTCCTCTTGGTTGCAAATCCTCTCCTGCTGATCTCCCTCTCTGACTCCCTCCCACTGGCTTCTTTCTCCTCCCCTCACCAGGATCCCCACCTGTTCTTTCCATTGCTCAGCACTGGCTGGTTGTTTAATTGACAATACAGAGAACCAATGGTGGCATGTTTGCATAAAACTTGAGACAGGTGATGCTTAGAATAAGCATCACAATGCAACGTCCAGATAGAAAACCAGATAGTGGAGTAGAGAAATCACCATTTGAATGAACAGGATAAATTATATTCATTCCACAAGAACATTATACCATTTCCCCTTTGAGTCCAATAAAAGGCTCATTTTCTTTAAATACAATAACAAGTATAAAATAGTTACGAAAACTATTAGGTAAGATTTACATGTTCAATGTCCAGTCCATGTGCATTTTGTAACTTAGGAGAAAGTATCTGATTGTCCTACCTTGACAACTTTAGAGTTCTTTATACCTAAATTAACTTTTATCCTTATTAGTATTGCCTATATGAAAACATTTTCTTAAATTCTAAACAACTTAAGTTTATAACTATTTGGTCTTCATCCCACCAGAGAATTGAGAAGGAATAAAATTAGTTACTGGAGTAAATAGGAAGTGCATGTTAGCAGCTTCCAAAAAATAAAAGAATTGACAGAAACAGTTTGCTCCCTGAACAATCACCCAAAACTCTCTATGATATTGGAGCATCATCTTCAGCCTTCTGACTCAGTATATTTGAGAGACATATATGTGAAGCAGGAACTATTTCAGACTTGCTTACCCTGTCTTGGCAGAGTTCAGCAGTTGACTTGTCCTGCATTTAAGCTTGCCCATTTTTGGCAGAATTCTGTCTGTTATGAAATAAGGGCATTTCTTCTTTGCATGGTGGCTCATTTGCCACATCTGAAGCCGTCTCCATATGGAGTTTTTTGATGCTCATCATCTTCTTTGAGGTAGGCTAGATGTGCCAGGAGATGATTTGTCTCATTGTCAAATCAAATGCCATATTCTGTAGGTCTCTGAGGTTTTTGAAGACTCACCTATCTTTATATAATCATATCTATCTGTTAACCTCAGGATGTATACTCCTGTGATAAATTAGAGTAGTGTCTGACACGGCTATGAGTTAATTAACTAACAATTAACTTGCATTACCTAATATCCTAACCTTATTTCTCTCTGAGTAAGATCATTAACAATTTATAACCATCTCCAAATGACAATAAACATTCGTAGTCCCAGAAAACAACCGTAAACCTATCCAACCCCCCTTTAAAGGAATATGGCTTTCACGTGATTTAAAAGTTCAGCCAAGTCACCTAAGTTTAAAAGCCAGCCTTCTAGAAACATTGGTTACATAGATCCATCATTCTTTGTCGCAGTGGCTTCTTAATGCATGAGAAACGTTAAAATTTCCTCCAAATTCACAGGTTCCCTCCCTTACCAGATCTCAGAAACAGAAGCATCGACTGTCACCTTTGCTTTCATTCGTTTCGTTTTTTAAAGGACTGTCACTGATATTTGAAATTGTCTTTCAAGTATGATATGTGAAGCTGAGCTGCTGACAACAACTTCTGTTCACTGCATAGTTAGTTAAAAACATTTGACAGTGATTGAGTTCAAAACACCTTGGTTAGTGTGTAACCCAGATCAGTTGATTTCAGAATTCATTACAAGGGAGTCCTTCAGCTCTGAAAACTGAAAATATTGTATGCAATTGTCAACAATGTTAACTCTGATTGTATTCAGAACTAAGTTCTAAGGTTCAGAAGCCAATCTAGGAACACAACAAGAAACACTGAGGATCTGAAACTCTCAAATCCTGTAGGGTCAATTGAAATTTGTTCTACTTTCCCTAATTCTGAAAGGATTTGTAGCTGAACCTTCTTTTAAGTAACTAATGTTATTGCAGGAATGAAAAGTCTGGGAATATAAGTGTTAAAATGATGTATAAATTTTCTTAATACCAGGATTTAAGTTATTTAAAGACAAGAATGATAGACAGAAAAGTGGAGGTAGGATTTGTCACAGTATCCTAACTTTTTTGCTCTGGATGTAATTTCAAAGTAACTTCTCAACAGTAATTCGTCAAAGTGGGTTGTTATAAAATTGGAGTTGCGCTCAGGGTTTGATATCTTGCTGGAGTATGTACTAAATTTGAATCTGGTAGGAAAATATCTCTCATTTCTGTGACAGAAATATTCACATTGTATATTTCTTACATTGACCAAACTCTAAAGTTTGTTGATTTCCAAATTACTGAACAGCACTTGTCCATCCTTCCATCTTCTTCTCTCTTCATCCCTTCCTCCCTCCCTCCCTCTCAGCCTCTTTCCCTCTCTTCCTTTTCAGGTGTGTGTGTGTATGTGTGTGTGCGTATGTGTGAGTGTGTGTGCATATATGTGTGTGCGAATATCAGTGTGAGGTCTGAGGTCAAACTTCAATGTTCCTTCCTTAGATGCTATCTGCCTTTTTGTTTGAGGGACAAGGCCTCATACAGGTTTGTCTAGTAGGCTAGTCTTACTAGCCTGGGGCCCTTAGTTATCTGCTTGTCTCTGCTCCCTCAGCATTGGGATTGTAAGTATATCATCATGGTTGACTTGTTTACATGGTTCTGGGAATTGATGTTAGGTTCTCACTCCTGAGTGGTAAATATTAAGCAAACTTAAAATGAATTAGTGACTAGTCAAATCACATTTTCCAAGTCTCCTTACTTTCACTTCATTATTATAGATGTTTTAAGGTACTCCAACCTAGTAGAGAAAGCACATATTGGTCACAGAGAGAATAGTAGTATTCAATCAAGGTCAAGTAGAGAATTAAAAGTTACAGAGCAACTGTTTTGGGAAAAGACCTCATTTCCTTCTGCAGTGATATTGGAGCTTCAGATGTAATAAGCTGGGAAATTTGTTTCTTCCTGCACTTCTAGAAGAGATTTTCAACATTTTAGTCAAACCTTGAGGACAATACTCATTTGCTAGTTTGCAATGTGCATTTTACAATTGCAGGAGGCATCTGAATGCAAATGTGTAATATAAAACAAATGGAAGTAGAAATGGAAAAACTGAAAAGCATTATAATATGACTGACTTGTAGTTATTTTGTGCTTATGTAAATTTAAGTGCTGTGGGAAATAATAACACTAAATGTCTGCTTCTTTCTAAAGTTTTTAAAGAATGAATTTAAAGAACTATTATTGAAAGCAATCCCTGTAATATCCAGATTTAATACTTTATTTGATGACTTTGTAATATTCATTGGAATTCTAATAGTGTACCTAACAAACCATATCTTATTGAGATTTAGAAACATTTTATGGTAAACATGTAAGCATTTTATAAGTTGAAAGGGTAGTAAGATTTTTAAAAAGAAAGTGTTCGTGTTGTGTTGTGTAGTGTATCTGTGCATGCAATTAGACATCCTTCATGTTCATTTCAAAAGACCATTAATGGGGATCATTTTCACATATTCCCAAATTGTTAAACTGTAACTAATCATGACATTAGGGCTCATTCAATAGGGCAATTAGTTGTTCAAAATATGCACGGGCATCAGTATAAGTGATCAATCACATACATATTCATATGGCATGGTGCAAAGGCCATAAAACACTAGAATGATCTTGTAAATAGTGAAAAATACAAATTGCCTTTAGAATCCTCTGTAATCTAATATTCTAATGTGTTCTCCCATATGCTTACTACTTTCACATTAGTGAAGGGAAGTGTTTTACCAACATTTGGGACATTTTTTAGCCAATCCATTTACTGTTTTAATACAAAGCATTGCTATTCTCAGGGGAAAATTTTTGAGCAACAGAGTTATCATGGACTTGCACTTAGTAAAATTACACACTAAGAATAGAGAAACCATTTTTTTTCTTATTTTGCTATCTCATATACAGCTGAAAAGAAATAAGCCAAATAACACCAGTCATAAATTGACCAGAGAGATAGAGCTGGGAAAATACCAGCTGGAAAGCTATGGATATTTGTTTTCTACTGCTGCACTTTCTCCCACTCTTGTTAGTTCATCACCTTAATCAAGATTTTGTGAGTAGAGATTAGAGTGAAATTATATTATTTAGTAATAGAAGAAATACAATACCTGGGAAATACAACAAGTAAATCCACATAATTGCTCCTGGAATAAAAATAAACACCTGACTTTAAGGAAAATTAAACTAGTGGATTATATCATTAGATGCTTTGGCTTATTTTCAACAGTGTAATTGGCTTTACTTTGCCAGATGTTCAGGGAATGCATGTTGTAGATGATGCTTCATTGAGAAAGAATTATGCAACTTTAAAAGAAAAGACAGATGTTTAAAATAAAATGAGGCCCCAAGGGCTTTTTTTTTTTTTTTTTACCATGATGGTTTATGTAAAGTCAAATCTTAGGTCGTGTCTTGCCCATGCGTTTCTGCTGTTGAGTGATGCACGCAGAGCCAGCATGTCCTCAGTTCTGAGCTGGCAGATTCTAGAAAATTAAAGCAGTCTCACTCTGATTTCTTCCTCTGTTCATTCAAAAACCTCACACTAAATCTCTAGTATTTGCAAGGTGTCAGAACTACATCAACAGGGAGCCAAGGTTTTGATCAGAATAATATATTCTGGCATTACTTTAGTTTCATAAAATAGAAGTAATAATGTTTAACCACTCGTATTTACTCTTTAGTCACTCACAATCTCTGCCAATGCTAGCTTTATTAGTCACAAATGTATAGGTAAATGTCTGCATGCTGAGTGAGAAAAGATTCTTGGAAACATGCTTCGTGTGTGCCTGATACATGGTAAGCATCAGGATGTGAATGAATAGCAAGGCAAAGGGACTTAAGCATAAAGGTAATGGTGTGGGCAAGCATGGCTGTTGGAGGCCAGGGAAGTGGCTTCAGTAGCAGGGAGGGTGAGAAGGCAGAGAGCTGAGAGTATCAGTAGGTCCTTCGCTGATGCTGTATACTACAGTGGGATTCTTAGCATTATTAACACAGGACGTAAGAAATGGCAGTGATTCCTACCATCTTGGACATTTACAAGGAAAAAGAGGACACACTTAGTTTTGAGAATAGACTCGTTATTAATATTTGTGGGAGGAGTGCTGCCTGGTAAGAGGAATGCCAGGAAATATGAAGACGAAGGTAATGCAGTGAGAGCACCACAATAGATGTGACAGTCTGAAAATTAATACATGGCCAGATACTAGTCAGAAAATGGGAAAGGTCATGGGTTATTAATGAATGGATATGGAAAAAGCTTTCATGGAACAGGAAAAGTGAATTTCAATTCAGAAAGAAAGAGAAAAAATACAAGGGCAACACAATGATTATACGAAATAGAAAAATTATAGAAAGAGAAACTGCCAAAGTTCTCATTCTTTTATATTATGCACATATTCAAAGTGATGTTTTACCAATCGGAAATTGTGTACAAAATATTAGGAAGGGCTGGTGGGATGTCTCAGTAGTTAAGGCATTTGCTACACAAACCTGAAGACCCCAGTTTGATCTCCATAACCCACATAAATGTAGAAAGAAAGACTCAACTTCACAATGTCTTCTTCTGACCTCCATATGCATACAGCGGCAACCACACACAAAGAGGCACACATAGACAGAGCACACACACAAACACAGACACACACAGAGCTAACAGATGTGCACAGAGGCACACACAGAGACACAACACACAAAGACACACAGAGAAACACACACACATACACCACACACATGAAAACAATACATACTAATACAATTTTCAAACGTGAATAAGCAGAAAGACTATTAATTAAAACAGTTTTTTTTTACACAGAGTGATATCAAAACCTAAGAGACAGAGTGCTTGCAATATTTCAGTAATGTTTTTTAAGCACCATTAGCATTTTTCAAATCAAAATCAATTCCCATCTGAAAGGTCCCCTATCTCCACTATAGCTCAATCAACCTGTCACTCTTGTGGCCCTCTGCAAGCATCAGTCCAATTACAAATCAATCTCAGCTGTCCCCTATCTCAGAATCTCAATTTATAAACACACCTTTAAAATTGTCTCCTAGAACTAGTATACTATATGTTGTTGGAAAGACAATCTAAGCGCCAAGTTAATTTTAGCTGAAAATTAATTTTTCCTACTTTTTAAAAAGTAATACCTTGTAGGTACATACTTATAAACCATGTGGTAAATTTCCCTTATAACAGTATTTTGTATTTACTGAAATAAAGTCATTTTTGTCTCAGTCAATTGATCACAAAGGAGCCTCTCCCCACCCTTATTGGTGGGAGATATATTACATAATACACAGTTGAAAACTTATATGATAAATATAACCAAATCTTATATTTCTATCTATCTACCTATCTATCTATCTATCTATCTATCTATCTATCTATCTATCTATCTA
>NW_026590663.1:1333948-1349841 GCF_907164565.1 Psammomys obesus | reverse complement strand
CTATCTATCTATCTATCTATCTATCTATCTATCTATCTATCTATCTATGTGTGTTCCTACATTGTTACCTCTGACATACATAAAATGATAAAGTATCATTTTAATACACACATACATATGATAAAGTATTCATACATGATATGATAAAGTATTATACTAATTCAGAAACCTTAAGATGCTAAAGTAACTAATAATTGAACCAAAGAACCGTAACAATTTGCTTCAATAAAAGTTATGTATATGTGGCTTAAGTTTCTTTCCCTCTTACAATGATGTGAAGTTCTAATGCCCAGATGATGAGATGAAGGGAAGTGGGTGGCTTAGGCACTACAACATAACGTTAAACTGGTGTTTGAGTTCCTGGGATACAAGCTCTGTTAGATAAAAGAATGATTTATGGCCAGGAAAAGATCTCATTACCCTATTTACAGTTATATGTGGCTTAAAATTTATGAAATGTTTATTTCTGGAATTTTTCATTTAGTACATTTTGAACCAGAGGTGGGAACTGAAACCTCAGATGTTGAGATTAGATATACAGTGGGCCACTATCTCTTTTTGATTATATGAATATGTGTGCATGTGCGTGCGTGCGTGCGTGTGTGTGTGTGTGTGTGTGTGTGTGTGTGTGTTTGCACATGAAGGTAGCTGACAGAGTTGTAAGCTGGAAAAATGGCACAAGCTACTTTACTTGAGTTTTTAATTTTGACCTTTGTCTCTACAAGATCCCTTGAGGGAGACAAGCATTTCAAGATATTGCTTTATTTCTAAATAAGGAAATTTTACCAGGAAATGACTAGATGAACGACTTCAGAACTAACAATTAGCTCTAAGAAATCATATTGTAGCAGTGCAGCGAGAGAGGATACTCTGCTTCTCGTGACATCATCCAAGGATGTCTGGAACCAGACCATGTAGCTATTTGTCAGGACTTTGGCGATACTGTGTTGAGGTAGATGAAAATAAGAAAATACAAGGAGATCACTAAAGGCCTATCTTTTATAGAAGGAAGAATCGCAGCATGAATACATTTGAAGACATAAATGTTGTAAACTTTTCCCTAGATCAGTGTGGAATCAAGGCTATATTTAATATCAAACATCTGATGTCTATTCTAATATTTGCTTACCCTGTCCTTGTACTGCTAGTGAATATGAACCGTGATTGCATGTGAAAGACTGAGTCAGTGATTCAGCCTAGGAATTATGAGGGCAAGCGACAAACAACAGACCCCTGCCCTCAAAATATCAAACAGCTAACAATGACTGTCATCAGCAACACCATGACAAACGCTTACTTAATATTTCCTAAATTTAGGTAGCTGCATTCTCATAAGAATGCTGCGAGGTTCAGCCTGCACTTTATTGATAACGGGCCTTAGTAGCTTGCTAATGGTAATAAATCAGGGAGTGTTAGAGATCAGCCATCCTGGAGCAGAATCCAGGAGCTAATCTACTCAGAACATAAGCTCTGGGTGTTCTGATGCTGATTCTTAATTGGCCTTCAAGGGGAAAAGTCTCTGATTAGAACACTTGCCACATACCTTAAGTAACTCTTGTGGAAGTCCTGGAGCTTGATTATAATAAAAACTTTACCCTAAAGTAAAACACAAAGGTATCTTTAGGGGAAATGTAATTCCTTACTTCTCATTCCTTTCTATTGACTAGAACCACGTTGGTTAATCTTTTATGCTATTAATAAAAATTCACATTTTGCAAAGAATTAAATTGAAATCTGGCCAGTATCATCAGAAACTCAATAGCAGGGCCCAATGATTTTTAATTCATTAGGAAATACTTCAGTTTTAGGCCTGAGAGCTTTAATATATAGCAGTCTTCACACAAAACCACTGAATTTACTATAATATTAATCTTCATGTTAGAATTAGAGTTTATTTGCTGCCTGGCTTCAAGTCATTAAACTTAGTTTTCATATTGAGAAAAGACTTATGTAAATGTTCTGGGATATTTCTGCAGTGCTTTACATTGGAAGCTAGTTTGTGTTAACCATTTTTCTTGTGGGTTTATTACCAAGAACACACATAGGAACGTGCTAAATTAATCCTTTGTGCACACACTGATTAAATTTAAGGACAGTACATACTTCATTGATGCAAAAAAAAAAAAAAAAACCCACAAAAATCTACTACAGAAAGATGAAAGGACTGTGTGCTTAACTGATTGGATGCTTCAGACTTTGATCTTATATAGATACCTAAATTCCGAACCTCTTTTGAATCATGGGATTGGTGATACCTATGAGGCTGATGTGCAAAGTTTAAAATCAGCAAATGAATTTTCAGACAGAAATATAAATCCTGTTGAAATTGTTATACTGTGTAATTATAATTGTCATATAATATATGATATAGATGATACTATATGGACACATGGTTGTGGAAGTTTTGTTTTCTCCTTGGTTTTCAGGCAAGATCAGAAAGTGCTGTACCAGGACATTGTTAGAAGTAGAAGTTTGGGCTACATCCGAGCAGGGGTTTAGGTTATATCCATACATGGTCCTTAGTTGGAAAAACAGTCTCATGGAGGGCTCCCGTTTTGCCCTGATATATTTTGTCCTTGTGGAGTTCCTGTCCTTTCTAGTTCATACTAACTCCCCCTTATTTCATATGATTCCCTGCACTCTGCCCAAGGTTTGGTTATGAGTTTCCGCATCTGCTTTGATACATTGCTAGGTAGAGTCTTTTAGAGGCCGCCTACAGTAGGCTTCTGTCCTGTTACTTGTTGGTTCCCGAGTAAGGGGAACAGGAACTATTTCTGACATGAACTCAACGACTGGCTCCTTTACTCCCCTTCTCCCCCGGAGGGAGGAACAGTCTTGTTAGGCCACAGAGGAGGACAAGGCAGCCAGTCCTGAAGATACCTGATAAGCTAGGGTCAGATGGAAGGGGAGGAGGACCTCCCCTAGCAGTGGACTTGAAAAGGGGCAGGGACAGAGATGAGGGAGGGAGAGTGGGATTGGGAGGGAATGAGGGAGGGGGCTATGGCTGGGATACAAAGTAAATAATATAAATATTTATATAATATATTAATATTATATCATTATAATATATAATAATATTATAATATAATTAATAGTATATTGATATATATTAATATACATAAATAAAAAAGAAGTAGAAGTTTGTGGCTCAGACTAAGTACGACCACCGAAAACTTTTCTTCTGAGGTCAGATGGTGACACATAGCGACCACTCTTCCCTTCAGACCTCTTTTGTGTAGCACTAGTTAATCTAATATTACTGTAAATATAATGAACATGGGCAGACTCTTCTCTCTTGATTCTCCAAAAGGGAGTACAGCCAAACAACTATTTGCATATCTTTTAGATTTTACTAATTGCCATACATTACCTAAAGCTGGCTTAAAGTTTATGCTATGATGTGCACCCGTCACATACACATGCTAAGCCATTTTATGCAGCTGCTTCAGCCACTGTCGATCTTAGCGTTTATGGGCATCCTTGACCAGATTTCTCACCAACACAGAAAGGATGTTTTTTCTGTCATGGTGATTTATTTAATCTGAATCATAATGACTCCTACAAGAAAAATCATAAAGATCATCATTAAAGAAACAACACGTACTTTAATGTTTTTTTTTTTTTATTTCTTGAAATTTGGATTATTTTGCTTCAGTGATTTAGAATGGTGAAGAACATGGTGCTTTTTCTGTCAACTCATTCCTCAGCTCTGTGCACCACTCTGCTATTTCAGGGTGGAAGATGACTCATGCCGTAGCAGTGCTGACACCTCTAAGGCAGCATAGGAAGAAAAATCACAAGGCCCTGTGGTAGCACTCCTTTCAGCACAAGAATTTCCCAAGTCCTCTTTTTTGGCCACTGCCCCATCAGTTAACCCTGAAGACAGGTGTTCATGAAAGTCCATGGATTCTCAGCGAAAGTCTCAGAGTCTGTTTGGTTACCTAAGTAATTTGTATACTCAGGGATTAGAGAATAATTTTGAAACCCTTTGGTTGTATCACTGAGGAAATGACTAATTGTTTTACCTTTCTGGGAGTTCTGAAATGAAAAGTACTTGTCAAAATTTCATACTTGGATTTCCTAACTCTAGAATAGCAATAGAACCTCAATTCTTTTGGATATTTGCAATTGTATGCAATTATGAATTTTTATAACTCACAGAAGAAACTTTGTGAGGAGAAGACTTCTCACGGAACATTTTCCTCATATTGTTTTAAGAATCATGGAACTTTTGTGTCCAGAGGATGATATGCAATTTATACCCCTGGGGAAAATTTTTACAGGTAATTCCCAAAACAACTCATAGTAATTATCTAAGCTTCATTAGATGTTTCACAGAAAGCCTGTTCATGCAACTACATGATAGACCAGTACAGTTTTATTCAACAGATATCCAAAAAGTCCTTGCCATCACTCTTTTTATGGGAGATGTAGGCTGAAAGTTCTGGCCACTCTAGAATGATTATTTTAAATAGGAGCTTCATTCACTTTCTTCTTTCACAGAATACTATAACTAATACACATATAATGTAGAGATATGTCTAAGGATGACCCAATCTTCCTGGACACATGTGGGCCATGAGTTCTACCACTATAGGGTGCCTTGTTTCAAGTCACAGAAACAATGACAGCCGATAACGCCTCCTCATGTTGATGATAAATCTTTCACTCCAGTAACCAGAGAATAGCCTCCCCCTGAAACCTGTATAATCCTTTTTTGAACCAAAATTATTTTTTTCTGATTTGTAAGAGAAAAATATTATTCCTGTAACTGCACCTAAAAAGGAGTGTAAGTAAATACGATTTCAGAAAATGAAAAAGCTATTTTCTTCTCATTATAACTGTAAGTGTGACTTCAGATGAGTAAGAATATTCAGCAGTATATTCCATATGACTCAACACACATATTTTCTTGTAAGAAAATGAGAAACAAAGGCAAGCAAATTTTGGAGTTATGGTACTAACAGGAGAGGTGATAGCAATTTGTATCAGAATCTTTTAGGGGCTCTCATTATGGGAAATAGTAGGAACTGGAGAGGACGGGAACCCCACAAGGAGAGCAACAGAACCAGAAAATTTGAACACAGGGGTCTTCCCAGAGACTCATTCCCCAACCAAGTACCAGGCATGGAGATGGCCTAGGGCCCCTGCGCAGATGTGGTCCATGGCAGTTTAGTGTCTAAGTGGGTTACATGGTGATGGGAGGAGGGACTGTTTCTGGCATAGTCTGGTTGGCCTGCTCTGTGATCACCTTCCCCTAAGGGGAGGGCAGCCTTACCAGGCCATGGAGGATGACAATGCGGCCACTCCTGATATGATCTGGTGGACTGGGATTGGAGGGAAAGGGAGGAGGGCCTTTCCCTATTGGTGGACTTGGGGAGGGGCATGCGTCGGGGGGGGGAGAGGGGAGGGGCTTATGAGGGGATGCAGGGTGGATAAAGTGTAATTAATAAAAATAAAAAAATAAATTCTAAAAAAAAGAAAAAAATCTACATTCATGTGTACCGAACAAGATTATTGTATCAAAAACTTCTAGTGTTGTGAACATGAATCATGCCATTAATTATAAACTCTAAATCAGGTCCTCCTCAGAGCAGCACCTAAATAGGGCTTACTGAAGTTTATCTTGATTTTTTTTTCATACTTTATAAAGCACGTGTCTGTTCCATTGTTTTAAAAATGTGATTCTTTAATAGAGTAAATTTCCTAAGCTAAAACTTTGGATCAATTTCCAAAGAATTAAATCGATTCTGAAGTGATTGACGTTAAGTCTGATTCAGTTCTATTATTTTTAATAAAATATCATGTATTTATGTCTTTGAAGTGTTACATTCTCAATCAAACATTTGTCATATATGCAGGCAAGTTATTTAGTAATCATATATTAATTCGTACTTCACTATTGTGATCTCCTCCAGGGAATATTCTGATACACACTCTCTGCCACGTGGAAATGCAGAGCAAACCAACTGGGTTTGTGCATGAGAGGAACAACATACTGATGTCTCAATCTACATGTAAAAGAAGCTGCAGTTACTAGATCACTTTCACAGTGCATTATTAACAGCAAAAGATCACAGGCTAAGCTGCTTTATCGCGTTCCCTTTACATTACTGACAGCTTTATTAGTTCTTTTAATTTGATCTTTTTATCTTCATATTAATTCTGTGATCTTTGTTAGTGTGAAAAGAGAAGTTTGCAGACAAAATGATATTTGGCCAAATTTCCTAATATATTGAGTGTGGAAAGGAAGATTTAAAAAAAATCCTCCTTATTCATTCATTTACATTTCTAGTGAGATGCACCTAAAAGTAAAGAGGCAGAATTATTAGTAATTTTTTTCCTTGATTATACTGAAAAAAAAAATGTGCAAAGGCCATTTTAACATTGTTTTCACCGTAAGTTTTATGGTAAGATAAATATGGACTGAAATGACAACACACCAGAGAGAGATCTAATTTAGTTTGGGATCACTGAGAAAAGATTTCTGAAGGAAGAAATATTAGTGGTGGCAAACGAGAAAGGGGGCAGTGCATCCAGGAGAAGATGGAAAGTTCGTAGGTTTCACAGCTGGCTTAGACCACTGATGCCTTCTCCCCCTCAGCTGCCTGCACAGTGCCTTCTATGCCCCCAAGTCCTAATCTGCAGGAAGCAGCATACAGTTCAATTCCTGCTTGATTTCATTATTTCTTACAAAAAGGATGTGTGACATCTTCAACAAGGTCTCATTAGCCAGTTTTGGTGCGTGACTAAGAAGAGTGGCGAGAGCCTGCATTGTTTTGAATGACATTAGGGTCTTCTCTGACCAAAAACTCATCTGGCATTGAGATTTTTTTTTTAATTTTTTATTAATTAGACTTTATTCATTTTGTATCCCCCCATAAGCTCCTCCCTCCTCCCCTCCCCATCCCACCCTTCCTCCCCTTTCTGCATGCATGCCCCTCCCCAAGTCCACTGATAGGGGAGGTTCTCCTCTCCTTCTTTCTGATCTTAGTCTATCCATTCTCATCAGAAGTGGCTGCACTGTCATCTTCTGTGGCCTGGTAGGGCTGCTCCCCCCTCAGGGCGAGGTGATCAAAGAGCAGGCCAATCAGACTGTGTCAGAGGCAGTCTCTCTTCCCATTATTATGTAACCCACTTGGACATTGAACTGCCATGGGCTACATCTGTGCAGGGGTTCTAGGTTATCTCCATGAATAGTCCTTGGTTGGAGTATGAGTCTCTGGGAAGTTCCCTGTGTTCAAATTTTCTTGTTCTGTTGCTCTCCTTGTGGAGTTCCTGTCCTCTCCAGTTCTTGCTATTTCCTACTTCTTACCTAAAATTCCATTCACTCTGCCCAACAGTTGGCCATCAGGCTCAGCATCTGCTTTGATAGTCTGCAGGGCAGAGGCTTTCAGAGGCTCTCTGTGGCCGGTTCCTAGGTTGTTTCCTGTTTTCTTCTTCTGGCTTTCAGAGGCCTTCTGTAGAAGAGGATGGACATCAGAAGAAGAAGAAAACAGGAAACAACCTAGGAACCTGCTACAGAGGGCATTGAGATTTTTAATTACACTTGGCTTTTAGAAACATTTTCCAACACTGTTGGATACTCTCTCATAACACTATTTTTTAAGTACTTGTGTGTGTGTGAGTGTGAGTGAGTGTATATAGACACCCACACACAGACACGCCTATGCATATATTAAACTGAGATGGAATCACATCCCTTTCCTACATCTCTTTCCTCCTTCCAGCCCCTCTATGGTTCTCTTTCCCCCAGAAACCTCCATCTCAAGTTAATCACTGCTTTTCCTTTATTATTGTTTCATATATATGAGTATGTATAGTATGTAGAAATAGTCTGCTGAGTCCCGTTTTTGTTTTTGTTTTTTTTTTGTGTGTGTGTGTGTTTGTGTGTGTGTACATATGGTTTTGGAACTAGATACTCCACATGGGGAAATCAGTTAGGAGGCTCATCCCTGGAATGGGCTAATTTGCCCTCTCATGAAGGTCATTACTTGACTGTAGTTATTTGTCTAGGGGTGGAATACTGCAAAGTTTTCTTCTCCCACATTTATGTGTCCATAGGAACTGCTATTTTTCTGGTCTTGTTTTTGTGTTCATTTCTACGAAAGACTCCTATGTGACAGGACAATAACCAAATTTTCCATCTCCACGATTAAAAGAAAAGAGGGTGGAAATGTGAAGATAGGGATTCCAGACAGACACCAATTTCTCCAAAGGCAGGGAGGTAGCGATGCTTCTGGAATACTGGAAACACTATGAACAGTTGAGTTTCATCCGAATGGACGGATGAGAAACAAAAACAAAACAACAACAACAAAAAAAACCACAGGTCATGTTTCTGAGGAATTTGGAGTATTTTGAGCAGGAATCTGTTGATTATACCATAATATTGCAAATATTACACTTACATTGTAGAATGTTTCCTTTGTGTAGAAAATGGATTGTGAGGTAGCTAGATTGAGGAGAATCTGTCAAATTGATGGACTTAAAAATGATGATGATTTCAATCTGGAAGATAAATAGATGTAACACACAGCAAAGGAGCAGAACTGAAGGACTCTATGACTGATGGGATGAAGCAAAAATGAACAGTGCAGAATGATAGCTCATCCAGTGGGCAACTTGAGTGAGCAATGGTGAAAACTGAAATGAGACATATAGAAGGAAGGTCTTCATGTTAAAAGAAAAACCCTGTAACACCTCATTGGTTTTTATTCCAAGTAATGTTAGTACTTAGTGAATGCATATTTTTCTAATTAGTGGGAAGAAACAGTATATTACATTTCATAGCGTTTTCAACTGATCCTTAATTGAGTTCACATAGTTAGCAGACAGCCTCTTTCATTATTTCTTTACTGTATATGCCTTTGCTACATGTTCAATTTTAGGACAGTCTTTCCTACCAAAGATAATGATGTAACTTTTTATTTGATTACTAGGAAAACTGTACTGTGTATTCTTCTAAACATATGCCAGGGTTCTATTTTAGAATAAACAGTTGTAATATTAAAATATTTACTTATGGAAAACAACAAATGGCATGATCAATGTCTAAAATAAATGAACAATATATGATTTAATAATGTATTACAATTCAAAATCAAACTGTGTTGTATCATAAATAAATGACATTTTCTTGTAAATTGTTCAACCTCCCAAATAATTTTTAAAAGACACCTTACTTCCACATAAATCTCTCACTATGTTAAGGTAGTCCCATAAATTTTCCCTTGTTCATCAATGATTTATTTCTGTGTCTGTGTTTGTTGAATGCTGATGTTTGGAACCAATTTCCGTGCCTGGTACTATGCATGTCTAATAAAATATTTCTACTTTTCTAGAGAATTGATCTTAGAGCTTGCTACACAGTTTTATATGTTAATGCCATCAAATAACTAGAGTATTTTAATTTCATTGCTATTAAATTCTTTTCTAAAAGCATGATAAACTGATTATTGTCTCTTACCAAAATAAAAAATGTGATTAGAAAAACAATTATTTTAATTATTTTTCTCCAATTCTGACTTTGTTTCACTTTTTTAAATTTTTAATTTTTTAATATTAGTTACAGTTTATTAACTTTGTATCCCAGCTGTATCCTGCTCCTTCATCCCCTCCCATTTCCACTCTCCCTCCCTCATCTCCTCCCTACCCCTTTCCAAATCCACTGATAGGGGAGGACCTCTTTCCCTTTCATCTGACCCTGGTTTATCAGGTATCTTCAGGACTGGCTGCAAAGTCGTCCTATATGGCCTAGCAGGTCTGTTCGGTCAAAGAGCCTGCCATCGAGTTCATGTCAGAAATAGTCCCTGTTCCCCTTACTAGGGTACCCACTTGGATACTGAACTACCATGGGCTACATCCGAGCAGGGGTTCTAGGTTATCTCCATACATGGTCCTTGGTTGGAGAAACAGTCTCATAAAAGACCCCTGTGCCCAGATATATTTGGTCCTTGTGGAGCTCCTGTCCTCTCCAGCTCATACTAACTCCCCCTTCTTTCATATGATTCCCTGCACTCTGCCCGAGGTTTGGTTATGAGTCTCAGTATCTGCTTTGGTACACTGCTAGGTAGAGTCTTTCAGAGGCCCTCTGTGGTAGGCTCCTGTCCTATTGCTTGTTTTCTCCTACATCCAATGTCCATCCCATTTGTCTTTCTAAGTGAGGAGTGATCATCTTACTCTAGGTCCTCTTTCTTGTTTATCTCCTTTAGGTGTATAGATTTCAGTATGTTTATCCTATCTTATAGGTCTATATAAGTGAGTATATAGACCATGTGTGTCTTTCTCTTTCTGGGATACCTCACTCAGAATGATCTTTTCTAGATACCACCAGTTGCCTGCCAATATCATGATTTCTTTGTTTTTGATTGCTGAGTAGAATTCATTGTGTAAAAATAACACAATTTCTGTATCCATGTCTTTGTTGATGGACATCTGGAAGGAGGATCAATAGAACCAAATAGAAGGCCCAGAAATAAACCCACACACCTATGAATAGTTGATTTTTGACAAAGAAGCCAAAACCATTCAATGGAAAAAAGACAGCATCTTCAACAAACGGTGCTTGTCCAACTGCATGTTTACATGCAGAAAAATGAAAATAGACCCATATTTATCATCCTGCACAAAACTAAAGTCCAAGTGAATCAAAGACCTCAACATAAAACCAGACACACTAAATCAGTTAGAAGAAAAATTGGGGAAGAGCCTAGAACTCAGGAGACAACTTCCTGAACAGAACACCAACAGCACAGGCTCTAAGAGCAACAATCAATAAATGGGACCTCATGAAACTGAAAACCTTCTGTAAAGCAAAAGACACTGTCGTCAGAACAAAATGACAGCCTACAGACTGGGAAAGGATCTTCTCCAATGCTTTATCTGACAGAGGGCTGATATCCAGAATATATAAAGAACTAAAGAAGTTAAAAAGCAATAAATCAAGCAACCCAATTAAAAATGGGGTACAGAGCTAAACAGATAATTCTCTGTAGAGGCATATAGAATGGCAGAGAAACACTTAAAGAGATGCTCAACATCCTTAGCCATCTGAAAGATGCAAATCAAAACGACCCTGAGATTTCACCCTACACCCATCAGAATGGCTGAAATAAAAAACTCAAGTGACAACATATGCTGGAGAGGCTGTGGAGAAAGGGGAACCCTCCTCCATTGCTGTTGGGAATGTAAATTTGTACAACTACTTTGGAAATCAATCTGGCGTTTTCTCAGATAATTAGGAATAGTGCTACCTCAAGATCCAGCTATACCACTCCTAGGCATATATCAAAAAGAGGCTCAAGAACACAACAAGGACATTTGCTCAACCATGTTATTTGTAATAGCCAGAACCTGGAAACAACTTTGTTTCACTTTAAGAGAATGTGAAGCCATTTGTCTGTATCAAGAACTAGCCAGGTACAGTGGTGCTCATCTGAACCCCAGCACTCAGGGAGGAAGAGGCAGGGAGATCTCGGTGAGTTCAAGGCCAGCTTGGTCACAAAGCGAATCCAGGACAGCTAAGGCTACACACAGAGAGAGCCTGTCTTAAAAAACCAAAACAAACAAACAACAACAAACAACAAACAAACAAAAATTCTGACTACCTCAAACTCATGTTTCAAGATAGTGCAAAGGCCATTTTGTATTGCTGAAAGATATCCTTACTAAAACAGTGAATACTTTTAAGCCCATTTTCCCCTGACTTTTCAATTCCTCACTCCAGAACATATTATTTTTAATCCTTCACAATACAAGTACCATGTGTTTTATTTTATTCCCTTCTGCCATTTACATTTGTACTAGTTATCCTAGTTTATTTTGCATTTTTATTTCCTCAAAGCCAATAGTGGCCTTTCAGGAAATCTCATTTGTCATTCAGGAGTCTCTGAGCAAACTTGTCCACATTTGTCTTGTGAACTTACATGTTCGTAGCTTCCAGAGATGGGAGCCAACACTGACTCCCTCATGGATACATAAATAACTTTAATATGTCCAAACAAATAAAGTGTTCATTATTCTACCTTTCTTACAAATGTGTTTCTTCACCTTGACACTAGGTGTATTTTAGAAATCAGTCATTTATCACATCACTTAATGATGAGAATATTCTCTGACAACATTAGGTAACTTTGTCACTGTGTAAACACACTAAATGTACTTAAATGTCATAAATCAATGTACTGACACAAGTTATGTCATGTGGGACCTCAGTAGGCAACATAGTCTTAAGGTATCACCATGATAGGTGCTGTCTTCCTGTTATTGGCTCAAAATAATACATTTAGCATGGCTGTAGACCTGTTTAGGCAATCAAACCACCATAAATATTCTGCTAATCACACACAGTTTAATATTTAAGAGGTGGAATATAGCCAGGCATGGTTGCTCATGCATTTAGTCCCAGCACATGGGAGGCAGAGGCAGTCATATCTCAGAGTTCAAGGGCAGCCTGGTCTAAAAAGAGAGTTCCAGGACAGCGAGGGCTATGAGGAGAAAAGCAAGGGACAATAGATTGCCTACCAGAACTCACATCCTAGCTGTGTGCCTTTGTGACTTAACATTTATGATCTCCCTTTGCTCGTCAAATAAGATGATAATATTCCATCATATGATTGGCTTGAGAATTAGTTTTCATGAAACCTTTCACAGTGTCTCAAAGAATATATGAAAACTATCGTTAATGAATTAATCTTCACTTTCTCTGTCTCCTCTTATAAACTGTGAGTCCAATCGATATTTCAATTTTGTTAATTGTATTTCCTATTAATCTATCCTTTTATCGCTGATTGCTTCCAGCTACCTTCAGAACAAGGACACATTAGCTCTGCCTCTTTGTTTGTAGGGCTCAATACAAAATAGACCTTCAACCACTGTTAAGTAATTAATAAGTTATTCTATCAATGTTATAAAGCTCATTTCTGAAAGAGGATTCCAGAATGCCCATATATCCTTTGTAGGTAATTGTTTGGAAATATTGGTATGTTTGTTAATGCATTACACTCTTTCTAAAACTGCCATGACATGGAAGTGGTAATGGCCTGCTTACAGGCAGATAAAAATTCGGTGCAACGTCAAACATTTTGGTTTCTACTATTTTTATAGCATTGAGCGAGGCAATACAGCTTCTCTGAGCTCTGTTTTCTTCTCTAAAATTAGTAAACTACATTAGAATGTTATCGATAATGTTAATGATTCCAACAGATTTGAGCAAGTATTCAAGACTGAGGAAATGAGACTCAGAAAGGAACATATCATGGAGAAAATATCAGGCACGGGGATATAAAGCTGAGAATTTTGTCTGGCCAGGTGGTGCTTGGCTCAGAGACAGGCTGGCAGACAAAATTTTCTAGAAGATGTCTTTATAAATTTAATTCTGCACGATTTTTCTGATCTTAGCATCCATTTGCATTTATTTCAAACAACACATCTTCCCCTCCAAAAAGTTTTAAAAAGTGCTTAATATGCTTCTTAGAGTTTTGACCTTGAATTCTACAGAAATGAAGTTTTTTTTATGGTGACATTGGCTTAAAAAATTATAAGTCCCAATATTTTATTGTCATTTATTCCCCCTTTAAAGAACAGGATTTTAAATCATATTTAAATTTTCACTTCAAGTAGCAAGTTTTTAAAATGTACCCTTTTTAAGAAAACACCTGATACCTAAATTTTCCTCAGCTGATTAATCTATGAAGGGCTTTTGTGTAATAAAAGTGAGCTGCAAAAATGATTTCTGAGACCCAGAAAAAGAATTTTTATGAAAAGTAGCCATGTTTATATCAATGTTGAATTATTTATGAGTCAGCCACAGATTCCAAATTTTAACTGAGAATAAGCCAACAAATTTGGCTCCTGTGTTTATTTGCTTAAAATTATTATTTTATGAAATACAGCCAGGCTATGAATTCAGTAGAAAGTCCCTCCAGGTCCACCACAATGTACAGAATGTTGTTTTTTTACTGCGACTTTTAACCATCTACTTTGCAGTAGCATCATTTTACACCTGAGAACTTTCTCCTCAAAAGGACCTATGATATTTTCCAATATATACTTAAGCTAGTGTTCATCAAGGCTTTGGTTAATTTTCTGATAAATATTATTAGCTAAACAACAGGAAGACCCTAGGGAAGATGGTCAAGGGGAAATGAGATAGACATTAGAATCAGGAGAAGACAGGGAACAGGACAGGTGCCGACCACAGAGGGCATCCGAAAGACTCTATTGTTTTAGGTATTGAAGCAGAGGCTTAGTGAGACTCATAGCCAAACTTTAGGCAGAGTGCACGGAATTTATGAAAGAAGAGGGATATAGAAAGACCTAGAGGGGACAGGAGCTTCAAAAGATCAACAGAGCAAAACAAGCAAACAAAAAAACTGGGCCCTGGGGGTCCTGCAGAGACTAATACACTAACCAAGGACCTGGCATGAGAGGACCTAAAACCCCTGCTCAGATGTAGCCCATAGATTCAGTGTCCAAGTGGGTTCCCCATAAGGGGAGCAAGGGCTCTCTCTGGCATGAACTCAGTGGTGGCTCTCTGATCACCTCCCCCTGTTGGGTGCAACCATGCCAGGCCAAAGAGGAAGACAATGCAGCCAGTCCTGATGGACCTGATAGGCCAGGGTCAGATATAAGGGAAAGAGGACAGGGGAGGTCAGTGGACTAGGAAAGGAGAATAGGGAGGGAGAGTGGAATTGGGAGGATATGAGGGAGGGGGCCACATCTGGGATACAAAGTAAATAAATTATGATAAATAATAAATAAATAATTTGAAAATGTGTCATAGAGAAAAAAATGGGATTCAGTTGAGCACAAAAGCATAGGCTATGACATTGAAGTGACTGTACAATAGGATTTGAATTTCAAATATACTGTCCATTTTATCATTAGTACATTTTTCCTATCAGATCACTTGTTTAATTTTCTTTATTTAAAAACACTCCTATGACTGGATTAGAAATGTTGATACAGTAGCTTCCAAATAAGTCTTATGCTTTTGGTGATTAACATTGAGTTCTGGATTGTGTTCATCTGCTTCCTACCTGTATGATCTTCAGAAAGTTACCAGGTCTGCCTTCAGGATGGCAGAAGGGAAAGACAGAGCGTTGAGCACAGGGAGAACTACCCACAGGATTGTTTCTCAGGCCAAATGTGAGACACTGCATGAAGCAAGCACAATGCCTGGGAAAACTGCAAGTAAAGCTAATTCCTGCTGTTCTGAGAACATTCTTCATAGGAAGCACTGACATGTATGTGGATTTGAATAGCCACTAGAAGATATGGAACTTTGCTTATGACAGCCGTGCCACAACAATTCTATCAAAAATAAAGTTGTGCACGTAATTATATCATCAGAAAAGTTGACTCAACTTTTGAGAGCTGTATTAACAGTTACTATTTCTCAGACTTTATGAGAAGCAAAAACCAAACCAAAACAAAAAACCCTCAAGAAATGAAACCAAACATTAGATAAGGAGAGGCCTTTTTGGTTGGCTTTATGGTGCACAAGCAGGAGGACCTGAACTCAGAACCCTTGTTAAAAGCCAAGTGAGTACTGAATGTCTGTAACCAGGCAAGCAGAGCAGAGAGAGAGGAACCCCTAACATTCGTGAGCCAGCATGCTAGCTAAATGGCAAACTCTTTGTCTGCTCCCTCCAAAATAGGGGGGAGTGCATAGAGAAAACGTCTTGCTGACAAGGTCTTGATTGTACATTCATTCATTGACACATCCTCCCACCTCAATCTGGGCACGTATTTACACATAATTCCTTACTTCCAAATCTATCTATCTACCTATCTATCCATCCATCCATCCATCCATCCATCCATCCATCTATCTATCTACCTATCCATCCATCCATCCATCCATCTATCTATCTATCTATCTATCTATC
>NW_026590663.1:1272297-1333938 GCF_907164565.1 Psammomys obesus | reverse complement strand
TATCTATCTATCTATCTATCTATCTATCTATCTATCTATCTATCTACAAAACCATCCCATCCATCAACCCCCAACCCCTAGAATTATATTTAGTATAACTAAAAATAATACACCTACAAACAGTATCTGACAAACTAGGATAAGGTGTTAAGATCAAATTTTGTGCAAAAGACTTTTACTAAGTACTTATTAAATGTCACTATAAAAAGATAACACATATCAGTCGTTCATCTAATTCAATTGTTTGAAACCCAGAAGGCTGCAGGATAATGCTGTGGATCATCCATCTTTCACACTAGTGTGCCTTGTCAGATAGAAACATTCACTACACATCATAATTTGTTTCTCACCAGGCTTGTGGTAAATCTGTACTGATGTAGACGGGCAGCGCAGATATTTCAAAGAAACAGAAAATCACAAGGTGTGTGTGGGAGGGGGTAGGATTTTAAAGCCAAATTATCCTTCTCATAAAGTACAAATTCATCAGTTCATCTCTTGAAAAACTTAGAGAACAGCTGACTCAATCTCTTTCACCATAGGACATAGGCCATTATTTTCAACGAAAGAATCACTAAAGTGTAGATACTATAAGAAACACTGTGGCTCATTAATTGTTCACATTTATCCTACAGATCCCAATTAGTTCTTCCTAGAATAATCCATTATGTACAGTTAGATAAAATTAATATCCGAGCTGAAATAAGGTGTTAATCCCTGCCCCCAATGCTGGGGTGAATATTTAGGGTGTAGATGTGTTCCTGTGTAGGAGGAAAAGGTTTTCAGTGCTGCTAAATGTTACCAAGAATGCTATAATTTAAGGGTGTGACGGTTATCCCCTTCTGACTATCTTATCCCGGCACCTATGATTGCAACGCCTCTCCTTTTGTGATTCATCAGGGCCATTTATATTTCCTCCCTTGCAGAGCTTTCTACTAACTTTTATTTAAGTCTGGAAAGAATCTTACCTTGTAAGAACCAGATTATGATTTATTGGGGATATAAGCATGTTATTGGGTTCCAAACAGTGTAAAGACATAACTAATCAAACAAAGAAAGCCTGCATGACAATTCTCTATTGATCTTTAAAGAAACTGGAGAGCCACAAAGTATGTTAATAATAAAAGAATTGGCAGAAAATATCAATAGAAGTACATGAGACCTAGATAGTGAATTTTTGCAGCCAGGTTGCAAAAAGTTAGCTAATTAACGTAATTTGAATTTCAAACCCTGTACTGCTTCAGAAATTTGATATTTAAAAACTATGATGGTAATATTCATTGTTTTTAGTTCCTCATTATTTCCTAAGATACATCCACAAACACCGGTCAAACTGGCATCGAATTAGGTGTTAACATTAAATTTAATGCAAAGGACTTTAGCTGGGCACTCGTTACGTGTCACTCTCATGTTAGTGGGAATCCAGTCGCAACACATAACGAAGACCTGACCCTCAGAGATATTAGGGTTTCATTAGAGAGACGTGTAAATCAATTGAAATTATGGATGTTATGCAAAAGACAAGTTAGTAGTATGCTATTCGTCACAGAAAGAAGACCAACATATATGTTGCTGTTGAAGGGTGTGTTGGTGTGTGTGTCCCTTTGGTGTGTGTTGTCTTCTTGATCTTAGCCGTTTTTATCGGTGTTGGATGAAATCTCAAAATACTCTTAATTTGTATTTTCCTAATTGCTAATGATGTTGACCACTTTTGAAGATACTTCATAGCCATTTTTACTTCTTTTTTTTTAAAAACTCCATTAAAAAATCCACAGCCAATTTTTAAATGACATATTTGATTTCATGACCCTTAGATTTTCTAAGTTATTAATATATCCTGGTAGCAATGCTACATCAGGTTATCAGAGATCTTGCTTGCAAATATTCTCCACCACATGGTGCCCTTCTTTTTCACCAGACTAATGGATTCTTTTTCTCTACAGAAACATTTTAGTTTTGTAATACCCATTTGTCACTGTTGGCCTTAATTCATGAAAAAAATACTTCTATTATGAAGGCATTTCCTACATTTATATCTTGTACAGTACTGTTCATTATTTTTTTCTAGCAGTTTTATGTCGCTAAGGGACCCCTCATTCACTGTTAAAAGAATTACAAACCAGGACAGTCAATGGTGAAATTAGTGTGGATATTTTTCAAAGAACTGAAAATAAATCTACCACATAGCCAAGCTATACCAGACCTTGGCATAATCCCAAACTCATAGATTCTATTCAACCATGTTCATTGCTACTTGAGTCACAATAGCTAGGGAATGGAAACAACCCACATATCCTTCAATTGATGAGCTGAATGGATAATAACAATGGTTCATAAACACAATGGAGTTTTATTCAGATCTCAGAAAATAGAACACATGAATTTTGGAAGGAAATGGATGCAACTACAAAAATATATTGAGCGACCCAAACCCAGCATGACAGATGCTGCATGTTCTCTCACATCTGAAGTTACTAGGGAAAAAGCCAGATGTGAGTCTAGATCCTCGATAGCAGCAGAAACCAGGAAAGTAGAAAGAGACCATGTGTGAGGGAAAAACGAGCTGCAGAGAGGGAAATAATAAGAAAAATGGGGAAGAGAGCTTTGTAGTTCTTTTAAAAATGAGTTCTGTGAAAGAAGAAAAAGAAAAAGAAAAAGACTAGGAGTTATTCCTCAAAGTTCATTGATGAAATTCTACATTCCCCACCCTCAGAGCTAGAAATTTCTTAACATGCATGTCGTTTTAACATACATACACAAGTCACAAGGAGCACTGAAAAAAACCTTTCAAACTTGGATAAGGAGGCTAGAGATAATCCCATACCAAGGCAGCTCACTTTATGAAATATAAATATTTCACAAATTCTTTAAAACGATTTGTAAATCTATTTTATTAATGTTGTAACTGTAGGCCATTTTCTGGCCCATATCTTTTAGGCAGTACCACTTCTATGTGACGTAAATTATCTCTTCAGAATCGGTACCTTAGTAGCAGATGTTCTTTCTACACAACACAGTACAATGCCATGGTGAAGAAAGTAGGTTAGCTACAAACTTGATGCGGTGATAAAAGGATGTGGCAAAACAAAACCTTGAGATAGAGACAAAGGGGAAACTCATTCCTGGCTAGTGTTCTATCTACGGAGAGATCCCTGAATTTGGGGACAGAAAACAGGCTGGACATCATTGCTCTGCCTAACAGGCATCTCATTGGCTCCCTGAGGCACTCTTCACTGGCCTCCTTGTTTTCACAAGGAGCATAGCTGAGACACCTGGGTTTGGTTGGAGGCGAGAGCTTGTGTGTAATCTGCGTGGTGATACAGAGTGTACACATAGAAAAAGAATCCATCCATGGCTCACCAGGAGACTTGCTTCTTTTACGTCCTGTCTTCAGTCTTCATTCTGCCTTGCTCTGGAGACACTGAGGGATGGGCGGGCAGCTAAAAGTGTTGGAAGCTTTACTCACAAAAGCCTGCACCTGCACCATTTTTATTTAACACGATTCCCACTGATGTAAATACAACATGATGCCATAAAATAACTTGGATAAGTAATAAGTTTTCTAGTCTAACTTACATTTCAGGGCCTTAGGTTTCCATTAATTCAAGAACTGCTGAGGTGCCGATTGCTTCTCATGGCTATTCTCTTGCCTAACACCAGATCTTCTGTTTTAAATGTTGCAAGCTTCCTAAGGATTCTTCTTTAATTCATCTTTGCTATAAGGAAATGAATCCCTAATTTTGTTTGTTTATATGCTGACCTAAGTACGCCGTACTGCAAATATCCCAGAGGCTTTGCTGATTCGGGATATTGACTATCTTAGAAAAAGAAGCAAACTGAAATGCTCCCCGGTGTTACTATCGTCTCCACACTGGATTTACAAAGTACACTTATTTAAATATGTCTTTAAATGACACTTTCTAGAACTACTTATAGCCCCTTTAAAAATACTTATTTTTTTGAGATTATAATATAATTATATCACTTCCTCTTTCTCCATCCAGATCCTCCCATATTGAGGGCAGCCTCTGAACCCAGGTGTCAAGCTTTTACTTAAAAACAAAAAACAAACAAACAAAAAACCAAAAAAAAAAAAAAAACCCACTAGATCCAGAGCAAATGGTTGGATTTGTTATGTTGAATTTGTAAGGTGTTGACCAAATAAAGCTGATTTGCATGGAGTAAAATGCTTCACACCCAATTGTTTGTTCCCCCTAAGGGGGGAAAAGAATTACGGCACACTGACTGGCAGCTTTATCTAAAATTGAACACTATGGTCATTGTTTTCAGCAATTCTCTATAAATTTAATTCCCAAACCAAACACTCCTCTTTTAATTTTTTTTTTCAGAAGAAGAAAAAAAGGTATCTCAAGATACATTCAGCCACTAGGGGTCAGCAGATACTGGGAATGTTGGACACAACTGTTCTGGTGCGTATGAGAACACAGGAGATCTCTGGGTGGGTATAATGAGGTCTTTCCTTACACTCACAGGGAACCAGAGAACCAAGAAGGATTTCATAGACTGTTCATCCTTCATCCTACCTACTTTGAGGATATGAATAGAAGATGAGGAGAGATGGAAAAGGCCTGTCTACAGCAAAGGGGAAGATGGTACTCCATGTATCAGAAACAGCAATATTGGAAGCAATGTTTCTTTCCACCATCAAACCCATAGATTTTTTGGGATCTTTCTCCAACATCGAAGACTACAACATACAGTGTCCAGACTAAAAAATCCAAGCATTTCCAAGGAATGTCAAAGTGTAGGCTTTTAGCACTACTCAGAACTCTTCAACAAGAAACGCTGATGGATTTCATAAATCTCTGTTCAATAGACCCTTTTGCCTTCAGTGATTCTGATAGATATTTGTTTGAAAACGCTCTCTCATATAGTTCAACAGCATGAAAATGGCTAGGAGGAGCACAAAGAGCAGCATTCTGCTTAGTTATTTTTTTTTTTTTTTGCATTACTTCTTGGATCTTAAGCTATTCTTTATTATTTCTTGTATATTTGCCAGCGAAGACTGATACTTTTCCAGCTCAGCAGAAAAGTATGCTGACCCCAGTGTGAATACTAAAAGAACACTAAATGAAGCATGATAATCTAGCTCTCCGGGGTATGAGGTGCTTTGCAAGGTCAAGATATCATAAGATGTGACCCTAGACTAACATAAGCTTTGCTTACAGAAGCTATACAAAAAGTTTTCCTTGGAAGTCACAGGGAAAATTAGCATCACCTAGGATGCCACACTGACTTTTGGCAAACTCTTCATGATTTTGGTGGAGAACACACTAGGAGTCCCTGTTTCTCTTCTGCATAATTCTAGCCCATCACTTTAAACCACACTTCATCGAAAAAGTATCTTGAGAATCATGTTCGTTTACAGAGTGATTTAATCTCCGTGCTCACAGGATGGCCTAAAAGCATTCCTAACAGATGTGAGCTATTTCTATATTTAGAAATGGATCAAGATGAGAATTTATCAGGCTCATCAGCAGCTACAACAAGGGGAACAATGCATTAAGTAATCATTACACAAAATGTAACACAATAGGTGTGGGAGCCACAAAGTCAAGGAACCTACAATTCAGTTAAGTCAATAGCGACATTAACAAAGTAACATTACTCTGGGCAGCTATTACATGGATATACTAAATCTTATATATGCTTACACAAATATATGTCTACATACTTACAGATCATTATAATAAAATTCATTATGCTATAAAAAGTAGAAAATCTTCTCACTTGTGATGTCAATATGGATAAACACGGAATATTACCTTAAGTGAAACAAACCAGACACTAACTATATAACCTCACCTATGTGTAGAATGTTAAATGTAACACTCATACATACAGAGATTAGAATGATGGATGCCAGTGGCCAAGGAACATAAAGATGTGTGTGAGTTTATGTGGGGCAGGGAGACACTATCAAAAGATACAAAAATTAATTGTGAAATCAATAAATTTTGCAGAGCTAAAATACATCCTTGTAACTATGGTTAGTGATAATTAAAATTAAAATTAAAAAAATAAAAATTAAAAAAATAAAATTAAAATTAAAATCCACTGAGAGAGTAGAGTGTTATCATACAAAACAAAACAAAAACATCTACATATGATGACACCTTGGCTATATACACATATGAGAAATATTGTGTAGTATTCCTAAAATACACCAATTTAATTTGTCAATTTTACCTAAAAAACCAAGAACAACAGAAAAAAAATAAGAGTTAATAATTTAAAACAAATAATAAGATTAAAAACTTGTTATGTGAAAATTGGGCACCCTGATATCCATGATATTTCAAACTAACGCATTTAGTAGGTATACAACAGACTCTGTCTTGACACATAGTCCCACCCACAATCCCCTCATACATATACATTTATAGTACACTATATTCAGAGGCTAGAAAAGGGCATTGTATTTCCTGGCTCTTTTGTGACAGGCAGTTGTGAGATGCCATGTGTGTGCTGGGAACTGATTCCCCGTGGATTCCCCATGTCTTTCTGCTTCTGGGTTACCTTTCCTAGTTTCCACCATTTGCCTGCAAATTTCATGATTTCCTTGTTTTTAATTGCTGAGTAGCATTCCATTGTGTAAATGTACCACAATTCTATATCCATTTTTCAGTTAAGGGACATCTAGGTTGTTTCCAAATTCTAGCCATTATGAATAACACTGCTAGGAATGTACATCCTTAGTCATTTGAGAAATGCAAATCAAAATGACCCTGAGATTCCACCTCACACACACATCAGAATGGCTAAGATCAAAAACTCAAGGAATGATGCATGCTGGAGAGGTTGTGGAGAAAGGGACCCTCCTCCATTGGTGGTAGGAATGTAACCTTGTACAACCACTTTGGAAATAAATCTGGTGCATTCTCAGAAAATTAGGAATAGCGCTACCTCAAGATCCAGCTATACCACTCCTGGGCATATATTCGAAAGATGCTCAAGTATATATCTCCTGTCTTAATGCTGTATAAATTGTGCTCCTCATTGGTCCCTTAATATATCAATAAAGCAGCTTACATCCAATCACTGAGCAGGAGAGAGAATAGGGCTGGATTTCCTGCCAGCCAGGGGAGGAAGACTTAAAAGAGGAAATCAAGGATTTGGCCAAGAGATTCAGTCTTGGGAGAGGTCCAGTAACATCAGGAGAGAGATGCTGGAGCATGAAAGCTACAAAGTACAAGTATTTGGGGATGTATGCTGGGAGGAAACCAAATTCACTCAGAGGGTTAAGAAGAGAGTAATATCTGCTCAGTTACTGTGTTGTGAAGCTTATTATTAAATAAATGTAAAGGAGTCTCAATTATTTGTGTGATAGCTGGGCTAAGATAGAAACAGAGATAGAAACACAGTTATATAAAAATAACTGTAACACTTAAGAAGGAGCATTTTGATCTCCAAGGACAGAAGAACACCAATACTCATTCCTGTATATTCCTTTTAATATACCTTGCTAAGTTTTCATTGGTTAACTACCAGTGGTGGATAATCTTCACTGCAAACAAACTTGCCTAGATTTGGAATTACCTAGGAGACATAGTTCTGGGCAGGACCATGGATGTTTCTAAGTAGATTTAATCTAGGTGGGAAAAGCCACTTTGAATGAGGATGGCAGCCTCTCATGGGCTGTGATCCCAAGGTGAAGAAAAAGAGTTAGCTGAGCATCAACATGCACCCTTTTCTACTTTTTGACTGCAGATGCAATGCAGTCAGCGGCTTTGTGCCCTGTTGGCATGCTATCCCACCATCATGTACTTTTTCCCTTATAGATCTGTGTGCCAAAATAGATCCTTTTACTCTAATGTTGCTTTAGGGGCTTGTCACATCAAAGGGAAAGGTACCACTACACTGCAGGTGTCTTTCTTCTTTGTCTATCACAGCTTCTCAAGAGTCTCCGTTCTTTATCAAACTTAGTGTAGAAACACACAGGGTAGCAGCTGGAGAGATGGCTCACTGGATTCTTGCTATTCTTTCAGAGAACCAACGCTCAGTGCCCAGCACACACATGGTAGCTCACAACTGTCTACAACAAAGGATCTAGGGATCCTCTTCTAGCCTCTGCACACATATGGTACACTGATATACATGCAGGCAAAACACTCATATACACAGAGTAGAAATAATGTTATTTTGAAAATAAACACCTAGGACTAACCATTTAAAATATTTCAGGCCTTCATTTCGTTTATAAGGACCCACGTTTTGCGTAAAAAGAAATAATTAATAAACCATGAGAATTGCCTTTATCAATGTGTTTTGTTAGATACAGTGGAGAACCCAAAAGAGTAGAAGAAAATAACATTTAACCATGTTTGGCTAAAGGATGGCAAAAGTAGTATTAACTAGAAATCAGGAGAAATTTTAGAAATACTCTCTCAAAATTAGTAAATCCTTCACATATAGTAAATAATCACAACGGCCATTTTCTCAATTCAATAGAAAGTGATTTTTATAATTTTATTGCAACACAACAAAAATACATATGCCTAGTTAACATTATAAGTCACAAATACAGGATATTAAGAAAAATATTCCTCATAAAGGTTTACATCCCTTTACGAGAAAAGTATTTTTGTTGGAAGAAGACATTTATTGCAGTCTGCTTTCTTGGCACTATCTATTCTCTTTCCCATTGGGTTTCTTGTACCTCCTGCAAAATTAGGCTGTCGTGATGCCTGAAGAAAGCAATGTAGAAATTCTTTAGGCTGAAACCACTAATATTCTGTCCCCTGATTATTTAATGACCCCATAATGTCATGTGTCACAGAAGTCACTTGAGAGGAGAGATTTCTTCTCATTAATCTCCATGTGTTTGGTACCTGGATTGAAGAAGGGACTGACACCTACTGAACATTCAGCAGGTATTAGATGAACTAATGACTGCACACATAGGTAACAGGCTCTGACAGTCACACCTTACTACCATTTCTAGAGCAGGTGGACAGGAAGAGGATTAAAATGCCTTTAAAATCAAACTTTCATAGTTCAGCTTATGAGAAATTAATTGGCCCTTTCAAAAGTGTTTTCTGGCGTTTTCATAAAGAGTGAAGGATAACTACAATGGAGTAAATGAGATAGTATTTCTGTTTGTGTGCTACGATAACTTTATGAATTCTACATCAAGATGAACCTCAGCTTACAGGTACAATGTGATTAGCGGGCAGAAATTCAATTTCAGATTCCCTTCATTCACTAAGGATCCAACTTCCTTTCTCCAGTACTGAGGACAGCTCTGGACACGTGGAAAGTGCACAGCAACTATCTACCAATGAGTGTGTGAGTGAGGACGCTGGCAGCACAGTGAGTTACGTAGCCATCTACTGAGCTTCTCACTTAATAGTGGCTCTAGTGAACCTCTTTTAGTAGGAAGGAAATGATTATAATACTGAAGCAAATATATGCCAAAAATGTTTATAAAGTTAATTTTTTTTAAAGAATTCTTTCTTAGTTATTAGCTATTGCCCTCTATTTTCCAAACTCTTACCTTTGGAAACAGAAAAAGCAGGGATACTATTACAGTCATTCTAGACAAACAGAAAAGAAAATTATGAGGTTTTATTGTGCTGTGAATACTCTTTAAATGAGGCATTTCCATTTGGAAAGTGCTGGTTCAAGGCTGCTTTTCTAACTCCGTGAATGTGTTTGCTCTACTGGGAAAGTACTTTCCTCCTCACAGTTTGTTCTCCCTCAAACTGATAGGAAGATTCCACGAACATAAAAGCAAATTGGTCTTACTTTCCAGGAGGCAGTTACGAAGGCATGTTTTATCCTGAAATGGCTCCCTAGAGACCCTGAAGAGATGCATGAATACAAAAAGCAAGAGCCTCCTGTGGTTGACTATGAAGTGCTTGGTTGCAAAACTCTTTCCTTTTCCCTAACCTAAGATGGTATGAAGAAACATCAAGCACCCTTTAAAAAATTGGCGGACATGTCTGCTTACAATGATTTGTGATCAACTGAATAGTATTAACTCTTCACTTCATACAGGTTTCTCTATTGACAGCAAAATAGAAAAGGTTGATGGACAGCTCTACCCTCTTTTCTTCTGTGTGTGTTGTTTTTGTTTGTTTGTTTGTTTGTTTTGCTCAGAGATAGCACTGCCTCTTCTCTTCCTGACATGTCACTGAATTTCACACTAATGTATATTTTCCCATGGGTAAAATAAGAATAGCATATCTTTTACCTACATGTTTCATATCAACTGCCTTGATAACGTACTTTGTTTTAAAAATTACCTCCGGCTTTAAATAAAGACGCAATGATACACAGCAAACAGACGTGGTAGGTACTACTGTGGCATGTTAGACCTGGGTGCTCAGCACATTGAAATACTTCTCCACTGGAGACTTCTAACTCTAACCACGTTTAATGCTGGCTTTGTACTTATTGGGGATTGCTAAATTATACATGCTTTGAAGTATCCTTTTCAACTAACTTTCATCTTTATGCCCTTCACTATACTCATTTTTTTTGATATGGCTATTTCTTTTCCATTTTATGAATACTTCTTTTAAAAGAAACCTGACAGTACAATGAATTATGTCACACTTATAATATCTGAGGCCATGGAACAATCCTCTTTGAAATAAAGCATTTCCTTCCAGAAGGTATATCCTAAGACGATGATATTTCCAGGATTTCATGGAGCACTTGCTCAGGCGACTCCCATTAATGTTAATGGGAGCTAATCGGTAAGAGAATAAACACCTTACCACACATTTCATTTAAAACTCAGCATGATCTGAACAACAGCCATTTTACTCAGTTAGCAGGATGGATGCTTTTAGAGTAAAGGGAAAACCTGCTGTTGAGTTCACAATTCCTCTAGGTAAAGAGGAAAGAAATTATTTTAAATGTTATTTGTATCCATAACCTACTACTGTGCTCCAGCTATAATTTGCAGCAACATGTCAGTTAAGTAATAACAGATGAAACCCTAACCTTGTTAATCAGCGCACGCACCCTGGAAGTGCAGATACTGAAAACTTGGCAGGAATGCGCTATAATGCATGGAGAAACTGCCACCCTTCCTCACCTCTCTGCTGCCTCTTCCTTTTTCCTCTCACTTAGCTCTTCCATGCATTTCACTTCATGTCCACAAGAGGAAATGGCTAATGCCTGTAAGTCATCCTGACTGATGTTTAAGGGAGGAAAGGATGGCTTATTAAACCTGATTCCAGCATAGAGGTCCGCTTTCAAATGGCATGCTTGTTAATGTCCAGTGCCGCTAAATGATCACATGGTTTGAATGGGACTTCTGCATCTTCACACACTAAACTGATGGATTGTTTCTGCTTCAAAAAGAATGAACTCTGTTCCTCTGCTTGGTCACAGTTTAATGGATGTGCGGTCAGACTTACTTAGATATAAATCTTGTTAAGATTCAGCTTTTATGACAGCAAGCATTTTAAAATATAAAGCTTAGTAAAGAATTATATCTAACTTGCCTCCACGTAAGAGAAGTGTCCATTGGAGTATAGAATTGCCACAGGTCATGAGATGGATACCTCTTTGCTAGTTCCTTCCAAGATGCCCCCCTCTTTCCCTTCTATGATGCTCTACCTTTGCCTTATCTACTTCTTTGGTCCAGCCCTTTCAAATCTTCCTGGGCAACATAAAAGGATAGATTGCCCACTAGTGACATCTTCATTCTTTCCCATGAGATGCAAGTTCTCTGTATTAGTCTTTTAAAAACTGATTGACTGTACTGACGATTCCTGAGGGAAAGCTGCCAGACCCACCGTTCTTTCACCTCAAGTGTTAACAAGTGTTAACAAACATGTGCTACTGAATTTGTGTTTTAGGATTTTCCTCTCACTGAAAGATTTGTGGAAGAAAAGCTGCCCTAGCTTGATCCGGAAGGAATCTGTTGCTTTGGAGGATTTTTAGCAGAGGAGGAGAGTGAAGGCTATCTGAATCTGGAGCCATTTTTGGAAATGAGTGTGGTATTCAAATTTCCCTATATCTTATTGTCTTCAAACTAACACTACCTCTCAGATGAGGAAAGGCTGTGCTTCCCTCTCTGCTGGTAGATGGAATGGAAGAAGATGCATTTGAACAGCACGTTCTATTGTTAATCTGCTCAGAAATACAGTTGCTTACCTACTCTTTCTTGAACCCAACAATAGGTGTAGGCCAATTTTCTGTTTGATCCTAAAATGACAAGCTATGTGCTCCCACACGTGGGGTGGGAGCACTTCACTACTTTGTGTGATTCTCCAAATTTCTCCTATGCTTCCTGACTTAGGTTTTGATTATCTAAGGAACACAGGTTCTCCAGAAAATTCTACTATATACTTCCTTGAGGCAATTTTATGAAGTACTTGGCTACTAATAAGGATTTTTTTTAAAAACTCTTTAAAAGTCATCAAGTGAGAAACTGCTTTGGTGCTGGAATGTAGAAACTAAGAATCCATGAGTTTAAGTGTTCCAGTGAGTGATACACAGCACACTGTGACAGTCTAAGTCTAGAGATCTGAAATGATATTGCTGTTCATGGTGGCACAAGCTTGTAATTACATCCTGCACAATGTAGATACCAGTTCAATGCCAGGCTCTGCTACATACTGAGACACTATTCACTTCTGTCTGCCCTAGAAGAGAATGTACCTAGAACTCCTTATGGCATATGAACATGAACAGAGCTGACTGTCTCACACTTTTTTATACTACTTGGTTTAGTATTATCACAGCATTGGTCACATAATAACACTCTATGTCCCTGACAACACAAGAAGCACACAGGAAAGACCTGGCCCTTTTTTCATTTATCCTTAAACCTGGATGAACAGCCTAAGCTGTATTTGCCTAGAGTGATTTTGAGTACAACACTTAAGAAGCAAGACAGGTCCATAATTTATCCATGCCCTCGGGCAGACTGCAAAATCCATATCGCCTTTAACTGTGTTGGACTCTTTAATTGCAAAAACAGATTCTACAGCTTCTAAAGGCTGAAACAAGCATATTCCCATATCCTTCCTTGTCACTTTGTTAGGGGAATAGAGGAAGTGAGACTCTTTTGCTATAAAGACCGATAGATAGATAGATAGACAAATAAATAAATAAAAGGAATCTCAGAGACAAGCTGACTCCAGAAAACCCACTTTCACATAAGTAAAATCAGAAGCAGAACTTCCCAACACTAGAGTAGAGTGGGAAATTATTCCACTCACTGAGCTCTGACTGAAGTTCACGATGCAAGCCCAATAGATTTAGGTCAAGTAATTCCAAGGCTGACTACATTTGATTTATTCACAATCTGCCTCTCCATCTTTGGTGGGTTAAGACTTATGTAAATTTAATATAAGGGAGAGTTAAATATAATTATAGATTAGTCAAGTGGATTTCTTTTTTTAATTTATATTTTTATATTAATTATAGTTTATTTACTTTGTATCCCAGGTGTAGCCCCCTCCCTCTTAATCCCACCTTCCCTCCCTCCTCTCCTCCCTACCCCTCTCTAAGTTCACTAATAGGGGAGGTCCTCTTCCCCTTCCATCTGAACCTAGCTTATCAGGTCTCTTCAGGATAGCTGCCATGTCCTCCTCTGTGGCCTAGCAAGGCTGATCCTCCCTTGGGGGTAGGAGGCAGAAGAGTTAGTCACTGAGTTTATGTCAGAGACAGTCCCTGTTCCCCTTACTAGGGTAACTCATTTGGATACTGAGCTGCCATGGGCTACATCTGAGCAGGGGTTCTAGGTTATCTCCATACATGGTCCTTGGTTGGAGTATCAGTCTCATAAAACACCTCTGTGCCCAGATATATTTGGTCCTTGTGGAGCTCCTGTCTTCTCCAAGTCATACTAACTTCCCCTTCTTTCATATGATTCCCTGAACTCTGCCCAAGGTTTGGTTATGAGTCTCAGCATCTGATTTGACACACTGCTAAGTATCAAATCAGAGGCCCTCTATGGTAAGCTCCTGTCCTGTTACTTGTTTTCTCCTACTTCCAATGTCCTTCCCATTTGTCTTTCTAAGTGAGGATTGATCATTTTACCCGGGGTCCTGTTTCTTGTTTATCTTCTTTAGGTTTACAGATTTTAGTATTTTATCCTATCTTATAGGTTTAGTATCCACTTACAAGTGAGTATATACCATGTGTGTCTTTCTGCTTCTGGGATACCTCACTCAGGATGTTCTTTTCTAGATCCCACCATTTGCCTGCAAATTTGTTAATTTCCTTGTTTTTAATTGCTGAGTAATATTCCATTGTGTAAATGTACCATAATTTCTGTATCCATTCCTCTGTAGAGGGACATCTGGGTTGTTTCCAGTTTCTGGCTATTATGAATAAAGCTGCTAAAAAGTGAATTTAAATTTCACTTTGGTTTTGATTGTTTTGATACTATGCCATCACTTATAACTGAGCACTTGCCATGCAATAACCCAAATGAACTTAACATTCCCAATTTTTATAATAGACTACATAAATCATGAGGTTGGTGAAATAGGGTATAAGCATAGAAAAATAAGTTTTGCTGATATTAATGAATAAATCCCTCTCTCAGGGAGTAGAATCATTAGGACAATGTCTCTTTTCTCTTCCCTCGCACCCCACAACACTGCTACCTTTGCAGGGCTTGAACTTTGCTCAGTTTGTAGCTAACAAAACCCAGCCATAAAGTTTCATTTTCAAATGTAGAGAAATCATTATTTTTTCTTGCAGTTTTCCTTGAGAGATACAAAATGAAGATGATATCCATTGAATAAAAACTCAAGTGACAATACATGCTGGAGAAGTTGTGGAGAAAGGGGAATCCTTCTCCACTGCTGGTGGGAATGTAAACTTGTACAACCACTCTGGAAATCAATCTGGCGCTTTCTCAGAGAACTAGGAATAGTGCTTCCTCAAGATCCAGCCATACCACTCCTAGGTATATATCCAAAAGAGGCTCAAGTACACAAAAAGGACATTTGCTCAATCATGTTGGTAGCAGCTTTATTTGTAATAGCCAGAAGCTGGAAACAGCCCAGATGCCCCTCAACTGAAGAATGGATGCAGAAACTGTGGTACATCTCTACAATGGAGTATTACTCAGCAATGAAAAATAAGGAAATCATGAAATTTGCAGGTAAATGGTGGGACCTGGAAAGGATCATCCTGAGTGAGTTGTCCCAGAAGGAAAAAGACACAAACGGTATATACTCACTCATATATGCATACAACATAGAATAAACCCACTAAAATCTGTACATCTAAACAAACTAAGCAAAAGAGAGGACCCTAACTAAAATGTTCAATCCCCACCTGAAAGGCAAAGAGGATGGACATTAGAAGAAAAAGAAAACAGGAAACAACCTAGGAACCTGCTACAGAGGGCCTCTGAAAGCCAGAAGAAGAAAACAGGAAACAACCTAGGAACCTGCCACAGAGGGCCTCTGAAAGCCTCTGCCCTGCAGACTGTCAAAGCAGATGCTGAGCCTGATGGCCAACTGATGGGCAGAGTGAATGGAATTTTATGTAAGAAGGGGGAAATAGTAAGAGCTGGAGAGGACAGGAACTCCACAAGGAGAGCAACAGAACAAGAAAATTTGAACACAGGGACCTTCCCAAAGACTCATACTCCAACCAAGGACTATTCGTGGAGATAACCTAGAACACTGACAATGCAGCCACTTCTGATGAGAACTGATAGACTAAGATCAGAAAGAAGGAGAGGAGGACCTCCCCTATCAGTGGACTTGGGGAGGAGCATGCATGCAGAAAGGGGAAAGGGTGGGACTGGGAGGGGAGGAGGGAGGGGCTTATGGGGGATACAAAATGAATAAAGTGTAATTAATAAAAGTTAAAAAAAGTATGGAAAGTATTGAATGTTTGCAAATGTGAATTTGCTACTTAACATTTCAGATTGGCATGTTCTTTGCTTATAAATTTCATATGAAACATCTTTCTGTAAATTACTACTGTTTTCTTTGGATATTTGAGGAAATCTTACTTAGTGTGAGTCATCCTAGGAAGGGATTCTAGATTAAAAATTCAGTGTCTTGAACTCTGCAATGGCCTTTGATGGAAAAAAAAAAGTATATTTTAACTTTTAAATACATTTTAGAGTAATATTTTTTTCTGTGACTGCAAATATTATTTTAGCTACTTTGACACCAATAACTTCTCTCTCCTTTTCAAAACCCATCTTGGTAAGCCCTGCGTTTCATTTTCCACTGTGTAAACACTGCCGGCTCACCTGTAATCTACAAGAATAAATAGAGAGATTGTATACGAGAAATTATACTGAGTTTTACTCAGGCGCAAAGTACAAATGTGATTACTGAAAATTGTACAGTATTAGATAAAATCCATTTTATTCTTTTACTTTAAAAAAATAGTTCTTAATTTTTGGGGATTCCAGTATACGTAAATCATGTTCTCTTCCCATTATGTCCTCCAAAACTTTGATGTATCTCCTGACCTCACTCTGAAAATGATGGCCTCTTTCTCTCTAAGTGCTGTTACCTGCGTGTGTAAAGTGCTCAGTCTGATGTTACTTGCATGTGTGTTGTTCAGAGCTGACCACTTGCTATTGAATAACCAGTTGGCCTCCCTGGGAAAACTACTTCCCCGTCCTCAGCATTCCTTCATTGCCCCTACTTCCCTGTCCTCAGCATTCCTTCATTGCCCCTAGTTCTCTGACTATGTTTGAGGCTTCTGTGAGCTTTTGCTTCCACATTAGCATGCCGACTGGTTTTGTCCTTGTTTAGGTCATGTCTACACAGCCATGTTGTTGAGATTTCAAAGGTATGCATAGCTTTTTACATTTGATAAAATCTCATATCAATCTTCCTATTCTTCTGGCTCTTAAAATCTTTCTACTTCTTTTGCAATTATCATTGAGCTTTAAAGGGCAAGAATTGTGTATTCCTTTACATTTTACCTAAAATTTTGCTACTAGTTCTTTGTTGAATTAGAGACGTCACACTGTGAGAGGTAGGAGGAGACACATGAAGGCTGACTCTTCAAGAGAATAATGAAGAATCATGGGAGAATATAAAACTGATATTGAAGAGGAGATAGAGCAGGAGCAAAGAGAAGTGAGCAAAGCCATAAAAGATGATGTTTACAGAGCAGAGAAAGGGGTTGGAAGGAAACAATAGTTGAGTTTTTGTCTTGCCATATCTTTGCTTAGAATTTTTTTTTAGAAAAAAATCTGTGACAATTAAAATAGAAATCACTTCCACTCTCACAGAAGTCTCCTAATCTCGTGTGTGTGTGTGTGTGTGTGTGTGTGTGTGTGTGTGTGTGTGTGTGTAGAGTAAATAGGTCAAGTAATCTATTCGGCAGGTATAATATAGCCTTTCTGGAATGTTATAAATATCTTAGATTGCAGCTACACACACATAGCAAGAGAGCAATAAATAGTGGCCTTTTGCTGCATCCTAATGCATAGTCCTTACAATAGTCATCATTTTATTATTAGTTGTGCCTTCCAATTCATGTGTTCATGCTTCCGAGTTATACCAAATGCCACCATTAGAAGCCTGGTATGATTAAATGTGTCTCCAGCAAAACATAGAGATGGATGTATCCAACTGAGTTCTTGAATGAAAATATTCAGACATTTAACATGTAATGATAAAAGGCAAAATATAATGAAGTGAACTGAGTAAAACAGACGTGTGGTGAAGACGAATTAGTATTAGGTCTTATACCACAGTACTGATGCTGCAGTAACTTCAGAAATTAGGAGTGCCTTGAGAACAATTTCATCTTCTATTAACAGTCATATAAGCTAAATGCATTGGAAATCTTGTGCTGTTTAGGAAGGAATAAAATCAATAAATTTCATTTAAGCTGACATGTGACCTAGCCCTGTGAATAGAATTATGGGCTGTGATGTTTTCTTCTAAATCTAGTTACAGAATGGTTTTAAAGCATCTCTTGAAATTAAATTTCTCAATGTGTGATGAGTACATGATGGCAGAATTTAAGTTTAATTCAAAATATTGATATTTTTGGTCATCAACAATGCCAACAGGCTTGCCATTGGAGAACTGCATTGCAAGGATCTGAAATTTAAGATACCACTGAGTGCCTAATTAATTCACCTACTTGTAGAAAGTAAAATTTTGACCCATGTTCCTGATCCTAAAACATTTAAAAATATTTGATAAAGTAGGTCAGACAACAAATGATTTCCAAAGGATTTATGTGTTTAAGGTAAACACTCAGGACATCATAATGATGTACTTCTTTATCACATAAAAAGATGCTAAATAGCAGACCCAACAGGATGTAAATCATAACATATTTTAAATAAATTTTTCAAAGTGTTTTTGTATTAACTTATACACACAGGCACATAAGCCAAACTATTAAAATATAGTTTGCTCCTTTTCTCATTGTTCTGACCAGCACAATTATCATACTATGTTTCTCCACTTAGTATGAACCTGTTCCTGCTCTCAGATCATCTGGTAGCTCCAGGCAAGTGGCCAAAGGCAATTAGAAAGTAAGTGGACTGTAGCTTGGGTTGTGAAGCAACCAAGTAAAAGACATTAGGAACATAGAAAAAGCATATCCCTGAGCAAAGAAGTAAAACAAAATAGAACAAACCCAACCATCCAACCAAAGAAACAAAGAAACAAAGTTCCTGTAGACTACAGATTTTAAATTCACATTTGTCAGTTCTCTGGCCTTCCCTTATTTCACCATATATGTGGCCAGTATATTCCACTCTCTGGTCTATAGTAAAAACATGTCTGCTTCTTCCATCCTCTAATAAATCTTCTTTCTGTATTTTAATTTGAGGTGGAGCCATTTCCTTTCTCCTATATTCATTTTCTATGGTGTGCTACTGTTTGTCAGCTAAACTAATGCCCTCACACAGACCACCTGATTAAACTTTAAACCTACCAAATAACGACATAAATAAACCTCCCTTTTTATATGTAACAATATCAAGTATTTCATCCTACTGATGGAAAGTCAACAAAATAAAGGTATTCAACCCTTTGTCATTTTCAGATAATCTTAGTAATTCAGAGATATTCTGGCAGCCATCTGGATTTAAATGTGAGAAGTCTTCACCCCAAGAAACCTATGCTATCCATGAAAAGAGCTTCAGTGCTCACTGTCAGCTGGCTGATTTTGTGTGTTGTCTAATGCAGGAGATGGAAAGGCTCACTCTGAACCTTCCAAGGGATGGTAAGCACAGGACAGCAAAGCCATGGAAGGGCACTCAAGTTCTGGCCCTCAGATGCACTTGATGGCATCTCCTACCTTGCTCCTAACACAGAAACATTTGCCTATGTATTTGTTCAATCACTGTATATGTTTAAAGAGTTTATTTATATGTGTGTATATATATTATGAAAATAGTAGAAATGTTCTTATAATCAAGCAAATTAGCATATCCATCATCTCAAAGTATCCAGAGAGTTGGACTGTTAGTTTCCCAGTTAATGGGTGTGCTTGTAGCTCTAGCTACTAGATGCTGAGCAGTTATGTATGATGAAGTATCTTATGTATCATATATAAGTTCTTATAGATTTACAAATACATCCTTTCCATTGAGATTACTGATAAAAGATTAGATTGTAGGGAGTTTTCCCATAAAAATGATAGGTGCCACCAACTACCTGTCAGAATCAGGTTCACATTGTTCTTTTCATGGCTGCTTTCCCGTACTCACTGCCATAAGTTCAAGGGTATGAACAGAGGTGGAAGTTCTGAGATAGGATGTCCCTTGTTTGAATTCTGACTTGTGGAGCAGTTAGTGTAGTACAATAGCCCATGAGTACTGGAAAAAACAAGGGATTACATCTCAAACTAAAAGCAGAGGGATGGCAGGGGAAGTTCCACATAAACACACATCCTCTCTCACACGCACATACACACACACACGTAAACACACACATATACAAACATATTATATACATGTTCACACATTAACCTAATCCAGCCTCTTGGGACAATGCTGAAGTAGTTTTTTGTTTGTTTGTTTTTGTTTTTGTTTGTTTTTTTGTATGTGACTTGGCGCTACCTGGATCCCTACATTCTTTACATCTATCACATTCATTTATTCCTGGTCTCAGCTTCCAAGGGTATTACTCAGTTTGCCCAAATATCAATGCATCGGTATTAGAAGTTAGAACAATATTAATATCCAAAGTATTTGGAAAACATTGGCTGTGATGAGCTCTGGACAGGCTTAATAAGAGTCAGGTTTACAGCACCAGCTTTTCATTAGACACAACTTGAGGTAAATTATTTCTTTTTCTGCCTTAATGTCTTCTTAACAAGATAAAGAATTTGTAGTAAGTGACCTTTACATTACCTTTCGGCCATAAAATAAATTTTATGATTACTAAACGGCACATCCTCATTTAATGTAGAAGGAGGACTTCTTGATCAAGCGCATGTGAGGCAACCCATCAACAGCTAGTTTTGTCTTTTTAAAATTTAATGCTATCTATCTATCTACCTATCTACCTACCTATCTATCTATCTATCTATCTATCTATCTATCTATCTATCTATCTATCTATCTATCTATCTATCACAATTTATTCACTTTGTATCTCCTCTGCAGCCCTCTCCCTTATCTTCTCCCAGTCCCATTCACCCTCCATCTTCTTCTCCTATGCCCTTTCCCTGGTCCCCTGATAGGGGAGGACCTTCTCCCCTTCTGTCTGACCCTAGCTTATCAGGTATCATTAAGTCTGGCTTCATCATCTTCCTCTGTGGCCTGACAAGGCTACACCCCCAGGGGGTGCCTGCAGAAACCGATATTCCAACCAGGGACCATGCATGAAGAGGACCTAGACCCTCTCTTCAAAGGAAGCCCACAGGCTCCTCAGTTTCCAAGTAGGTTCCCTAGTAAGAGGTACAGGGACTATCTCTGACATGAACTCAGTGGCTGGCTCTTTGTTTTTCTTTTTTAATAGAAACCAGAAACTGTAGAACAGGAGACAGGGAGGTAATATTAAAACCCTCAATCCCCAAACTCTGGAAACTTGCAAAAACAAGCTCACATATTTTGAATCATATATGTCAGATAAGGATATGTGCATGTGTGTGGATATATATTCAAATACATATATTTTTGTGACTATGTGTGAATATAAATGTGTATATATATATATATATAAAATTATATAGTTACATAGTTATTTGTCAGAGGGACTATTGATTGAAGTCAGTCATCCTTTAACCACCAATAAGTGGAAGCTTCCAAAGAATGGAGAACAGCCCCCAGCTCTCTAGAAGATTGCTATAATGGATAGCAGCACTTTGTGAAGATTCACCCACCTTTTCATCTTAGTGAGGCATGCATTCCCACTGTATAAGTGCCAGTTACAACTCATTAAAACTAAAGACTCTACATAAAAAAAAAACAATCTTACAGGATGACAGAATGTCTTCTCAAACAAATTCTTCTTTAAAGGGACACCTCTCATTTAAAATACTATTGCTTCAAAGGAATTAGGAATTATTTTGTCACTCCAGATGATACGATGTGTGAAGCTACTTCCTGTAAATATTATAGAGCGTTTCACGGATGGCGGTCTATTTTTAAATTTGAGTGCCCTTTTACCTTAGAACAGATTCAGATTTACGAGAAGGTTGCAGTGTAACACACATTTCCTTCATGCTACACCCTGTTTTACCTAGTGTCACCATCATCACATCACAGGCTCACCAATTAGGAAACCGTGCTTGACACGTTGCTATTAAGATCCACATAGCCTCAGTTTCAGTACTGCATTCAGAATACTCCACTCCATGGACTTTAGGCTCCTGTATGTGTAGTTTCCTAGAATTTTTCTAGTTTAAAATGTCCAAATATTTTTAATATACATTATGAATTTTCGATAGTGTTTCTTGATTTGGAATTGTCCTCTGTTTTTCATGTAATCAGAGCAGGATACTACCAGGGAGGGAGGGCCATAAAGGCAAGTTGTCATTCTTATCTCATTTTGTAACGGTTCACTGTTCCCACAGGACATCATCGATCATATGGTCAACATGACGTCCTCTAGATTCTCCCCAGTGCATTGTGAACCATCCTTTCCACGTCCTACTCACTCTGAGCAAAGAGACCAAACACAGCCCACAGTCAGGGTTAGCAGCAAAACTTCAGTGACTTAAGTGAGAAATATCCACACAAATTACTCTGACTTCCTTCCTACAGTGCATTAATTTAAGTGACATTTCTGATATTCGCTCTCCAGAACACAAGAGAGTTTTGTTAAACAGTGTTCTCCCGTTTACACACACCAAACCCTTTGAACTGTGCATGACAGAGTGACGCAGGGAGTTTAAGGATCAGTCTTGGCATGACTGTCGCCTGCTGTCAATACTTTACATTGGTCACAGCCAGATGGAGACCATTTATATGCTGTCCCAGTTATTGTTAAACAAAAAGTCCCTAATGCAATTTGTAATAGACTATTAAGTTCCTTTAAAATGATAAAGAGCAACAAAGAAAAGCCCATGGAAACATTTGCATTCCAAAACAGAATACCATGAACAGATCTGGACAGCAGACAGGTTTTTTCAGTAAATAATGAGAACAATGTTAATTTACCTCAAAAAACAACATTTTCATAGTATCTGGCATTATCCAAACATGTAGCTTTATTAAATGTATATTCTCTCTAACATTGATAGCAGATTTATGTTATTTCACATGGTTCAGTATTGGTAATAGCAATAGCTAAAATTCTAAGAGTTCTTTCCATGTAGAACTCTAAAATGAGGGTAGGATATTGATTTTGGTTTTGTAATCATATCCCTCAAACAGAAGGCAAACGATTATGAAACAAACAAAAATTACAATAGATATTTATCCTTAATGCCAGATTAATGGCACAGAAAATATTCCAAGAGCCTAAAAAAGAATAATTTGCAAAGGCTAGGATAGTAACAAAGGAATCATGGAAAAATAAAATATGACTTGAATTTTGAAGGCCTTTCAAGTTTGACCAATGATGGGTATATACACAGTACGTTCTCTCAGAAAACAGTGTTTTAAGTTAAGATAATTTTCAAATTGAAATAACAAATACCCTGTGAAGAGAAAATGGAGTAGATTTTCAAAGCCACTGATGTACATGTAAGGCGATTTGTAAATGCATAGTGACTGGGAGTGTCACTGCTAAGCGTTGTCTAAATTCAAAATTCTACTCATTATATGATGACTTTTGATCAATAAAACGAATTAGAACAAGACTAAATTTACTTAAATATTAACTAGTGCTAGTGTTATAGTATCACTTCCCTCTGGTGGGACTCCTTGCCTGGTCACAGGGGAAGAGGACATGCTCTGTCTTGATGCAGATTGAGCTGGGGTGGCTGGGAAAGGGAGCTCCCCTTTTCTGCAGCTTAGGACAGCAGGTAGAGAGGGTGGAAAAGGGAGGGGTGGGATGGGGCTACAACCAGGATGTAAAGTGATTAAAAATAAATTAATTAAAATATATAAAACACATTAAAAAAGAAAACTATTGACAAGAAGACAAGTGGAGTAAAATCATTAGTCAATCTTCTGTTGCAGAACTACACAAATATTTGGTCTAAATCTTTTCAGTTGACTCTTTGCTTTTATACTTCTATTTATTCCTTTTCATATATTTATTACATATTTAATATATTATTATATATATTTATTATAATATCATATTTTCATTATAGTTATATATCTAACTCTTTATCTTTTTTGAAATAACATTTTCTTCTGTTATCAATCATCATAGCCATGACAATTATCAATTTCTGAACTAATGTATTTTAGCTCATGTGAAATACATAGTTTTTGATCATTATCCCCATACATGTTATATTTTCATAAACTTATTTCTTCTTACTCTTTTCATCATATTTTCTTGTTTGTTTCCTGTCTTCATCCTTCCTTACGATGGTTTAATAACCTTGTTTTGTTTTGCAGTGATTTCAAAGAACTACATGATACTTTTATTTTAACTTGAACATGTCAGTGTTTTGACCTTCTGACTTGACTCTGTGTTCTTCAAAATGTATATTTTAAACTGACTTTATGAAATATGTTATTAAAAAATAAGCATCTAAGGGCTCAAAATGTAAGTGGCAGAATTCTCATTACCATAGAGAAGATCATACATTTGCCACACACACACACACACACACACACACACACACACACACACACACACTACCTGACACACCCATGCCACACACACAGACACAGACACTCACCACCATACCACAAATAAACTACAGCGTTTTACAACCATTTAGACATTTTAATACTTTTCTATTGATTTTTAGTCTTTTTTTTCATAAATTTTCTTTTTTTAAAATTTTATTTATGTAATGTATGCTCTATCTGCATGTATAATGTGTGCTCTATCTGCATGTATACCTGCACACCAGAAGAAGGCATAGATCATATTATAGATGGCTAATGAGCCACCATGTGGTTGCTGGGAATTGAACTCAGGACCTCTGGAAGAGCAGCCAGTGATCTTAACCGCTGAGCCATCTCTCCAGCCCCCGATTTTTAGTCTTAAAGATAAATTTCTTTCTTTCTTTTTTTTTTTTTTGTAATTACCTTGAAGGACATTTTTTTTTCTTTTATTGAAACTAGATTCTTTTCTCATACAACATATCCAGACTGTGGTTTCCCTTTCTCCTATCCTCCCAGTTTTTCCCTACCTCCCTTCTGGGTCCACTCTCTTTCTGTCTCTTATCAGAAAAACACAGGCTTCTAAGAGATAAAAACCAAACATGACAAAATAAGATATAATAAAGCAAAACTATAATTATTGGAGTTGTATACAGGATTTCTAATTGTAGTTTTAGCAATCTTAACACATCTAAAATAAAGTATAGACCTTTTTAAATTACATACTTATTTTCTGTGTATGAATGTTTACTTGCCTGCCTGCATGAATTTGTGGTCTCCCTCGAGGCCAGAATAGAATGTGGGATACCTATACATTACAGACAGTTGTAAGCTGCCATGTCGTGGTTGCGTGTGGACTCTCTGGCCTCTGAAAGAGCAGCAAGAGCTATTAATTTCTGAGTCATCTCCACAGTATGCCCACATACACTATTTAATACCGTAAATGGATATAACATGAGTTTAATTTTTAAAAGATAAGAAACATTAATGAAAACTTAAAATATAATCGACTGTTTATAATGAATCCCTAGACTTATGAAAAATATTATTTATTCTTTATGAGTTTTTATCTTTAATAGGCCAGTCTTATAAATAAGACATATTCTTCATATGTCATGGTTTAAAATTTCTGATTGACACGTCCACTTGATTAAGGAAGCTAGAAGAGCATACAAAGCAGAAGGCCAAATAGCACTTTAAACACATAATTATATTTGAGACCCAGGATAGATAAAATCATATACAATCAATGGTCAGATGAAGAGAGATTCCAGGCCAGATCAATGTCTCTTCCCAACAGTAGTCTGAAGGCAAATGATAATTAAAACAATAAGACTAAAGGATGGCCAGTAAATGAGAATAGAAAAAACATGGCAACAAAGAACCCACTAACACTATTATGTTGAGGTGTGAAGGCTGAACAGCATTGGCTGATATTGGTGGCCCTGAAAAGAGGACACTGGTGAGAGTTTACATGAAGGTCCAACTGGCAAACATATGCAGATGTGGAATTTTCTATATCAGGTGACAGCTGCACAGAGGAATCCGATCAAGGGAAATGTTTGCTAAGACAGAACTGTTACAGAGTCTATACAAAGAACATTTACAAGCGAAGTGTGAAATTAATTGCAAGCATAAGGGCCTTGACTGCAGGAAAGGGTGGAACTGAGATGAAGTTGTATTTCAGTCCCATCAAGTGACTATCTTGAATAAAAGTGAAGAGAAGCCAGTGAATGAATGGAAAGGATGGTGGTGGGAAAATTACAAAAATTAATTTAATTGGCATTTTACAGAATTATGAAGTTAAAATAGCCAGCTAAGAGAATAAGAATGAGAGACAAAAACTTAAGAGGCAAATGAATCAGGAAGGTTTTGTTTGTTTGTTTGTTTACTTTGTTGTTTTGTTTTGTTTTTTTAGTCAGAAGCCTGAACAGAATAGAGAAATGTTGAATGTAATTCTATATTTATAGATTTGATACTACTCATTACAATTGTAAAACTGTCAATTTTTTTTCAACAGTTTTCCTTTAGCTATTCTAGGTCGTATGTTAGTAGAAGGAGAAGATTTAACCAAAGCTGAGATTTGGCTGTGTGTGTGTGTGTGTGTGTGTGTGTGTGTGAAATTTAGAGAAGAAAATAACATTAGATATTATGCTTTATGCTAGAAAATAGTGCAATAACAAACAATGCAGTTTAAATTATGTCGGTCTAAATTACGGCATCAAATAGAGTGAAAATGAGGTCAAATAGAGTGAAAATGAGGTAAGGATGTTAAAAAATAGGGAGTTATGTTTTAATATTAATTTTATTTTTTCTTCACAATTTATTCATTATATATCCCAATTGAAGCCCCTCCTTCAACTCCCCCCCCCGTCCCAACCTCCTTCTATCTTCCCCTCATCCCCTTCCACTAGTCTACTGAAAGGATGAGTTCTCCACTATTCATCTGCCCATCGCTTGTTAAGTCTCATCAGGACTGTCTGGATCCTCTTCCTCAGTGGCCTGGCAAGGCTGCATCACCAGGAGTGAGTGACCAAAGAGCAGTCAACTGAGTTCATGATAGAGACAGCCCCTGATCCCCTCCCTCAGAGATCCACATGGAGACTGAGCTGCCAATTGGAGAGTTATTAAATGCAGAATGTGTAATAATGATCAGACCACTGACACAGTAATGTGGAAATGAATCATAGGAGATATTATGCTACAATTGATGGAATATGGGCCCAATAGAGATAATAAAAAAGAAAGATAATAAATAGTGGATAAACTGTTGATTATTCTCAAAGTGTTGGAGACTTTGCCTATGTTTATAGCTATTGACCACGTCTAGGAAAGTGTGGGAACAGTCCAGGCCATGAGGTACACTATAAGACAAGTTCCTTACAAGACATAGTCAGGGTTGAATCTTAGATAAAGACCTTCACAAATTCTGAAGTATCAAAGGCTATAAAACTGTTTTTCCACCAATGATTGGTATAAATGACAAAGACAACACTGTCTTTAATAGCCACAAACTACATTCTCAGAATATACCTACTACACCATAGAGAATAAATACACATCTGAAGAAAGCCATCATGGTTGTGTGACAGGACACGTGCAGAGCTGATCAGTTATCCAGGGAATAGAGTTCAGGTAGGTCTCTGGCATTTCCGAGTGGAGAACTACTATGCTGCTCACACCCCAGCACAAGGAGCGTGCTCCATAATTGCAGCTGTGGGCTACCTTCATTCCAAGGAGAAAAGTGCCTAGTTTAAAATGAGTTTCAACTTGAGTTAGCAATTGAAAGCCTGTGCACAATAAAATGACTGTATTTATTAAAACTGACTATGAAATAATCCCATGGCAGAATGCCTCTTCTTGTGTTTGGGGGTCAGCAATCTGTTTATTTAGGAAAGGCACTTTTGCTGCTAGTTTGATTTGCTCTTTGGGATTTTTACTGACATAGTTGAAATTTAGCCAAGGTAATAGAGCATTTCAAATTCAACTGGAAGAAAAGCATTTGGAGTGCTGCCATGAAAAGCTTTCTAGAAGAGAAGAACAGGGTGAAGGTGAAATGGCCCAAGTATATCTGAAATCCTGGCATCTTTCACATTGCGATAATTCAATTCCACTGCTGAATAAGCTACTAGGAAAATATCTTTCTCACTTAAGCTCAAATTTACATTGCATACTATGAACCCATACTAAAGCTGAGATTGTGGGAATTTAATCATAATAGAAAACATATAGAATGCTTGACCAAAACTTGAATTTCCCAATGGGTCAACATTCCCCAAGATAAACATTTACTGTACTGTATGTTCATCGAAATTCCCTTGTTTATATGAAAAATATTAATAGCTAAGGGCAAAAATTAGCTAACGGCAAAAAGTAGCTAAGGGCAAAAAGTACTAAGCACACATACTTGCTATGTGTAAATATTTTTGGAGATGCCACTTCATAAAATTTATCTTTCCATCTTTAAAACATTCATTCATTGCAATTGGAAATAACTCTTGGACAAAATCAATTTCCAAAGTTCTATAAGCATGGCTGTTGAATGATTATTAATATTTAATATTGATTTATATTTCAATAAAGAAGCGGTTACTCCCTAACCAGCCAAATACCTAAACAACCACATACAGAGAATAGTATTTATGTAGTTATCTTAGAGAACCATGTTCTAATCTGCTATAACTTTCTCCCATTCAGATTTCCCAAATTATACTTGCTTTTTAAGCATACCCTAGGCCTGGTTCATTTCTGCTGATTTTTCCTGGTCCTCTCCTCACGGATCCATCTTTTATATCCTATCCTTTCTCCTCCCATCACTGGAACAGAATGTCCCACTCTATTTTCTACCTTGCTAGGCATTGGCTGGTTGGTTTTTATGGCAAAACACAGAACAAATGATGGCGTGTTTACATAAACACGAGACAGGGGATGCTTAGAATAAACATCACTGTGCAATTTCAGATAGTCGGGTAGAGAAATCAGCATTTGGATGAACAAGAGTAAACTGTTTATGGTTCACAAGAACATCATGCCAACACATGGTTGTTAGTTCATGAGCCTGAACAATCTCATGGCTTGATTCCTTTGTGCACCTCATCTGTTAATGCACTGTCCTTAAGAGACACCTAACTGAGAAAGTTACACTGAGATAGTTATGAGCCAAAGTTAAACAGAGTAATAGTCACTGTGGAAAAATTTGTATCAACTTTGTGTTTTTGCTTATGTTAAGCTCTGTTGATTCAGGTAACTAATTGCTACTTTTGTTCTGGAGTTAGAGGTCATTGACTCCTGTTTACTTCTAAATGACATAAGATATCTTACATTATCATAAATTAATTTTGTATTCAAATTGAGTATTTAATTGTGTAGGTCTAATAACTCAAAATCATAAAATCTAATTGCTAAGCAAATTTCTTAAATATGCTGTGATAGTTTTGTAATGAATCACTTAGGAAACCACTTACACATGTAACAACTTATTTCCTTCCCAATGTAGACTAAATTATTCTCTAGATAGGAAAATCTTAATTTTAATGACATACTGCAAACAGAAATCTAAATTCTATGACGATTGCCATATCTATCTATCTATCTATCTATCTATCTATCTATCTATCTATCTATCTATCATCTATCTATCTATCTATCTATCTATCTATCTATCTATCTATCTATATCTTTATTAGCTCTTTTATGAAAATTAATTCATTAAGTGAAACAAATACTAAAATTATAAAACACCAGAATTGCACCAAAATCCAAAACAAAGAAACAAACAAACAGAAGGAAAAGAGCCCAAGAAAAGGCACAAGAAGCAGAGACCCACTCTTTTGCATTCTAAGCAATACCACAAAATCACTAAACTGGAAGCCATAATGATGCATGCAAAGCCAGTTCTGATGAGACCTGATAGGCTAGGGTCAGATAGAATGGAAGGAGGACCTCCTCTGTCAGTGGACTTAGGGAGGGTCATGGAAGGAGAAGAGGGAGGGAAGGTGGGATTAGGAGGCAACTAGGGAGGAGGACACAACCAGGATACAAAGTGAATAAATTGTAATAAATAATAAATTAGAAATTAAAAAAATAATGCATGCAAAGGATCTGGTTGAAGATCCATTAAGGCCGTATGTATGGTGCCTCAACAGCTGTGAGTACATATGAGCTTTGATCCTACTGATTTAGACATTTTCATGGAGTCCTACATACCCCCTGACTCTTGCACTCTTTCCACCTCCTCTTCTGCAGGGTTTCCTGACCACGAGGGAAGGGACTTGATGGAAACATCATGTTTATGGCTGTGTATTTCAAGGTCTCTCATTCTCTGCCTAATGTCTGGCTTTGAGTCTTCATACTTGTTCTCATCTGCTAAAGAAGGAAGCTCCTCTGATGATAGCCGAGCAAGACACACATCCATGAGTATAGCACAATGGCATCAGTGGTCATTTTATTGCTACAATTTTGGTTATTGGTTTCACACAATGCCTCTCTAGGGTAGCTAGTTTCTGGTTCTTGGTTCCACAAGCAGTGCTGTGTGTAAGTTCCACCCCATCTTGCGGAACATGCCTTTATTCAGATCAGGTAACACCTGGCTACCCCCACCGCTGTGTGCACTAACATATCTTGCAGGCAGATCACCACTGTCAGTCAAAGGGATTACGGTTGAGTTCGTGAGCTGACAGGGCACTTTCCTACCACAAAAATACTAGAACATAGGGGTAAAGGTTCTGTGAAAGCACCAGCTAGACTTCTGCATGTTCAAGGAATTGTGTAGGTTTTATATTCAGAAAATAGACATTGCCACCAGTCTGTGGTAAACCATCTATAGTACTGGCAACAGCCTGGGTTGCTTGTAGATTCTCATGGGACCCTTTTACCAACAACTCTTTTGGACTATTAGGGTCTTTTTCCTCCACAATTTCATATGGATTGGACTTCATATATTTATATATTTTAGAATGCGTCTAATGTATTAGGTTTCTCTACTACTTCTCAAAGGCCCTTAATTTTAGCCATTTCTTCCTATATCTCCTCTCTCAGCCTCCTTTCTCCCCAACATACTTGAGTCTCTTGCTTCTACCATCCACATTCATCCATAAATATCTATTATACTTCCATTTCCCACTGAAATCTATGTGTTTCCCTCCACCCATAGTCTCATACACTATGCCTAACCCATGTGGTTTTACAGATTTTAGCTTGGTTATCATTAACTTAAAAGACAATATCAACAGATAAACAAATGTATTACTCTTTCTAGGTCTGAAATGCCTCACTCAGGTTTATTTTTTTCTAGTTTTATCCATTTGCCTATAACTTTATGTTTTCAGGTTTTTTTAATTAAATTTTTATTTTTTAATATTAGTTACAGTTTATTAACTTTGAATCCCAGCTCAATCCCGGTCCCTCATGCCCGCCCTCATCTTCTCCCTACCCATTTCCAAGTCCACTGATAGGGGAGGACCTCCTCCCCTTTCATCTAACCCTAGTTTATCAGGTATCTTCAGGCCTGGTTGTAAAGTCCTCCTCTGTGGCCTAGCAGGGCTGCTCCTCCCTGGGTGTTTTCGGTTTTTAAAGGTTGAGTAATACCATTATGTGCATGTACCATACCTTCATTATCGAGTCTTCTGTTGAGAGTCATCTAGATTGTTTTCAGTTTTGGGGAATGATGAATACAACACCAATGACCATGGTTGAACAGGTGAATCTGTGGTAGGTTGATGACTCCTTTAGGTATCTATATGGTATAGATGGATCTAGAGGTAGATTGATTCCCATTATCCAGAGGAACCACCAAGCTGACTTTCATAGTGGTTGTACAAGTTTGCACTCTCACCAACAATGGACAAATGTTCACCTTACTCCATATCCTCAGCAGCATGAGATGTCACTTGTTTTATGGATCTTAGCTGTTTGATAGATAGGCAGAGTGGACAACCTTGTCTTGCCCCTAATTTTAGTAGAGCTGTTGTGTTTTTCTCCATTTAAATTGATATTGGCCATTGGCTTGCTGTTAACTGCCTTTATTATGATGAAATATGTTCCTTGTATCCCTCATCTCTCCAGGACTTTTATAATGAAGGGATATTGGATTTTTGTCACAGGCCTTCTTTGGATCTAATGAGTTGAAAATGTGGTTTTTGTATTTGAGTGTTTTTACATGTTGAATTACATTTATTGGCTTACATATGTTAAACCATACCAGCATTTCTTGGATGAAGCCTACTTAATCATGATTGATGATATTTTTGATATGCTCTTTGATTCAGTTTGCAAGTATTTTATTGACAATTTTTTTGCATCTATGTTCTTTTTTAATTTTTAATTTTGTATAGTAATTACAGTTTATTCATTTTGTATCCCAGCTGTAACCCTCCCTCACCCCTTCCCAAACCCACCCTCCTTTTCTCATTTCCTCCAATGCCCTGAACCTAGTCCACTAATAGGGGAGGGCCTCCTCCTCTTCCATCTGACCCTAGTCTATCAGGTCTCATCAGGACTGGTGGCATTGTCCTCCTCCATGGCTTGGTAAGGTTGCTCCTCCCTTAGGGGCAGATGATCAAAGAGCAAGCCACTGAGTTCATGTCAGAGACAGTCCCTGTTCCCCTTACTAGGAAACCCACTTAGATACTGGCTGCCATGGGCTACATCTGAGCAAGGGTTCTAGGTTATATCCACGAAAGGTCCTTGGTTGGAGTATCAGTCTCGGAAATGACCACTGTGCCCAGAATTTTTGGTTCTGTTGCTCTCCTTGTGGAATTCCTGTTCTCTCCAGGTCTTACTCTCTCCCACTTCTTTCATAAGATTCCCTGAGCTCTGCCCAAAGTTTGGTTATGAGTCTCAGCATCTGCTTTGATACACTGCTAGGTAAAGTCTTTCAGAGGCCCTCTATGGTAGGCTCCTGACCTGTTTCCTATTTTCTCCTTCCAATGTCCATCCCGTTTGTCTCTCTGAGTGAGGATTGATCCTCTTACCCAGGTCCTCCTTCTTGCTTAGCTTTTTTAGGTATACAGATTTTACTATGTTTATCCTATATTATATGTTTAATATCCACTTATAAGTGAGTATATACTGTGTGTGTCTTTCTGCTTCTGGGAGACCTCAAGAGAATTTTCTGTGGAGGAATATAGAATGGTAGAGAAACACTTTAACAAACCTTCAATGTCCTTAGTCATCAGGTAAATGCAAATTAAAACAACTCTGAGATTTCACCTTATACCTTTCAGAATGGCTAAGATCAAAAACTCAAGTGGCAATGCATGCTGGAGAGGATGTGGAGAAAGGGGAACTCTCCTGCATTGCTGGATGGATGTAAAGACATACACCATTTTGGAAATCAATCTGGTGATTTCTCAGACAATTAAGAATAGCACTTCCTCAAGATCCAGCTAGGCATACCCCCCTAGGCATATACCCAAAATATGCTCAAGTACACAAGGACATTTGCTCATCCACGTTCATAGCAGCTTTATTCTTAATAGCCGGAACCTGGAAACAACCCAGATGTCTATCAACAGAGGAATGGATGAAAAAATTGTGGTACATTTACGCAATGGAATACTACTCAGCAATTAAAAACAAGGAAATCATGAAATTTGCAGACAAATGTTTGAATCTAGAAAACTATCCATTTTCTTAAGAGCCTCTTTTTACATAAAGTGTGGTGAAAATCATACTTTCTTTTCCCTGAGGGCATGAAATGACTAGAACAATATTTGTCTTAAGAGCAGAAAAGTGAAAAAAAAAACTCACAGAGGAAAAGTAAGTGTAGCTATATTGCTGTAATACTTCACTATACAGAGTAAGAATATCACAGCTAAATTTAAAAATTGAATCTACTTTATCAGTTTCCACATTATGTCACAACACTTCTTTGTGATCAAGGTGGGTAAATATTACTGCTCTCTGCAAGTATTTCTTATCTTCAAGATGTATTACTTGGCCTATTTCACCAACATAAGTATACAGACATCCACATATCATTCAGTAAATATGGCCTATACTTCTTCTAATTCCTTTGTTTTTTCACTTATAAGAATGTGTTCTTGTTCTTATGAAACTCTCACTTTTCATATAAGGATGAATTGATAATTTTACTATTCTATAATTAACCATGAGACCAACATAGAAGACACATGTGGTTATGATTACAAAACAATGCTTAGTGTCCCAAAATGATCCCATGAAGATTTCTGTTGTGAACTACAGACATTTTTGAAAGAAAGATATTTTGCTAGGGTAGAACCCAAAATTGAATTTGGCATCAGATGCCTCCTTAAACTGAGCCCTGAAAGATGCATAAATCTTGTTAAAGTTCCTCTGGCTAACGTGTTGACAAAATAAATACAGCTTCAGGCGGAAGATGCCAAATGACTTCCTCTCTCAAATATATTTGAAAATTTGCAAAAAATATATATGTATATATACAAATGTGTGTATGTACTGACTCCTATGGCTTACTTCAATCAAGTTATCCCATTTGCTCCTACTTCTGTGAAGGCAGTGAGGAAGTGTCTTTGGTAGAATGAACTGGGATTTGGGATGATCATTACCCCAGCAGAGACAATGCCCCTACTTCCATTAGATACAGGAGGCTTTGTAAACTCCTAAAGCTCCACACAGGTAAAAGGTGTCCATACTCACGTGTAGAAACCTGTGTGACCATGGCCTAGGGAAGCAATGGAAAATGATAAGGGAGAGAAGAAAGAGCTTTCCTAGCAGTTATTAATCCCAATGGATTACTACAAATAATTACCAAGGTGATCCAAGAATGTTCCCACCTCTCAGACTCCACTAGCCTCCAGCACCTCACACATCATTATCGACATTCGTATCCATATTCACACCCAAAAAAGTTATCATTTAAAAATTTAAACTCAAAAAACAATCTACGGATAGGTTAAGGAACATAATTGCAACATTGATATTTGAAACACAAGCAAATAATTCACAAAATGGTAGCTGAATAAATCACAGTTTATTTGTTGTCGCCAATAAAGTGGCATACTTGTGAAAATGTGATATAAAATGTTAAATCCACACATTCATGTAAAGTATCAGAATGATATGAACCATGTACTCAGGTTTATGTTATATATTTAGCACAGTATATGTATGTGCTCATATATAATTTTCTTTATACATAACCAACTTGTTATTAGACAAATGATTGTAATGTGTAAGAGACATTTTTGAGAAGATGCCATTAGAACTAAAATGACAGAAAAAGGATGAGCCAGTGGAGAAAGGTCGTATAATTGCATTCTTCCATTAAAATAGATGAGTTTGTCTTATAAAGGTAACTTTCAGGCACAGCAAGAAATGAAACACATGAACTCCCAGCCATCGAGATTACATTCACAATACCAAGGTCAATCCAGAAAAATAAATCCTCAAATAGCAAGGTGGGTGGGCACAAAAATCTCTGTCTCTTACTAAGATGCTATTATCATTGATAATTGCTGGGTAAGAACCCACCGGTTTTCTTTATGGTTGGAAGGCCATTAACCCAAGAACACATGGGCAGCACCAATGTCCCTGATGGGTTTAAACAAAAACACAAGTAGAGAAAGTCGTGGGTTAGCATAGAAGGAAGATTGGATCTTGGATGAGTGAGGGGAAATGGGGAGAACATATCAACACAGTATAAAATTCTCAGAACTAATAAAAATAAAGAAAAAATGTACACAGATTTATAAAGAGATAATAGACACTGCTGTAATTATCACAATTATGAACTGATAGTAGGACGTAAAGACAAAAAATCTGAATAAAAAAAACCTGAGTATTTAGAAAAAAGTAAAACTTTGCTGAGAACTGTCTTTCTACATTCATTTCCTTGCAAGACTGTTAAATCCACCTATCACAGTGAGCTGTTCTCAGACATAAAACTCATGCAAGCTTAGCAACCTCATTAGAGATATAGCGTCCCTAAAGTCAGGAGTCCTCAGGTGTTGGCAGTTTTAAGGATGCCCTTGAACTGAATCCAACTAACATGCAAGGAAAAGTTATAAAAATATGACCCTTTGAAATGTTTTATTGATTTCCAGGAACGAGGCCCCTAATGACCACTATACTTTGCGTGCTACATGTTTTATGGATGTTTTTATTAAAGTTGATTTAATTTCCCCCAGTTCACGTGTTCTTACTAATTGAATCATTTCCCCCAGTTCCCAGAAGACTATAAAGTAGAGAATTTATTATATACTTCATAACAATACACCACGCAGGTTTGATAGTATACAATTGTAATTACTCAATGAACCCAAATGCACTTCATTTTATTTTTTGTGAGCTCACAGCTTATGTAAGTTAAAACGATCCATTGTTTTTATTATTGAATTTAAGTCAAACATTTTATGTGATTTTAGGTATAAGAAAGATGTATTACCTATTCATTCATATTAATAGATTGTCTTTTTTAATTTGGGAGTCTGCTACTGTCCTTTGTTAAGAAATGAAATTTAGGGGCTTATGAGGGATACAAAATGAATAAAGTGTAATTAATAAAAAAAAAGAAAAAAAGAAATGAAATTTGTTTAATTGAGAAACTGAAAAAAGAGAAAGAGGTTCTATCTGGTTCTCTATATTTGTCACTGTATATTTGAAAAAGAGAATATCTATTTTGAATATAATGACATTTAAAAATAAATCAATTACAACTTTACAAATATCTTCTACAACAGATAGTCACCAAAATATGACATAACGTATTACATTTAAATCCTTAGCCCTAAAAGTTTAATTTGTGAGTCACTCATTTTATTTGCATGTTATACACGCACTATATTAAGAAAGCAAATCAACAGACTGACAGGGTACTTTTTTTTTTTTCATTTTCTTTACGTACATGTATCACTGTATTTGAAAACCTGTTTTGGACACAACAGAAAAACTTGGTAACAAGAAACTTCTCTTAAACTTCATTATAAAGTCTATATTTTATTTTGCCTTGATATGTAACTTTTTCTTTTTTATATGAGAAGACAACTTCAGGGGAATTTAATAGAATTATTTCCCCCAAAGTTACATAAATTTTGTAACTCAGATTCATATCAAATCCTTTAAGATTCATTTCTCCTTGTCCAGTCTGCTGTTTTTCAGAAATGCATAATCAATATTGATTAGTTCAGTATGAAGTGAATCAGAATCAGAAAGCGATGTCTGGTGAATTGTGTCTAAAAATTCATAAAAGAGAATGTATAGATCACAATCCTATGCTCAGAAGCTAAGGGGCATGGCTGGGGAGAGTGCCCGAGGTTAAGATAAAAGGGAGAGAGCTCCTTTTGATGGGGGAACTCTTTTGAAATGATAGAAAATATCACTAGAGGAAGCAAGGTGGGATCATCATTTGTTAAATTAGATGGTACTTTAAGCTTAGAGGTCAATAAGGCAGCATGTTTGTAAGAAATACATGATATTTGAATAGCATAGTGATAACAGTAAGAAAAAGGCTGTCATGCTGTTATTAATATGAAAAAAAGTTTAAATAGTTTTTACTGTGTTTTCCTTCTGTTGCTGTGACATACACCATAACTAAAAGCAACTCAGGTAAGAAAAGGTTTATTTGGTTTACGTTTCCAGGTTACAATCTATCAATGATGCAAGTTAGGGAAGAACTGAAACCTTAGTTTGAAGCAGAAAGTGTGGGGAAATGTTGTTTCTTTGTTTATTTTGCTTATCATGTATGTTTGGCTTTCTCACATAATCCAGAACCACAAACCCAGGGAATGGGGCTGTCCACGATGGGCATATCAATCAATCAATAAATATCAATCAATAAATAATACAATATCACACAGATGTGCCTGCCAATCTAACCCAGGAAATCCATCAAGTGAAATTCCATTTTCAGTTGATTCTAGATTGTATCAAGTTGACAGTTTAAAGCTAACTGGGACAACTCTAAAGGTAAATTTAGTCAGAGATAATAACAGAGAAAAAAAATACAGGTTTCACCCAGGTAGTATTGGCTTCAGAGTGTGGTATTGGTCAACTTGGCATTCACAAGAGGTCTGATTTTTGTTTGTTCACTGAGCAAATATAATTGAATGAATAAGTGAATTTAGAGAAGGCATGTGTTATTTTATGCTTTACTGAGCAAAAGAATGTGTAACTTCGGTATTGGAGAATAAATGAAAGCCACATAGAGATCAATGAGTTAATTTAAGTTCTCCCAAAGCATGTACTCACCAAGTACCTGGCCACCTGGGAAAAGAATGAAATCCTGTCAGATACTTAATTGTGCTCTCAGAATCATAAGTAGAAATTCTGAGTTTCTTTCAGGTATAACAGCTTGGGCTATTATGTTTTAAAAACTACACAGAAGCTTTGTGGATACAAAGTAGGTGTCCTGAAATAAGACTCACTCCCAGAGATTAGGCTATAAATTCAGAAACCGACTAAACATTCAGAGGCTCTAGGAAGGTACTACATATGGTTTGGATTGGGGTCTAATTTTAATACTTACTACTTTTTTTTTAAACTCTAAAACATATTTTAAGCTTTAAAACTTCTTCCCCATAATAATTGGTAGATATTACTTTCAAGATTGTTCAAGTGGCTGAGGACTTGAATTTGTTCAGAATAATAGGGAAACAAAACAAAACAAAACAAAACAAAACAAAACAGAATTAAGTGTTAACATGTTTTTTTCAGCTATTGTATTGGGTTTCTGTGCCTCTACCTCCCTTCCAACACTTACTCCCACCATAATCTCTTTCAATCCCCAAATATTAGGTAGGAGAGAAAAAAAAAAGTTTAGAGGGGGAAACTTCCTGCTGAATAGGGACATAGAGTTCCTTGAGGCAGGTTCAATCTTAATTGTCAGAATATCCAGAAGTCCAGTAAACCAGCAATCCAGCAATAGCAAAGGCAAAAGCAAGCGTAGCAGCAGCAGCAGCAGCGGCAGCGGCAGCAGCATGGCCCTCTTGGGTCTCTCCCATTCATACCCTCTCCAGAGTCCCCAGAATTAAATTATCTGCAGCTGGCAAAGATCATGCCCCTATAGTGCAGAAGGCAAATCATAATGACCTGCTGTGAAGCAGCCTCTTATCCCACACCTGGGATTGAAGCAAAAACATATTCACGCAACACAATTAGATTTTTAAAGAAACCGAAACTCTTACTACAAGTGAGTTTATAAATCCAACCTAAACCACGGATAACAAAATCTATAGTATCCAGCAAGAAATAGACTGCACTAAGGCAAGGTTTAGTTTATAAACTGTAATGTTTTACTAATTCCAAATGATTAAGAGAATATATTTACGTGGGGGAGAAAATTAATTTGGGAGATTTCTGGGCCATTCTGCCAGCCCCAGGTTCCAATCACCCTAGAGATGAGGTGTGCTAACCGCAGAGAGAGAGCCAGCATAGAGTGGCTTTGCTGTCCCTAGGATGAATATAATCCCAAGAGGCTGTTATTAATTCTTCTTTATGATAATTTGCAATCCTAAGTTAACTAAGTCAGGACATTTCACGGCAAGAAATTGTCTCCCATGAGTATTTTAACATTCATGTAATACACACTTAGAAATTTACTAGTATTAGTATAATCAGAATAATTAAAGTGAAGCAAAAGTTGTCAAAATAAATGAACAAAGTGCATCTTCAACCAAAATATCCAAAGCTTTTATTATGGTTGTTCTCATACTTAGTGATTTTCAAAATTCAGCAATTGTCTCCTTGTCATTAGTGTGAATTAACAAGGCTCTGTGGTAATATCAGTTACAGTGGTAATTATGGAAAATGAAATTACATTTCTAAACAAATGAAGGCTAGATTCATGTTTAGTACTGACTGAAGACTGAATGTCAAAGAAAGAGCATTTCAGCACATATTTTACAAGCTGGCATAGAACTGATGTAAAAAAGTTTTCATACTAACTCCCCCTTCTTTCATATGATTCCCTGCACTCTGCCCAAGGTTTGGTTATGAGTCTCAGCATCTGCTTTGATACACTGCTAAGTAGAGTCTTTCAGAGGCCCTCTATGGTAGGTTCATGACCTGTTTCTTGTTTTCTCTTACTTCAAATGTCCATCTCATTTGTCTTTCTAAGTGAGGATTGGTCATTTTACCCCGGGTCCTCTTTTGTTTATCTTCTTTAGGTATACAGATTTTAGTATGTTTATCCTATCTTATAGGTCTAGTGATTATAAGTGATTATATACCGTGTATGTCTTTCTGCTCCTGTGATACCTCACTCAGGATGATCTTTTCTAGATCCCACCATTTGCCTGCAAATTTCATGATTTCCTTGTTTTTAATTGCTGAGTAGTAGCCTTGCTAGGCCACAGAGGAGGACATTGCAGCCAGTCCTGAAGATACCTGATAAGCTAGGGTCAGATGGAAGGGGAGGAGGACCTCCCCTATCAGTGGACTTGGAAAGAGGCAGGGAGGAGATGAAGGGGGGAGGGTGGGATTCGGAAGGAATGAGGGTGGGGGCTACAGATGGGATACAAAGTAAATAACCTGTGATTAATATAATAAATAAAAATTATAAAAAAAAGTTTTCAAAGCAATGTAACAGGCTCACAATTTTGATATCAAGCCCTACCCCTTTTACAGTCTGTTATTACACCATTATTCTTAGGACATTTTCTTTTGGTCCTCTCCATTTTGTGCTTTGAGGACATAGCTGCCCCTCTCTCTCTCATGTATGCGTGTGTGTGTTGTGCTAAAGATTTTTGAACTTTCTACTCTTTTGTGCTTTATGAATGTGATTTGACATTTTGTTATTGTTTGTCTGTTTGCCTTGTATTAGGGTTGACTAAAATAGAAAATGTATCCTTTTCATTGAGCTAATTTGGCTAATTATTTTTTTTTAATCCACGAAATCTAATGTCTCCTGAAATGTCTAAAGCCAGTACTACATAATTTACCACACCAGAAATGATTAAATGGACAATTTAAAAGGATTATGACATTATGTAAGTTATTTAAGTAGTTTTTAAAAATATTATTAAATACTATTGCTGAATCAGGGTTTAAAAATCATGCATTAGTCACTGCATTTAAATGGAGTATACATATACTTCATTCATAAATGGGGGCTATGTTGGTTATGGTGAAATTTTCTTTGTTATTTTGATATTTAGATGAGAAAGTAATCCTCGGTTACTATTGGCATTAAAATACATTTCTAAAGTAACTTTTTCACTTGATACTCAAATCACTTATGTCCTTACCTAAGTCAGAACTTTGTGATGGGAAAATATAGATGCGAACTTACGCGGGCTCCTGCAGGGCCGACAGTAGCATGCACAGATGAGGACAGAATAGAGCGTATCAGCATAATTAGAGCTGAATTGTCTTCAGATGTTTAAACAGAGATCACCACCCCCATTGGCAAGGCCGGTGATCTTGGATGCTTGAGCTCAGTTTGTGGAAGACGATGTTGTACAAAATATAGTTAGAAGCTTCAAAGCCGTTGAACCACCAAGAGCCGGGTCTATGTTTAGTGCCTATGCATCCAAGTTTCCCCAGCACTGTAGCAATTTGTGGTAATCACTTCAAAAGTACTTAGTAACAGTACCTCTTTTCAGTAAAGAGAGATAAACACTAATTCCAGTCATAGTAAAGACATGGTTGTTGCCTTATATTTAGTAAGACACAAAGTGGACTTTTTTTTTTTTGCTCAAAAACAGAAACGAGTAAATCATACTTTCTTACAGACTAATTCAAGGGTGGATGAAACACATAATACCACAGAAAGTGTAGACTGCAGTGCTACATCTGAGCAAGCCATCCCTCATGTCTCATTGAATCAGGGAAGAGTTTATGCAGGATTTGATATTTGCGATGACCTTAAACAAGAATTAGGCCTTGCATCTACATTCTCTTTGTTCTCAGTAGCCCAGTCAGCTCAAATTTACATAAAGGAATAATTTACTAATCCTCTTGATGACTTTATAAATGTTTAAAAATCACTGTACTTTTAGAAAGCATAGAATTTCTATTTTTAAAGATTAAAGAGATGAGAATGAAGAGCCACTAGGACTTGTAAATGAGTCTTTTACGATGTATAGTTATAACAGGATTCTTGATTAGATGAATCTGTGAATTTTACAGATACTCTAATCTTGTTTTCTTCTCCCTCAAGGCTGAGAAGTAAGTGTACTGTTTGGGGAGGTGAAACAAATTTACAAAGGTGAATTAGTTTATGTTCAGAGCATATTAAGACATATATTCATGGCACAAAGTAACGATTTCATTGTGAGGCTTTCACATGAGTATAGAGTGAACTTTCAGCATACATCACCTCCACTGCCTCCTGCCCTCACATCTGTGCAGGGAGGAAGAGATGACTAGATGCGATCTACCTATGGTCGCTAAATGCTTATCAAATGGTTCCTTTAGATAGTAAAGAATCTAAATATTCAGGGTTTACTCATTGTTTTTTACCTACCAGGGAAATGTCTCTGTTTTTTATATATATATATATATATATATATATATATAGCATGTTAAAAAATTACTTTTTTTCTGAGGATTTTTGATATTTTTGTGAAAGAGAGCAAATTACAGGGCACTCATAATAAAGCACAATAGACTGACTCATAGTTAAAAGTCAGGTGAGGATGTGAAAAAGTCTTACCGGTCTGTTTTTTTCCAAAGGCCATTCCACATATGTAATGGCAATGATCTTTTAATATCTCCAACTTGGAGTGAGCAAGAATGACTCATTCACAGACATGCTGTGAAATCTTGATTGCCATTCTGTGCATTTGTTTCTAATGCATACCTCATGTCCAACTGTGTAAATTGACTCAAAGTTTGGAATAATGCTTATTTAGTCCTATTCAAAAAAGACCAAGTGAAATCTAACACAGGGGAGGAATGTCCAGTGCTACCTCACGTCGGCTAAAGAGTAGAATGCTGAGGTGGACATAGAGGTGGTTACAAAGACTTGGGGAGTAGAAAGGGTGAGTTTACAACCATACGTGTAATGCATCACTGTGATGCCACATGTTCGTAGGGCAATAGAGATGGATGGTTTTCTTGGAGATTTCTGGGTATACCGTTTGTCACTACGACACTAAATAGCTGACGGTACATTGTGGAGGGATGTAAAGCTTTTCATTAAAAAGATAAAGTAAGTCTTTCCCCCCTAATTTATCATTATCTTTAGATACTACTACTATGTTCCTTTATAACACTACAAGACATGCGTAACATCTTAGCATCTGAACGTGTGCACAGATGTTCTACTCACATAGAACATGTTAAGATTCAATAGAGTAGTCTTTTGTTTATAAAGCAGTTTTTTTTTTTTTTGTTTCAACTGTATCTATGGATGAGGTAAGTGGCATATAGATTATGATGAATTTAGAGATTGGGCAATGAGTGTCTCAAAAAGTTAACTGAACATATTTAAAAATTAAAATTTATCATTGCCGAATATAATTCAATATGTAGATTTTTGAAGCATAAGGAAGTATAACATATGCCATAAATTTACAATTATTTGATTATGGCTATTAAATATATTTGGCATAGGTAAAATGCATGCCTGATTGATTGATCATCACCCTAATTTTGCAATTGAGAATACAACTTAAAAATTCAAGGAAGGTCAGTCAGTCGTGTCACGGTTGTGCATTACAGAAGTCTCAGCAACACGGCCATGAAGGCAGGAAGGTCATTGTGTTCAAAGGACTGCCTGGGTTATGGAGTGGGTTCTAAGCCAGTATGAGTTACATAACGAGGCACTGTCTGAAAAAAAAAAAAAAAAGGAATGTAAAATAAATGAAATTTAAAGGAAACATTTGTAATGTAAGCATAGAAATGAGTTTGTAAAAATAACTACCTTATATTGTGCTCTAGAAGGGTATTTTAAATTTCATTATTTCTAGGAACTTAAAATTAGACATTTTAATCCTAACTTGTTTTATGGAAAAGTCATTTTCTTTCACTGCATTTATAAGTACTCTTTTGTTGCGTATAAATCCGGTATGTTGTTTCCTGAGCACCAACATGACTTTGAAGGAGCTTGTTTAGCAGAGTACTGCATCTGAAACTCTTTATAGAATACAATGTCTATTCTAAAATCTTAGTCTTGGATCCATCCTTGGCCCTGTGGCTGTTTTTAACCAATGCAGACATAAGTGGATTGTTTAGTAGGTGGATTCAATTCCTCCATTCTTTCTTCTCTTATTAGTTATGAAAAATTGCAGGATGATAGGGCTATAAGATAAATCAAAAGATCACCAGGAAGAAATTAGTACTGAATAAACTTCTGTTGGCTTAGCTGTTAAAAGCTGGATTGACCTTGACTAATTCACCCAAACATCTTCTGTTTTAGCATCTTTGGTGACTATTCTTGGTCTCAATATCTTGAGTATATCTGGGATTTAATAAAACCCAACAACTGGGTTCACCTGTGAGGTATTTTTTTTCCTTAATGAAATCATTTGAAGTAGGAAAGACCCACCTTAACTCCAGCTCTTTTTTTTCCATTTGCCTAACACTTTTCTTTTTTATTCTTCTTAATTTTTTTTAAATTTTAATGTTTTGTATTAATTACAGTTTATTCACTTTGTATCCAGCTGTAGTTCCTTCCCTCATGCTCTCCCAATCCCACCTTTCCTCTCTCATGTCCTCCCATGACCCTCTCCAAGTCCACTAATAGGACCAAAACTCCAGATTTGTTGAGGTAGAAACATATACCTTTCTTAAAATTTATTTTTATTAATTACAGTTTATTCACTTCATATCCCCCCTGTAGCTCCCTCTCTCCTCTCCTCCCAATCCCGCCTTCTTCCTCACCCATGCCCCTCTCCCAGTCCACTAATAGGAAAGGTCCTCCTCCCCTTCCTTCTGATCCCAGTTTATCAGGTCTCATCAGGAGTGGCTGCATTGTCTTCCTCTGTGGCCTGGTAAGGCTGCTCCCCCATCAGGGGGAGGTGATCAAAGAGCAGGCCAATCAGTTCATCTCAGAGACAGTCCCTGTCCCCATTACTATGGAACCCACTTGGACACTGAACTGCCATGGCCTACCTATGTGCAGGGATTCTAGGCCATCTCCATGAGTGGTCCTTGGCTGGAGTTTTGTCTCAGAAAAGACCCCTGTGCCCAGAATTTTTGGATCTGTTGCTCTCCTGTGGAGCTCCTGTCCTCTCTAGGACTTACTGGGTAGAGCCTTTCAGAGGCCCACTGTGGTAGGCTCCTGTCCTGTTCCCTGCTTTCTCCCTCCTCTGATTTGCTCAACTATGTTTGTAGCAGCTTTATTTGTAATAGCTAGAAGCTGAAAACAGCCCAGATGCCCCTCAGTTGAGGAAAGGATAAAGAAATTGTGGTACATTTACACAATGGAATATTACTCAGCCATAAAAAAACAAGGAAATGATGAAATTTGCAGGTAAATGGTGGGATCTGAAAAGATCATCCTGAGGTAACCCAGAAGCAGAAAGACACACAGGGTATATACTCACTCATAAGTGGATATTAAACATTTGGTATAGGATAAACATACTAAAATCTATACACCTAAGGAAGCTAATCAAGAAGGAGGACTCTGGCTAAGATGCTCAATCCCCATTCAGAAAGATATACCTTTAATTTGGCCTATACCTTTAGGTGGCAGCCTATATAAAAGACATGAAAAAATGAGGCTCTTTGCCTGCTTGCTCCTTTCACAGGCATTAGGGCCTACATCCTTTGGATTCAGCACATACTAAAGACCAGCTGAGACATCAGCCTCATAGACTTATCAACGACTGGATTCTTAGACTTTCTGTTGGTAGACAGCCATTGTTGGTCTATCTGGGTGACAGACTAGAAGCAAACACTAATAACTCACACATATTATAAATATATAACATTCATAATATACACTCGTCTAACAAAAAATATATATTATATTCATATATTATCATTATAATCGTATTTATCATTATATACATATATACATTAATTCTATCAGTTAGAGAACCCTGACGAATACAGCTTGTTAGCCCTGTAATACATGCTGGAAATGCACTGTATTTCATGGATTGAATAATTTGAGTTCATGGTTTCCTGGCCCTTTGCTGTGAGCCTGTGTTTGTACTGCTCATTATATCTAAGTAATGCCAAGAACTGGTAACCAATAAAACCCAGAGTTCTTAGGGGGATACTCAAAATCAAAATAAAAATCTACCATTGTATTTCTGTAATGATTGCTTAAAAGAAAATGTGATTACTCTTTAAATATTTTCATTCATTTATTAGCTCAATTGTCAATCAAAAACCTTCATGTTTTTTATTTATTAAAATTTATTCAATTTGTATCTCAGCTGTAGCTCCCTCCTTTGTACCCCCCCATCCTACCCTCCCTCTTTCTTCTCCTCCTATGCCCCTCCCCCAGTACCCTGATGGGGAGGTCCTCCTCCCTTTCCATCTGACCCTAGCCTATCAGGTTCCATCAGGACTGGTTGCATTGTCTTCCTCTGTGAACTGACAAGGCTGAACCCCCAAGGGAGAGGCGATTAGGGAGCCTGCCACTGAGTTCATGTCAGAGACAGTCTCTGTTCCCCTTACTAGGGTTCTCACTTTGATACCCTTGGGCTACCTCTGTGCAGGGGTTCTAGTTTATCTACATGAATGGGTTTTGGTTGGAGTATCACTCTCAGAAAGGATCGCTGGGCCCAGATTTTTTTGTTCTCCTTGTGGAGCTCCTGTCCCTTCCAGGTCTTTCTATCTCCCCCTTCTTTCCCTGCACTCTGCCCAAATTTTGGCTATGAGTCTCAGCATCTGCTTTGATACCCTGCTAGGTAGAGTCTTTCAGAGGCCCTCTGTGGAAGGCTCCTTTCCTGTTCCCTGTTTTCTCCCTCTTGTGATGTCTCTCCTGTTTGCCTTTCTAAATCAGGATTGAGTATCTTACCCAGGGTCCTCCTTCTTGCTCAGCTTCTTTAGGAGTACAGTTTTTAATATCTTTATCCTATATTATATGTTTTATATACACTTATGAGTTAGTGTATACCCTGTGTGTCTTTCTGCCTCTGGTATACCTCACTCAGGATGATCTTCTAGTCCCCACCATTTGCCTGCAAATTTCATGATTTCCTTGTTTTCAAGTGCTGAGTAACATTCCATTGTGTAAATGTACCACAATTTCTGTATCCATTTCTCATTTGAGCAACATCTGGGTTGTTTCCAGATACTGGCTACTATGAATAAAGCTGCTATGAACATGACTGAGCAAATGTCCTTGTTGTATACTTGAGCATATTTTGGATATATGCCTAGGAGTGGAATAACTGGATTTTGAGGTAGTGCTATTTGCTGAGAAAGCATCAGATTGATTTCCAAAGTGGTTGTACAAGTTTACATTCCCATCAGCAATGGAGAAGGGTTACCCTTTTTTCCACATCCTCTCCAACATATGTTGTCACTTGAGTTTTTGATCTTACCCATTCTAATCGATGTAAGGTGAAATCTTAGGGATAGCATCTTCAACAAATGGTGCTGTTCTAACTGGATATCTATAAGTAGAAAAATGAAAATAGATTCATATGTATCACTCTGCACTAAGCTCAAGTCCACGTGGATCAAAGACCTCAGCATAAAAATGGACACACTAAACCTGTTAGAAGAAAAAGCGGGGAAGAGAATTGAACTCATTGGCACAGGAGACAACTTCCTGAAAACAACACCAACAGCACAGGCTCTAAGACGAAAAAACTATAAGTGGGACCTCATGAAACTGAAAAGCTTCTATAAAGCAAAGGACACTGTCTTCAGAACAAAATGACAGCCTACAGACTGGAAAAGGATCTTCACCAACCCTATAACTGACAGATGGCTAATAACCAGAATATATAAAGAACTTAAGAAGTTAAACACCAAGAAAACTAGTAATCCAATTAAAAAATGGGGTACAGAGCTAATCAGAAAATTCTCAATAGAGGAATATCAAATGGCAGAGAAACACTTAAATAAATGCTTAACATCCTTAGTCATCAGGTAAATGCAAATCAAAATTACCTGAGATGTCAATCTAAATTAAATCCTATCATTTGGTTTATAATTTCTCCAATAACGAATGGTATCTTTACCTTCAGGAGTGATAAGAAATGTCTAGGTCCCTATGGACAACTCTGGAGGAATCTGCGGATTTGACTTAAGGAGCACTGTCTGTTGTGTCCACTGGGAACTTAATAGTTTAGATCAGGATCTTTACAATACAACTGTACTAGTGTTTGGTGGAGCACGCCTATACTCTCAGCTTCGTGAGGGAATAGGTCAATTCACAACAGTAGGACATTTGAAATAGTCACAGTAACAGAAGTATCAAATTTAATCCATGTTACTAAAAATCAAATAATAACATTAGAAAACTGGAGGTAGAAAATAATCACCAAGCTAATTAAATGAAGCATTTTTTCTTCAAAATAGTGAAAATTGTGACCTTATGTCTTAATGGATATTAAGTTTTGTTGATCCTGTATTTATGAGTTGCTATAATCATCGCTCTCCCTTTTACAATAATGCATCTTATTTCATTGAACTTGCACTTCAAATATTTGGTAAATTTTTCAGTACTTTTAGCCACTGTAAATGATACTGCAGTTCATATTCATATGCGTAATTTTGTTTCTAATTTGGGTCACTTTATTAAAATACAATTTAGAAATCGATTATATAAACTATATGTTTTTAAATACAGTATATTTTGATCACATTCTTTCCCCCAACTCCTCCAAAATGCTCTGCACCTTCTTACCTGCCCAATATCACATTCTTTCTCAAAACAAAAACATAAAAACAAAACAAAACATAAAATGAATTTCAAAACAAGAAAAATCAATAAGGCAAAAATTATCACCCCATTTTTAAAAAGACACACACACACATATACACACACTCACAAATAAATATACCCAAATAAACCCAGAAAACCAAAACAGGTAGTCTGTTTTGTGTTGACAAAGTAATTCTGCGCAGGGTTCTGCCCTGTAGTGTTGCTGATATACCTAGTCACAGTCCCCTGGGGAAATATTTGACTTTCCCTTTTTAGCAGGTTTCAACTGAAAATAGCTTATTGGTGAAGGGTGGGTTTTCTTCCCACAACCCCTTCTTAGTGTTGGGGTTTTGTCTAGTGTGAACCCGAAGGCTATAACAGTCTCTGTAAGTTCTTATGTGCAAATTAGTTTCATTGGGTCTGCATGGCCATGTTTTCCTGAAGTCATCTGTCACCTCTGGCTCTTATAATCTTCCCACCTACTCTTCTGCATAGCAAACTGCTCTTTGAGGAGAAGGATAGATAAATAGATCCTCCTTAAGGCTGAGTCATTCTCTGTACAGTTGTGGGCCTCCATGATAATTCCCATCTACTGCAAGAAGTAGCTTCTCTGGTGAGTTGGACAGTGTACTGGTCTATGAATATCGGTCCATGTCATTAGGAGTAATTCTACTGCTATGTTCATTTAGCAGATTAACAGCAGTAGTTTCTTCCCCAGGGCTCCTGGCCTATATAATCTCAGGTTCAAGGTCTCATTAAGATTGTCAGGTATGGACCTTATCTTCAATTGAAAAGTCTCTGGTTACTTCAACATCTGTGCCATGATTGCCAAGAAAATTCTTGCAGACGGTCACTGTTGCCGACTGCAGGGTTTGTAGCTGTGTGATATAGTTGATTATTTTTATCCTACAGAGTCATGCAAAGCACCTTCCAGTACCACAAATGATAGTCAGTAGAGGTAAAGCGCCTAGTGTGAACCAGCTTCATTTTTCCATGTTCTTTGACATAAGAAAATAGTGTCTTCTGCAATGGGGCCTTACTGTCAGGTTTCAGAGAGTAACCAGTAGCCTGTGATGTTTGTGTGGGCTTATGGGACTTTCTCTTTTTGAGCACACAATATTCTAATAGTTTCTGTTCTATTAAAATGTATTTTATATAAAGAGTATGCAAAACCATTTATTGAATATAAAAACATAAAGACTATTTCAATACTATAATTTGACTCCTATGTTACATGGCTATTATTATTTGTTCATAATATGGAACTATTATTAATACATTCCTTGTGAAAATATACTGCTAAATTAATTAAACAATTATATTAAAAATATTTTCTCTGTGAAAATATTATGATATTTAATGATTATGATAATTTGTAATTTATATTCATAGCTTACCTGATCAAATCATTATATGTCTTAACATTAATTCTGATTGCATAAATATTACATTAACTTCAATCATCCAAAATTTTAGAGATCCTATTAAATAAATATGAAGTAAGTCAATCCAAACTTGAGTATTAAAAAACACCAACTATATACTAATGAATTTTAAATTGTTTTAAAAGATTCATTTGTCATCAGAAAATAACCCTTAAAGTCTGATGGCTGAAATAATGAAAGAATACTCTACCAGCAGTGTATCAAAGCAGATGCTGAGACTCATAACCATACTTTGTGCAGAGTGCAGGGAATCTTATGAAAGAATGGAGAGATAGTAGGACCTGGAGAGGACAAGAGCTCCACAAGGAAAGCAACAGAACCAAAATATCTGGGCACAGGGGTCTTTTCTGAGACTGATACTCCAACCAAGGACCATTCATGGATATAACCTAGAACCCCTGCTCAGATGTAGCCCATGGCAGCTCAGTATCCAAGTGAGTTCCCTAGTAATGGAAACAGGGACTGTCTCTGACATGAACTCAGTGGCTGGCTTTTTGACCACCTCCCCCCTGAGGGGGAAGCAGCCTTGCCAGGCCACAGAGGAGGACAGTGCAGCCAGTTCTGATGAGACCTGATAAGCTCAGGTAAGATGGAAGGGGGAGGAGGACCTCCCCTAACAGTGGACTTGAGAGTGGCATGGGAGGAGAGTGGGGAAGGAGGGTGGGATTGGGAAGGAATGAGAGAGGGGGCTACAGCAGGAATACAAAGTGAATAAACTGTAATTAATATAAAAATAAATTTAAAAAGGACTATGTTAAATTGTGACACATAAAAAACAAGAATTTTTTTGCATATATAAGAGGAGTCACATTGCATATACTATTTTGTTCTTTCCCATCAAAATTTGTTTTTCCACACATTGTGGGTACTTTCAACTTCATTTATTTATTGATGTTATGAAATTTATCCAAAACATTTTAACTTCTATGTCCTAAATATACCAGGAGAAATTAAAAAAAAAAAAAAAAAGAATGCTTTCCTGTAAAATAGAACTAAGGGAAATGTGTATTATATTTCTACTATAACAACTATTGCCACTTTAACAAATTGTCATGATGTCTATGGCTTCAAACATCACAAACTTAGCATCTCCTGGTCTCCAGGTCAGAAATGCAAGAGGGTACCACTATTTACTCTGTTCCTATTTCTACAAGCTGCTCTCCCCTATGTAAAGCCTCTGACCTTCTTATAAGACCTCCACTACAGCCAATTAACAACTGAATGTTCTGCCATCATGCTTCAAATCCCTCAGCTTTGTGTCTTCTTCATCACATGGCCAAAGTTAAGTGCTCTGCTTTTAAAAGCTCCCATGATTAGAGTGGGTCTACTTAGACAATTCACAACAAAATTCCCAATGTAAGCTCCATAATTTCAATCACACACGCGAAGTTCCTTTTTTATGTATTTTTTTCCACAGATTTACAGTATGGACATTTTGGGCGCAAATTACTATCACATTGGAAAACAAATAACTGAATAAACGAAACCTACTGTTTCTACATTTTTTGTTTCTTTTAAATTCACATTATTGTTATTACTTAAGATGATTTTTTTTTTATTTTTATTTTTAGTTACATTTTGTTAACTCTGTGTCCCAGCTGTATCCCGCTCCCTCATTCCCTCCCCAACCCCACACTCCCTCCCTGGTCTCCTCCCTGCCCCTTTCCAAGTCCCCTGATAGGGGAGGACCTCCTCCCCTTTCATCTGACCCTGTTTTATCAGGTATCTTCAGGGCTGGCTGCAAAGTCCTCCTCTGTGGCCTAACAGACTGCTCCTCCCCTGGGGGGGGGTTGTCAAACAGCCTGCCCTTGAGATCCTGTTAGAAATAGTCTGTGTTCCCCTTACTTTGGAAAACTACTTGGTTACTGAGCTACCACAGGCCACATCCGAGCAGAAGTTCTAGATTATATCCATAGATGGTCCTTGGTTGAGTGTCAGTCTCAGAAAAGATCCTGTGCCCAGATATATTTGGTCCTTGTAGAGCTCCTATCCTTTCCATATCATACTAACTTCCCTTCTTTCATATGATTCCCTGCACTCTGCCGAGGGTTTGGTTATGAGTCTTAGTGTCTGCTTTGAAACACTGCTAGGTAGAGTCTTTCAGATGCCTTTTGTGGTAGACTCCTGTCATATACTCGCTTATATAGACCTACAAGACATGATAAACATAATGAAATCTACACACCTATAGAAGATAATCAAGAAAGTGGACACAGGCGAAGGTGATTAATCCTCATTTAGAAAGACAAATGGGATGTGCATTGAACTTAAGATGATTTTTTAATTTAATTATATTTTAGTTATATCTTTCCCTTCCCCACATCCTTTCAAATCCTCTGCCCCTTCTCATGTATTCAACTTTAACTTCTTTTAGAAACAAACAAACCAATAAACAAATCTAACATAACTACAAAACCTTCAAAACCAAGAAAACAAAATAAAATCATACTCCAAAAGACAAAACCAAACCACACCAAAAAAATAACAAAATTCCAACTAATGTAACCACGTAAAAGTGTGTGCCTGTGTGCGCGCGTGAGCGCGCGCACACACACACACACACACACACACACACACCCACACACCCACACACACACCCTATTGGAGAAAATTTATTTTCCCTCTCCCAGCTGGTGTAACAGTTCAGTTGTTAACCTTAGTCACAGTGGGTAGGTTTTCATTTCATTCATTCATTCACTCATTCACTCATTCACTCATTCTTTCTTTCTTAGAGTAACAAAAAATATAATGAGAAAACAAATCTTTTGGAAAATTTTTATTTCCTATATTCATAGCAAATATAATGAAAATAAGATTCATCCTTGCAATATTTTCCATGTCATATGGGGAGGGTTATAGAGTAAACAGATATAATATCTGCACAAAACTATGTTCTTGAAACTCAGTCTAACAGATGATTTGGTGCATTGATCATACTGAAGAAAAATCTATAGAATAAAATGAAAACTTGGTAAATGAAGTACTATAAGAACCACCTGATGTAACATTTTTTTCATAAAGTATTCTTCCATTTCTGGTTGCTGCTAAAATGGACATGCTCTCTAGGTCTCAACTGAGTCTGTAAGAAGTCTTTTCATAACTAGGTGATTTTGAGTTAATGCTATATAATAAGCTCTGTTTCTGTTGCTGGGAAAGCAGCTCTAGAGAGAACCTCTTTTCCATAGGAAAGAGTACTAATAAAGTACTAAATACTGACGGTGAGCTGCCACATGCTAAGTCTGTACCACAGTGCTACTTAAGTGAGCTTTCCTATCTAGACGTTAAGCTTACACACTTGAGAAAACGGTGGATCCATGGTGACAGTTCCCTATTTACCAAACACTTGAGTCACAGAAGATGTAGGTCCTATGCAATGTTGTCCTAACACAGGTGGCGCACGCCTTCAATCTCAGCACTGGGGAGGCAGAGGCAGGCAGAGCTCTATGAGTTTGAGGCCAGCCTGATCTACAAAGTGAGTTCCTGGACATCCAGGGCTGTGACACAGAGAAACCCTGTCTTAAACATCTCCTCCACTCCCCAAAAAGAAATCACTGTCTCAGAGATGAGAACCATGTAAAGGACGGCAGATTTTCCTAAGAAGGGATACAGCACATGTTTTCTTAAAATCCAATCCAACAGGAAATGTTAATCTGCATAGTGGGGTTTTGGGTAAGCAGAGCAGTAAGAGACTAGAAACCTACTGTGAATTACAATTGGACTTACGTGCAAGTGTACCCTTGAAATGGCAATGTAATGTTTTTCGAGTACCGCCATGTAATAAAGACCAGAAAGAACAAATGCTTACACCTGACAATAGCAGTGAATTCAGAATAGCTACATTTTACTGAAGTCACGTGCTAAGCACTTGGCCTACTAATCTTGTAAAATTTGCATAAGAATCCTCTAAGGTCTCACAGCTCATAAGGGAAAGAAATACTGCCTTAACACAAATCTTTGCTTTTTTGGTATGCCACAGTGCTCCTTTTAGAGATCAGAACTAAGTAATGACTTTACCACACTTGACAGCTTATTGACATTAATTATAACCTGAACTTCAGCTATGGATGGTATTTGTGAACAAGAATTACTGAAATAATTACAGAAGATGAGATTTTGACTCAACAGCTCTACTGAGACTTGCATCTTCCTTATTTTCTCCAATAAAGGATTTGAGTATATCATTAACAATATCTGACTTTCACCAGATTTAACTATGATTGTTCCTCATGCAGTATTGACTAATTCACAAAAAGCTCATTATAAAATTGCCTGCAAATCCAGTTTTGACGAATGCAATTTCTTTTTAAGCATACAATGGGCTTATTTTAATAAAAGTAATTGTGTAGTCAATAATTTGTAAAATTAATAATTGATTCTTAGCTTACTATTATTTCTCAGATTAAAACCTGACATGCATTATATAAAACTATTTTATCTGAACAAATTATTTCCTTTGGGGAATATGAAATTTTGACAAGTTTAACACTGGTTTCATACTTCCCTGAACAACCTCAGGAACGCCAGAATTTTATGTAGATTTTTGAAACATCTTTCTAGGGCCTGTCAAAAATTAGTTGTTAGGAAAGACCTCATTGTTAAAACTTTCTTTCAATTTAAAAGCTTTCTAATCTCAGACATATGCTGCCAGAGTCCACATTTTGATTCTGTGAATGTATGCATGTATGCCAGTATTCATGCTTGAACCAAGAATGATCTCCTACAGTCATCAGATTAAAATCAGATGATTTCTGTTCACCTTCAACTGAGTTGTCCCCATGTGACCAACTGAAAGCCCTTGTGACAGGCTGTACAGATAGGTGACATGAGCTCCAGTAAGTCATTTCTGCATGTGTGGACCATGGGCCTCTTCCCAGGGAACTTTGGTCTCTTCCAAATAGTTCCCACCTGGAGTCTACACAGTCTCTTCTGTTAGAACATTCTGCTTTTGAACACGACTATTGTCACCCTGCTTTAATGGGAGCAAAGGAATTAGAGGAGACAGAAAAGAATACATCATCATTTTCAGTCATTATATTCATCCTTATTAATTAATCTGTCATTCATGTTTGTGTTGTTTGTGGGTGCAGACTTGTGGAGATTGAAGGACAACTTGCAATAATCAGTGATCTGTTTCCATCATGTGGAATCTGCATATTGAACTCAGCTTGTCAGGTTTCATGGCAGGCATCTTTAGCTGCCGAGCCATCTTGCTGTCCCCCAATTAATCTTTTGGGAAACCAAAGCATCCTTTGTACAATTACACAGACCAGTGAAAAACTACATTTGAAAAGGGCGTTCTCTGGAGTACTGTTTGGATACATGTATTATAATAGGCATACTACATAAACTCCTAAGGAAATTATTTCAAGTGTAGCATAATAGAAATTCTAATTTTCTAATTATCATCTTTTATAACAGAACACTTCACTATTCATAATTGAAAATGGAAGGTCTTTGATTCTGGGAAAAGCATATATCCATTGATTCAACAACTTTAGTTGAAATTTGGAAGGATAAAATTTGACTTATATAGATGTTATTTTCAAAGACTGTAGAGAGTGATATTAGATAAGGTTATGAAGAGCACTGTATTAGGAGGAAGGAAGCAGTAAGCATCTGAAAACATAATTTAAATTCTAAGGTACTGATTTATAGGTTATTTTCATTGAGTATCAAATCCAACTTTTTATGCACTATTTATGATGGCAGAGCTGGCTTCTCTCTCTTTTTCAGCTAGCTCCAAGTTAGTTTTCTCCAATCAAGAGTGATGACTAAAGGAAGTAGAAGACACATGCCATTTTTCCCTGCTTCGTTTCTTTTCTTTTTTTTTTTTTCTCCTAACAACACAGCCGCAGCGATTCCTTCTTAACTTCTCCACATCAGCAAGCTCAGGACTTCATTCTCTCTTCAAGCCCCAGCCAGATAGAGTGCTTGCATATCACAATGCTACATCTCCATTCTAAGGAGCTCTTGAGTAACTGAGGTAGAAGAAGCACTCAATGATTCTGGACCCTCTCGATCCACCAGGAGTCCTTCCTCAAAGGTTCTAAATTCTAATATTCTACCCTCTTCTCTCTTTACCCCCATATCTTTCACTTGCAGTTACTATCCACTTACAGGAGGCTATGTCAGGAAACAGTGCTGGAAATGCATGGGTTTCTGCAGAACCCACAATAGCTATATTGATGCCTGATCAAAGTGAGCTTCAGGAACATAAGGGAGGAAGTGGCAGATGTGAAAACACAAGAGCATTTCCCTGGAAGGTGGACAGGCAGGTCACATACATTATGGGGAGAATGTGTGGCCAGAAAGATGGAAAGAGCCAGTGAGAAATATTGTCTCCTTGGGAAAAGCTTACTAAATAGTTTAGTTTTATAAGAAATAAAAGCAGTTTAAGGGGAGCAAAACAAAAATGTGCTTTCAACGTGAGTAAAAATTATTTGAAAACAACACATTTAAGGGACAGTATAGGGCATAGTGCAATGGAGCAGCTGGCTACCTGAGGTACAGTGCCCAAGACTCTTAGATGCCATAGCTCCTGCTAGGACATACTCAGTATTTCATTTGTTAGGAAAAATCTACTCTATAAAAGAATGAGTTAAAACAAAACTTTACATGATCGAAAAGCCAAACTTCCTGTTGAAATATTCTGTAAAATCACCCAATTTAGCTAAGGCATGATAATTGACTATATGCAATTTAACTCAAATTGTCATCAAAGTCTGTATATAAATACATTGTGCTCAGTAAGATATATATTTTCAGATATCTATAGAGTGCACATTTTCAATTTATGTAGCATCTTTGAGAAACCTGTGCTGTGACTAATACCTGCCTCACAACCTAGTTCATGCATTTTGATAATGATATTTTTTCACATCTTCTCCAGGTACAGAGCAACCTATGCCTTCTGGGTTTTTGATATAGGCATGTAAGGACATGAGTCATTCTTTGCTCATGAGGTAACCTTTAAGTCATAACAATCATTGGATATGAAATTAAGATTTACCTTATATTACTTAGATTTGCAACATCTTTTCCAGAAACACGTGCCTTATAAAAAAGGTTACACAATAGATAACATAATAAATCATCCGATGAACTGCCTGGTGCTTTTACTGTATGTCCCACTGACTTCAAGGTAGGTAACAAGTGATGTCTAAGGGCAGAGTTCTGGCCATTATTGTTAATTAATTCACATTTAAGTGCTCATTAGTAGGTTTAAATTGTTTGTAATACTGATTAAATGTTAGCTTGTATGTTTTGTTAGACCAGTGGCATGGTTTAAACCAAATAGCCTTTATAACAATTCTTCAATATACAATCATGTTTTCCATACCTTTGGAAAACTATTTAAATTACTTTGTTGATGTCTCAAAGGAAGTTTCCTAAAATGTAATGTGAATTGTATCTTAATGATAAATTCAACTAGATTTGCATGTGCACAAAAGTGATCTCTTAATTTGGAAAACAGAAACAAAACTCTCAAATGTTCTAAGACTGATACTGCAACCAAGGACCATGCACGGAGATAACATAGAACCAGTGCACAGACGTAGCCCATGGTAGCTCAGTCTCCAAGTGGGTTCCCTAGTAATGGAAAAAGGGACTGTGTCTGACATGAACTCTGTGGCTGGCTCTTTGTACACCTCCCCCTGAGGGGGCTGGGGAAACTTTACCAGGCCACAGAGGAAGACAATGCAGCCAGTCCTGATAAGACCTGATAGGCAAGGGTCAGATGGAAGGGGAGGACCTCCCCTATTAGTGGGCTTGGGAAGAGGCATTGGAGGAGATGAGGGAGGGAGGGTAGAACTGGGAGGGAATGATGAAGGGGGCTACAGCTGGGATACAAGGTGAATAAACTGTAATTATATAAAAAAATTAAAAACCATAAAAATAAAAAAGACTAAAAAAAAAGTAGGTTTCCTTATGTCAGTTTAGACTAATCTACCAATATTGTGTACATCTAAACCACGACTCTTCAATGGTGCTAACTTAACGAAACTGCAAGGTCATTTTAGTGAAATGTCTGTGTAGTGTTTTTAAAATAGGCATCTTAGTAAAATTATGAATTATATTTTCAACTGTTACATAGACACAATCTAAATCCACAGCACAGGAGCAAAGGAAATTAAAACACAACAGAGGGATGCAATGATGTTATCAATTGCTTTTACTAGTGGCTCCGAAATCTTGCCACATTAAATTTCAAAGCACACGTTTCTCAAAACGTACTTCAGAATGAGTGCACACGTTTATAGATGCTTGTGAGTAGATGCTTGTGAGTTGTGAAAATTGAGAAATAAAGATATAAAACTTAGTTTCATTGAAAAGCTGCCCCATTCTTCATTTACTCTACCTGGGAAGAAGCCTCACACATCCCAAGCGACACTCTTAGTTGGATTCAACAGACTCTGTTTTGCCTCTATAAAGAAAGGAGGAAAAACTGACTGATCTGTTCTAATTGATCCTAACATACATGTGTCATCTACAAATAACCTCATCAACATTCAGAACGGATTACCCGAGTGAACTGCCTACATGTCACTCTCCATAATGAGCCTCCACAAGACTAATGACTTATTTGTGCCATGGGCAATGAATGATTAATTAGTTGATTCTAAAGCAAATTGTTAATAGCATAATTACTACCTTTTCCTAATTTCTGAAGGTTAGAAGAAGTTAATGTGATGATAATGTAACTCAACAGTCAGTAGAATTGTGTTTATTAACAGATTTTTCAAAAAGATTTGGAAACCCAATGATTATATATATATATATATATATATATATATATATATATATATATATATAGTGTATATATATATATACTATATTCATGCTAAAATATCTATACATTTTTAAATTCTATGCATTAATTCCATTTAAGTTATTTTCTCATTAATTTTAAATGCCATTTGTCCAATTTCTAATATAAAGAACAATCCTGCACTTCTCTGGCATGTGTGAAATAGCCCATATTATTTTCTATTCTTCTGAAGGTTGGTGAATTATTTGCTCTTAAAAGTGCAGCAAAGCATGGATTGTTGATCTTCCTAAATACAATCAGTTCTTGATTATTCAATGTCGATGAAGGGATGCACCAATATGAATAAATAATGCTAGTAGGTAATTCATACTTCGGAGTTAGGGCAAAGGCAATTTCTCTCAGGCTGTTCCAATCAAGTGAATTAAAGGAAAGCATGAGGGGAGAAATTCCATTTGTGGCAGGTCTGGAAGGGGCTAGAGAGGTGGATCTGTTATTATGTAATACGAATCGGCTGGGATTCAATGCTGTTAGGAATGTAAATGTTCTCAATGAAGAACAGACACGCATTTGAGTTTGCCCAATATTTCAGTGTTACTCTAATTTAATATTCTCTGAGGATATTCTCTTCACGGAAATCTTTAAGATATATTTTTCTCAAGGTGTAATCACAAAAAATGATCTCAAAAAGTCAAAAAATGAAGTCCCAGAACTGCTAACAAGTGACTGTGTGATTTAGTTACTTACCATATAAACATTATATACTCTCAATTATTGTATTCAGATAATCTAGAAATAATTCTTTATATCACCAATGAAGAAAGTACATTATAAGTGCAAATGTATAAGTTATGAATCACTTTTTACATTGATTAATTAATTTGTCCGTTCACTAATTATCTCCTGGATGCCTATATGGGCCTGGTGTGAGTGCACCCATACCAATCCCTGTCCTCGGGTCATATTCTTGGAGGCAAGACAGATAAACCAAAATAAGTAACTGAATGTGTATATTTAATAGCATTAGGTGGTGTATTTGGGGAAAGCAAGAATGCTAATACCACCTTGGATGAAGAGGGCAAAAAGTAAAATATAGGAAAATTTCCTTACCAAGGTGGTTTACTTGTAGAAGAGATATAATTGAGAGTGAGCCCTGGGGTCTTTTTAGGTGAAAACAAAAGTTCTAATGAAAAGAAGGAAAGCTCTGAGTTGAGAGGGGTTTTTTTGTTTGTTTGTTTGTTTTGTTTTTGTTTTGTTTTGTTTTGTTTTGTTTTTTGGCAGGGGCATGCTCAAAACTCATTAATAGTAGTTATAATGATGATGATGATGATGATGATGATGATGATGATGTATTAATGTAGTTAGTGAGGAGTATACCTTCTGCCAGTAGCTAGTCCTGAGAAGTACATGCAGGTATGTGGATGCCCTCTTGTAAAGGGAGAAGTTATTAAGTCATGAGAGGTTTACAGTATTGTCTCAATGATAAAACCATTGAGGAGTGTGGGAAAATGACTATTTTGTCAAGTTCCAGAGAGGTAGAGGGTGAAGTATAACATTGATTAAGAAGACAAAATTTGTGGTCTTTGAAATGCATGTCTTGCATATTAAAACTTCTAAAATTCAGGCTGGGTGTACTGGTGTGAGCCTTTAATCCCAGTACCCAAGAGGCAGAGGCAGGTTGATCTCTGTGAGTCCATGGCCAACTTGATCTACAATATGAGTATCAGGACAGCCAGAGCCACACAAAGAAACCCTATCTCAACAAACAAACAAAACAAACAACAAAGTAAAACAAAACAAAAACTTCTAAAACCCAATGCACATATTCTGACAGTGGTTGAGCAGTTTTGAATGAGGAAAAGTATAGAACGCTCTTAGGTGGAGACTTCTGAAATTCATGCACAGTTAGAAATGATGTCACATAGCACCCCCGCCCCCGCCAGATCTTAAGAAACTGGCATCTACGTGAATGTTAATCCTTTATTAATTGAAATTAAGCGATTTATGGGCCTCCAGCTCAGGCTGTGCCTGCATTTAAGTCTAAAAGTTCACTATACAGTGTTCTACCTATTTCTGAGACAAACATGGTTTTTCAGGATGAATTTGATCTAACTGAATTTGTGTATATATTCATAGAGTACAAAACAGTACTATTCTATTCTATACTATACTATACACTCCTGAATATAACTTACTATGATCATATAAGGTTACATGTTTGTGTATTTTCAGAGGTGACCATTTGGCACAGGAGAGACAAATTGGTATGCCCTTCCTTTCGTGGGACAACATCTCCCACTTTACTCTGTTGCCTGTGGTTCTTCGTGTATAAATGTGCTTTAATGTACAGAGCAGTTAATAAGGGAGGAAAACTGTGAAAGGCACTAAGAATGATCAAAGCAGTGAGACAGACTTTTGATATTTTGATTTTCCATTAAATTAGTTTAATTTCAAAGTTATATATGCAAGAAGTTGACAAAAAATGCAATTTATTTGTAAGACACATTTTGTTAAGTTATGGTAAACAGAAATACCTCTTTATGCCTTCAGGGCTGGTTTCAGACTAGGATTGTTGTATAATGGATTTCAAAAGAGCAAACAAATGTGGGGCTGTCCACAATCTGGGACAGACTATTTATCTTATTAATATATTCAGTAGAAACTTTTGTTCATCTATACCTATGCTCCTCGTTTTCTTAATTAATAATACCCCGAGTTTCATTGTTTAAGAACTATTTTACTTATTATTAGCATGCATTGGTTTGGAATGTGGATACTCACATGATACCATGGAGTGTATATAGAGGTCAGAAGACAACAACAATGTGGAGTTGTCTTTTCTGTGTTTGTGTGTGTGTGTATGTGTATATTTGGTTATGAGCCTTACCCTTAAACAGCTGTCATCTCTACACCCTTTGCTAATATAATAATTTTATTATTCACTTGACAGTTTCATTCAACACATTTTGATCATATTCACCCTCTGTCCCCAAACTCATCCCAGATTCACCACCCAATGTCCTCATCCACTCAGGTCACACACACACACACACACACACACACACACACACACACACACACACAC
>NW_026590663.1:1241123-1272287 GCF_907164565.1 Psammomys obesus | reverse complement strand
CACACACACACACACACACACACACACACACACACACACACACACACCAAATCCAGGCCATTACTTACATAAACATAGGACTATTTGCCTATGGCAATCTCAGAGCAGGACCAGAAAACTCCCTCGCTTCCCAAGCCTGACAAACTGAGCTCAATGTCAGTGTAGAGGTGGTGGAGAAAGTCAACGCCACATGCCATTCTCTGGCCACCACATGCACTCGGTGGTATATGAGCATCCCTACCTCTAGCCCATCAATGCTAATAAGAAATATAATATTTATTAAACAATGAAACTTGAGGTAGTATGAGTATTAAGAACAGGACTATAGATCAAATAACCAAGATCATAGGTTTCTGCCACACGCATTAATAAAAACCCACTAATACCTATTCTTCAGAAAGCTGCTAAAACCCAGTAAGCCTTCTTACTCACCCAGCATCACACCTTCCTTCACTTTATTTGTTCTTAGTCTCTGTTTCCTTAAAATATTTAGCTATTGATTAAAAGATGACTATGATATCTAATGTGTGTTCTTCTAAATTAATGTCTAATAACCACTTTGACATTTAAATGAGCTATCTGCTTAATTTGTCATTAGATTTCATATTTAGTGTCTACACAAATGTGCAAAATTTCCCCAGTAATACAATTGAAAACTGCATTTTTCATCCTTTCTTGAGATTTCCTTCAGCAAACAAATAAATAACATGGTAGCTGTTAGCATCCTAATACCAATTGACGATCTAAATGAATGGTGCATACAGAGATTAAGAAGAAAACTCATAAGGGACTTAACAGAGTATCTAGACTAAATATTTGTCTTGTGTTGTATGGTCTTACATGTAAGAAACCTCTATAGTTAGACACTGCTATGTCTAGTTATTTACAATTTCTACAATCAATCTATATTTAAGCTTAGCTCCTAGTAAATGAACGAGAGACCTGCTTAATATATTTCTTCTATTAAAAAGCATTTTAGGGAGATGGGTTAGCAGGTTTGAGTTCATACTGCTCTTGCAGAGGACTGGTTTAGATCCCAGCAACCACATCATTCTGCTCCAACCACCATAACCTCAGTTCCTGAAGATTCATTTCCTTCTGGCTTCTGTGAGCACATGAATGCATATGGTACACATGATCTGACACAGACACACATGTATATACATAAACAAAAATCAATAAACCATAGAAAACTAGTTTTGAACATTTTCTAGTTTATCATAATAATCAACTCATTTCATTTTCTTTTTCCTGGGCTAAAACAATTACATTTTCTAGAAGCAAAGCAGTCTTCGGCCTCAAAGGCTTTTTGTATTAACTTTTACTGAGTTTCTGTACTCTGGGTATCTTTGTTGTTTGCTCTTTTAAACCCTTTTTGAAAGAGATAAAGTAAAAATGCACAAAGCCATGAAGAGATCTTATCTCTATGCAATCTATAGCTGAGGAGCAAAGGCAAGCTAATGGGTCCATAAGTGGAATCTGTGATCTCAGCATCATTTACTGTGCTGCTCTAACTCAATTATACAGCCACTGTCTGCCCATTTGTCACTCGAGGGTGCCAGTCTTCTTTAATTTTTGTGTACACATCATTTAGTACACTTATTGATAAGTGGCTAAAGGTCAGAACTTATTAAACAAAACTATACCCTGTGTTACATGTTTTTTTTCAAATGACTCTTTAACTTACTTCCAACGTTTATAAGAAAATTTTAAAATATTTTTTCATTATTATGATTTATTACAATTTATTCACTTTGTACCCTGCTATAGACCGCACCTTCATCTTACCCTGGTCCCACCCTCCTCTCTCTTCCCTCCTTAGGTCCCTCCCCAAGTCTACTGATAGGGGAGGTCCTCCCCCCTTAGTACCTGAATTCTAGCCTATTACATCTCAAGACTGTCTACATCCTCTTTCTCTGTGGTCTACCAGGCCACCTCTCCAGGGGGAGGTGATCAAAGAGCAGGCAGGTGATCAAACTCATGCCAGTGACTACCTCTGCTCCCCTTATTAGGAAACCCACATGGAGATTGAATTGCCTATGTCCTACACCTGAGCAGGGGATCAAGGTCCTCTCTATGAACAGTCCTTGGTTGATTCATTAGTCTCTGCAGGAACCCCTGAGCCCCAGATTTTTTGACTCCATTGGTTTCCTTGTGGAGCTCCTGTCCCTTCCAGGTTTTTCTATTTCCCTCTTCTTCCATAAGATTCCCTTCACTCTGTCCCTAGTTTGGCTCTGAGTCTCAGCTGAGTCTCAGTCTCTCCTTTGATACCCTACTGGGCAGAGTGTTTCAAAGACCCCTTATGTAAGACTCATGTTTCCTCTTCCGATGTCTATCCTGTTTGCCCTTCTGAATGAGGATTAAGCCTTTTCCCTAGGGTCCTCCCTGTTGTTTAGCTTCTTTAGTACTAGATTTTAGTATGTTTATCCTAAATTATATGGCTAATATCCACTTATAATTGAGTCTATACCATGTGTGTCTTTCTGCTTCTGGGTTACCTCACTCAAGATGATCTTTTCTAGTTCAATCCATTTGTCTGCAAATTTCATGATTTCCTTGTACTTAATTGCTGAGTAGTATCACATTGTGCTCCACAATTTCTGTATCCATTCTTCAGTTGAGGCACATCTAGGTTGTTTTCAGATGCTGGTTTTTATGAATAAAGCTTCTATGAACATAGCTGAGTAAATGCCCTTGTTGTATGGTTGAGCATATTTTGGATATGCTGAATATATAGCTGGATCTTGAGGTAGCACTATTTCCAATTTTCTGAAAGTGCCAGATTGATTTGCAAAGTGGTTGTACAAGTTTACATTCGCACTAGCAATGAAGGAGGGTTCCCCTTTCTCCACAACCTCTCCAATATGTATCTTTTTTAATTTTAATTTTTTATGTTAATTGGATTTTATTCACTTTGTATCCCGGCTGTAGCTATCTCCCTCATTTCCTCCCAATCCCATCCTCCCTCCCTCATCTCCTCCCATTCCCCTCTCAAAAGGCCACATGTGTCTTTAAAAGACAAATCATCAACTTTTCCCCCTTTGTGAAATAGAACAAAAAATTTCATTTTTTCCTATTGACTTGGAACACTCCATGGAAATCATTGCAAGTACATATAATCTGGAATGCACTTCTAAAATTTTCTTATTTGGAGTAAATAATAAAACACTGCAATGTATTTTATTGTAAAAAATGTTTTCATCAGTGATATCTTATGCATAACTCTGAAACTCTAAAGCTAGAAAATTATTTTCTAGCTGGTATCTATAGCTAATGCTACTTCCACAGACTCAGCTGTGATTCTCTGCTTTGTTTTATTTTATTTTATTTTTTTGAGAGCTAGTGTGAGACTTGGTTTAAGGAGTTCTAAAATATATACTATGGTGAAGAGGAGAGAAAGGACTCCTTTTATTTTAAAAAAGAACAGTACTTCTATTTTGGCCATATCATGCTACTGTTCATGCTGGTTTATTTCACTGTTGGTAAAAATTATGGCAAAATAACAGAGCCTCAGTGATTTATTCCATAGTATCTAAAAATATCTTTTATATATCATGAAAATGAATTCATGGTTTTAAATATAGAATTAGCATTTTTCCTAATTTTAAAAATTTAGTAAAATTTTATCTTTAACATTAAATAAACATTAACCAGAGTTTGAACTCTTTTTTTAAAAAAAGCTTAAAAAAGCCTAAATTTTGGAATGGGATAATATTGTGTTGTGTCATAGCCAATATCCAGATGCAAGCAATATTTATCCACCTGCTAAAAAATTCATATCAATATCCAAGAATGAGTCAAAGCAGCATTTACCAAAGCTTTATTCCAGGTATCAAAATTACCAGTGTACTATGATTATGTTTAGAAACTGGCCTGTAGCAGAATTCAAACCTTAGTAACACTTTGCAAGCTTGCCATAATTTACAGAACCACCTCTCTTAATCCTTAATTCAAATATGTATACCAATATTTTTTCTAATTTTAATGACAATTGTGCCACATGGTCTTTGGCATGGCAGTCTGCCTAGAAACTGTTTCAGTAAATTACACACCAAGATGATCTACTCTTTGGATTGTCTCCAGAACAAAGACTGTGATGTATAATTAAAACTAACTAACAATTAGTTGCCATCAAATATAACACAAGGGACAAGCATTGTAGACTCAGTTATTTACAATAAGAAGCAAGATCAAGGCTTTTTTTTTTTTTCAATGAATGGTAAAAATAGATCTATACCCTTGAGGTTATAATTTTAAGGTTTATATAAAAATGATGAAACGAAAGAAAGCTAACATGTTGCAGATCCATTGCATTGAAGTGGTTTTGTTAGTACAATAAGGAGCTGTCTAAGAACTCACACACTACTCTATTTACCATGTTTTGAACTAAGGGATATTTTAACAGACATAGTAATATTACTTGGCATCACTATTAGTTATATAAGTGTAAAAGAGTTGAATGAGCCAAAATTATGTTTTTGTACACTATAATATAGTTGTGCTTACCAAAAATGAGTCCCTTAATTACTGTGAAGTAGCTTTTATATTTAACACCCACTTAAGAATCAGATCTGGAAGATCTGAGCTAACATGTTTCTTTCATTATTTATTCTTATATAACTTAGAGGAGAGGCATCAGGAAGCAGCTATCTAATTATGACTGCTTTACAGGGTAGAAGAAAGAGCAAAGGAGTTTTCAAAGCTTTTAATATAGCAATGCAGAGGCGGATTTGCTGCACAGCTAATGATGCTTCCGGCCCCTCACTTGCAAGGGTCCCTTACAAGGCCCTGAACTTAATTTTGTATTAATCATTTTGTACTTTGTCTCTTAATGTGGCTTTGTATAAACTGCAAAAGCTGAGGGCTTTATATTGTGTATATTCACCAGTGCTGGCGTGAGCCTAAGGTTTTTTTGAGTTGTAAAGGGCTAACACTGCAACCTGAAGAAGGGGTTACACAGAGACCATAGTCCTGTTGAATAATCTAAAGATATACATCCTTATTATCCCAGCTGCATGCTCATATGGATGTATGCATGCAACGTAGCACACATTTTAGAGTTGGTTCTCTTCTTCTGCCTTTCCATGGGCTCCAGGGCTCAAAGTCACGTCATCAGGCTGGCCTGGCATGTGCCTCTACCTCCTGAGCTGTGTCACTGGTCCCTATGCTTATAAACTAGAATTAATACCGCCTTATGTTTATTTTAGAAAAAAAAATTGAAAATAGGGTAGTATAACAGGCTGTCAGAATCCAGAAAGTTAAAGGAAAGGGGGCTGGGAAAGTGAGAGAATGGAATAGAATGTGGTAAATGGAAAGTGGGGAAGTGTCAGATATTTATCTTAATGTGAGTGAGTCTTGTCAGTTTACTTCATGCTGGGATAACAGGTGTGTGTCAGCATATCTGGGCTATGCAGTTTGGGGGCCGAATCCAGGTTCTTCTGAATGGCGGGCAAGAAGTCCTCCACCTGAGCCAACCCCTTAGCCTTTCCTTTCCTTTTTCTCATAGCTTGCAACTCCATTTCTTACTTCAGAGACTAATGTGTATGTGTGTGTGTGTGTGTGTGTATGTGTGTGTGTGTGTGTGTGTCTGCATGTAGGAATGTGGAGGCCAGAGGGCAAGGTCAAATGCTTTCTTTTATGGTGCTTTATCATCGATCGATCGATCCATCCATCCACCTGTCCATCCTCTCTTAATAAACTTGAAGCTTGCTATTTCAGCTATAGTCCCAGTGTGGCCCCAGTCTTATCTGTTCCCTCCAAACAGCACTGGGGTTATTGCTGACCACAGCTACACTGGCTTTTAGTGCTGAGGATCTGAACTCAAATATTCATGCTTATGCTGTAACCACTTTACCCACTGAAACGTCTTTACAGTTTTTACTCTGTAGTTTTAAAGTGGAGACTCTAAAATATTAGCATCAATTTTCACTATGACCTTGATGTTGTATTTAATATTAAAACTGTTACTTTTGAAGTTTAATTTTATAAACGAATTATAGAAGACCCACGCATCTGGACTCGAAATAAGCCTCCTCTTCATTCTTTCCCCTCTTTGAATTAATCTATTTGTAAAATGCTTGTGAGATAGATGATAAATAGCTAAAGCTTTATAGATTGCATTTATTATAATATTTTTTCTATTTTTCTTTTTTTTATTAATTACAGTTTATTCACTTTTATCTGCCCTGTAGCTCCCTCCCTTTTCCCCTCCCAATCCCATCCTCATTCCCCCTTCTCCACCCATGTCCCTCCCCAAGTCCACTGATAGGGGAAGTCCTCTTCTCCTTCCTTCTGATCCTAGTCTATCAGGTCTCATCAGGAGTGGCTTCCTCTGTGGCCTGGTAAGGCTGCTCCCCCATCAGGGGGAGGTGGTCAAAGAGCAGGCCAATCAGTTCATGTCAGAGACAGTCCCTGTTCCCAATACTATGGAACCCACTTGGACACTGAACTGCCATGGGCTACATTTGTAAGGGGTACTAGGTTATCTCCATGAATGGTCCTTGGTTGGAGTATCAGTCTCAGAAAAGACCCCTGTGCCCAGATTTTTTGGATCTGTTGCTCTCCTTGTGGCACTCCTGTCCTCTCCAGGTCTTTCTATTGCCCCCTTCTTTCATAAGATTCCCTGCACTCCACCCAAAGTTTGGCTATAAGTCTCAGCATCTGCTCTGATACCCTGAAGGGTAGAGCCTTTCAGAGGCCCTCAGTGGTAGGCTCCTGTCCTGTTCCCTGTTTTCTCCCTCCTCCAATGTCCTTCTTCTTTGCCTTTCTGAATGAGGATTGAGCAACTTAGCCAGAATCCTTCTTCTTGATTAGTTTCTTTAGGTGTACATATTTTAGAGTGTTTATCCAATATTATTTATCTAATATCCACTTATGAGTGAGTATATACCCTGTGTGTCTTTATGCTTCTGGGATAACTCAATTAGGATGATCTTTTCCATCTCCCACCATTTGCCTGCAAATTTCATGATTTCCTTGTTTTATATTGCCAATTAATATTTTATTGTGTAAATGTACCACAATTTCTGTATCCTTTTCCCAACTGAGGGGCATTTTGGTTGTTTTTAGCTTCTGACTATTACAAATAAAGCTGCTACAAACATGGTTGAGTAAATGTCCTTGTTGTGTACTTGAGCATCTTTTGGATATATGCTTAGGAGTGGTATAGCTGGATCTTGAGGAAGCACTATTCCTAATTGTCTGAGAAAGCACCAGATTGATTTCCAAAGTGGTTGTAAAAGTGTACATTCCCACCAGCAGTGGAAGAGGGTTCTCCTTTCTCCACATCCTCTCCAGCATGTGTTGTCACTTGAGTTTTTTATCTTAGCCATTCTGATGGGTGTCAGGTGAAATCTCAGGGTCATTTTGATTTGCATTTCCTGATGACTAAGGACATTGAGCATTTCTTTAAGTATTTTTCGGGCATTCGATATTCCTCTATTGAGAATTCTCTGTTTACCTCTGTACCCTATTTTTCAATTGGATTAACTGATTTGTTGCTGTTTAACTTTTTGAATTCTTTATATAGTCTGGATATTAGCCCTCTGTCAGATATAGGGTTGGTGAAGATCCTTTCCCAATCTGTACGCAGTCTTTTTATTCTGACAACAGTGTCCTTTGCTTTATAGAAGCTTTTCAGAGTCATGAGTTCCCATTTATTGAATAATGTTAAATGGATACTTTATCGTAGACCCTAAATAGTAGTCATCAGAAAAGACGTAACACCCCATCAGATTTCAAATCAACCGAAACAGAAAAAGCCGTTTCCCTCACACACTCCAAGCATACACCGTGACTGAGAAAGGCAACACAGGGTGAAAGAGTAACTATACTGTGACAGTTTTCACCCCATCATTTGTTCCCCAAAAGGGACAGAGTCCTGTTTCACAGAGCTGATGAAGGCTCTTCCCAGTACAGATGGAACTGGTCTGATGAACTGTTCTTTTCTAGTGATGTAAGTTACCAGGTGAGACAGAAAGGACCATTCAAGATCAGAGAAACTTGAGTAAAACACCAGTGTAGTGGCCTAGGGGAGATCTTTGAAGGCTGTTGGCCTCCCACAGACATCCCACCTAGTAGGAACTCTCCTCTATCCTCCTTACCCTCTTGAATTCCTAGTGAGAATACATATCTTAGTAAAGAATATATTAGCAAAAGGGGTAAATGTTTGATACTGCAGAGGAGCAAAGTGGCACACTTTGAGACATTTATGAAAAAAAAATTCATCCTTAACTATGGTTTTTGACTCCTTCATGTCACTACATAGCCATGGAGGCTTGATGTGGATGTTTAAACAACAGTTTGGGGGTCCAGCACTTTAAGCCCTCAGCTGCTTCCACCAAGTGCTTCACAAAGAGCCACGGCAAAAACGCCCAGTCTAACTTCTTCATTTGCTAGGCTGCTTACCAACACTTCATGCCTCTTACAGATGGTTTCCCCTTGTGTGATCTGATTAATTGGTCAAGAGAACATTTTTGAAACGTGCTCCTGGAAAACTTGAACTTTGTCAAGGCATTGTTCTTTCTGGTGGCTTCAACTAAATAGTTAAAGAACAATTAAATTTTTAATGTGAAGAATTTTATGTCTGAGTTGCTCAAGGTTATACAGAAAACCATAGGAAGAAATATAAATCTTCTTAAGGAAAAAAAAAATCGTCAATGTAGGATGAATAGGCTGACTGAGCTTCTTGGGGTTTTGGGGTCTCTATATATCTGCAAATCCCAGAGTAGAAACCTATCAAAAGAATGAGTTGAACTTAGAAGCTAAGTAATTCAAGTAGAGTTTGATTTTAAATGTATTGTTTACTTTTTCAAATAGTTTCAAAGTGGTTTTTGAGCTGTAAATACCTTCCTGTGAAGGTGGTGCTCTGAAAGGGCAGAGGGCATTTATCTGAATGCTGTTTGTTGCGCCTCTCCTGGCAACTGTTCAGCTTTGGACTGTGTATGGAAGAAATATGATAATTAAGTGCATTGCTCTGGAACCTGACTCGCAGCTCATTTCTTTTCTGTATTCAGTTATTCTCTCCTACAATGTGCAAAGCCTTAGGGGACCTGTCATATAAATATTTCTGAAGATCAGTCAATACCTGCAGCCTCGCCATCCATCAGTGCTGAACAAGCTCTGCTTTACACAGTAATCACATAAATCGAGTTACAAGAGATTATAATTCCTTAAGACCCACCTCTTGGTCCTTGGCAAGGTCATTACTATGCTACTCGAAGATGACATATGTCAAAGTGTATAGACTGGTACAAGGAAGGGACAGAGAGCAGGGCTAACATTCTAGTGGAAAGAATCTAACTTTAAAGAAATGTATTTAAAGCATAGTTTTGTGGTTTAAGCTTGAATTTGAAGCATTCTTACAATGCCTACTGAGTTTAGAATCACTTTATACTAAAAGCTAATTATAGTAGTAAAATGCAAGATTTAACTAGTATATATGACTTATCTATACATGAGGAATGAAAAAAAATCAAGTCATACTTGCACACATAATTTGGGTAGGGATTTTTAAACCTATATTCGCCATAATTGTTTGACTTAAACTTCAAATAGCATCGTTGATCAGCAACGTGATGTGATATACCAAGTTTTCTAATGGGTCATAAGTCTGCCTTTCATAGGGACTGGTGTTTCATATATATATATATATATATATATATATATATATATATATATATATATATATATATATTTACTGTTTCTATCACTGTTAGGATATTGTATTTTGGTTTAATTGGTTTCTTTTGCAAAAGAAACATTCAAGTCTTTAACCACCTAATCTGGACTTCTCTTTGGATAAATTTTAAAGTATATGTGCCAGACAGTTTTTAGCTGCTGATTATTGGGAGGTTTCTCACAAAATTACAAAAATTTCACAAAAGTGAAGATAATCTGAGAAATCACAATAATGTTTTATTACCATTTTATGGTTAAGAAAAAACTAAATTGGCTAAGGGAATGCAAAGTGTTGATGGCTGCAAACATTTATTCATGCTATGGATGACTGTCTGAGCTTTGTGTTAAAATGTTTTATGCCTGTCTTGTCCGTACTTGCTGGAGTGTGATAAATCAGAACTGGTAAGTCACTTCTCATTTCTGGTTCAAATAGTCATAACCTTATGTTGTAGCATTTATGATAATAATAAGAACAATGTTAATAACATGTATAATAATATATAATGTGTAATAATATTAGCATTTATAATATTATGTAATAATAGTACATAATAATACATATGACTGGTATTTTTATATAAGTTTATTACAATTTATTTGCTCATAGTCACTGTCATTACTTTTTCTTGCTTTTCTCCCAGTCCTGCTGTCTCTTCATAATCAGTCCCATTAAACTTTCATATATTTGTGTGGTGTGTGTGAGAGAGAGAGAAAGAGACAGAGATAGGGAGAGAACCTACAGGTTTAATCAGGCGTACTTACTGGAACTATCAATTGCTTATAGACCCTCAGAAAGGAGTAGAACCTTCATGGGCTCCTGTTCACCCATTTTGGTGTGTTGGAGGACTCAATCTCACTTAGGTCTCGTGAAGGAAAAGACGGCTGCTGAGAGTTCAAGAAAGCAAAAGGCATGCCATTTCAAGAAGACAATGCATCTCTTCATTTGGTTCTTACAGTCTTAATGTTGTCTCTCCCATGGTGTTCCCTGGGCCAAAGACACAGGAATCAAGCTGGAACTTAACTGTGTGCCTACTCACTGAGGACTGACTCTCATAATATCTAAAGTTGCCATGTAAGTTTTCAAGGGAGAAGAAAAACTGGTAGTCCTTGTAGAGCCTTTGAATCACGATAAAGATTCAACCAGCAAGATATCTACAATGGGGCAACAGTAGTCGTTTAATCTTGGTGGTTACCATCAGATGCCTTGGACTTCAAGTCTGCTCAACAGGGGGGAATTCATGCCTGGTACTGTAGACCTAGCCAACTAACCATGGCTGGAGAAGTCGTAGAACAAGGAAGAGAAATTTCTACCATAGTTTTCCTATGTATTTTTATCGTCATAGCTGCACATAAGTATAGCTCTCGCCCTCCATCAAATAGGCTGGCTTTGCAACAGATGGCGACAATTACAAAGATCCACAACTGGTCAAAATTCAGTGAAGTGGCTGTGTACTGCTAATCCACCACCATCACATCTGTAGCACAAGCCTCCACCTAAAGCTCAGGGGAAATTCCAGTGGACAGGAAGGAAACTACAGAAATTACAAAAGGGCAGAGCATCGGTGAGATGATAGACTCCATACGGGAAGCTGCCCCCCATGGGCTCTCAACAACACAGTTGCCTGGACAAGATCAGCATGACGACAATATGCAATAGTGCCAAGAGCGATTCTACATGGTACCACCCCTAGAGGACAAACTATAACTGCTCAGGGGCTTCTGAGGAGGGAGACACTTCCAGCACGAGATCCTGAGATCCCACACAGGTTGGCCAGTCCCAAGAAGTCAAGCGCAGACATCTATGAGCAAAGTTAAGTTGACTCAATATGTACTCAAACACATATACACAGACACATACACATGATGATAACAACTAAAGAGGATATCATGCAGAGGTGTGGGTGGCACAGGAAGAAATGGGGGAGGGTGAACAGGAGGGTTGCAGTGCTCATGTATGCATTTCTCAAAAAATAAAATGATTTTTAAAAAAAGGAAGTATAATCCGGCATTCGTTACAATTTTATAGTTTTATTTTCAATGATGACTTTAATTTCATTGGCTGCGTATTCACTATATGAGAGTACTTTGCGCCAGGTAGTAGTAATAACAATACCAATACTGTCAAAATTAAGGCTCAAGAGACAAGCTGTATAACATGATAAACTACTACAAGAAAAATATACTGTGTGATACTTCAGATAAGCGCACATATGGGGCAAACAGGTGGGTACCGCTTCCAGGTGGAGACAACATAAAACATTTTGGAGATAACAGTAATGCTGGTCTTGAGAGTTACGTGGAATTTATTCTAAGGCAAACGCACATGGTATAAGGAATAACATTAAGACACTTGTAGTGGTTTTTTAAAAAGGCTTCTAGATTAGCAGAATAGGAATGAAGACTCACGTTTGTAAGAATCTGTATGATGAATATTGCCATTTGCAGGTTATTTTAAATTCTTATGAAATAAAGTCATGTAGTTTAATGTACTTTAAACAGATCCCAAATGATGCATACAAAACAGAAAAAAATTACAATAATGATGAAAATAAGCTAGATAAAAGTTTGTCTTTTCCAATGCAGCCAGTCCTGATGAGACCTGATAGGTTAAGGTCATATAGAAGGGGAGACACCCTCCCCTATCAGTGAACTAGGGGAGGGGCATAGGGGGAGAAGAGGGAGAGAAGGTGAGATTAGTAGAAGATGAAGGAGGCGGGACAGTCGGGATACAAAGTGAATAAATGTAATAAATGATAATAAAAACGTTTGTCTTTTCTCTCTGTTGGAATTTAAAATAATAAATACAATTAATGGGCTAATATAAATGATTTATTATTTGTTTTTAATTGAGTTATAGTTTATTTATAATGAAATACCTTCATATATTTTTGAACATTCATTAATTTCCCTAAGTCTGAAGGTGTTTGCTTTATAAAATGCCCCTCATCAGAGAAGCCATTTAAATACAGCTCAGCCTATAATGAGGTTTTCTTCCTTTTTGCTTCAGCTGAATATTTAGCAGTATAGAAACTTGACAGGTTAGGCAATTAGAAAGTAATTTATGATATAGGGCTCATATGGATGAACTCCTTCCTGCCCATAATTTTGGATGCAATTCAAATCTTATTCTAGTTTTATGCTAGATTAGAAGAATTTCCTATGAACAGAACAGTGTATGAATAGTTTTACTGAGTCTTTAAATGTCCGTGCTGAAAACGGTGCCCAGGATGTGTAATCTTTTGGTTTCTTTAAACATTTCCAGAATAGCACAAAATCTTTTTCTGCTACTCCGATTTATATCCGTGGACATTATGTGTATCTGAGCATGGTTATTAGCATGCTCAGAGTTCCATAGGGCCGTTTAATGTATTTCTGTCCACGTGGTTTGGAGTAACTTTCCCTTCTTATTTATCCATGTCAAGGCAAATATCACCTGATATTTAAAAAATAGTTGTCAGATGAAGTGCTATCAAATAAATCCAATGTGATAGATAGAGTCACAAAAGCCACTGCATTGCTTCCTCTACTCTTGTTCAATTCAATTGTTTGTTTCCATACCTTCCTTTTTAAGCCTGTATCACTTTGTGGCAGACTGATAGGTTCCCTCTAAAACATTTATTCCTTCCACAGAAGTGACAATAACCATCTGTGTCTAGTACACATGACCAGAAAAATGGCTGGAATAAAAATTATTTTCTCATACCCTTTAGGTTAAGCATGTCCATATCATTAATTCAGCTCTATAATACCATGAAAATATTCTGTGATAACTTCTAAGTCTATTCTTTAAAAAAAAATTATTGTGCCTCAACCTTAGCCACTTTTCACAGTTTCCCTTATTCTTTCCAAATGAATCAAGGCTGTACTGGCTGGGGTTCAATTATTGTATTGGGATATTAGAACATGGACAGCAAGCTGTATGATTGGAAGTTTCATGGGTTTGTGAAAAGTTTATAAACTGCATTCAAACATACATTGCAAAATAGGAGAAAGTATTTTTAAAGAATATTAGCAAATCTCTAATTTACAAAAATGTGAATTTTTTTCCCGGGAAACATGACTGATTTATTCTTCTTAAATATCCTAAGGGCACATCTTTTAGAAAGTCTTCCCAAACCAAGCAAAATGTAAATGATTCTATGAATATTTCATCTTCCAATTGTGGCCATATTGGCCTAACAAAGAATTTATAAGGGCAGTGTTATCTCTTAAAATAGAGGTCACATGAGAGAGATCACACATTTGGAGCTCACATGCAACTACAATAATACAATTAAAGACCTCATCGTAGAATTGAGTATTCTGAGCTTATTCTTCCTATCAAAATTAGCAGCACGCTGAATTTTATCTTCATGTTTCAATATAGTTAATGAAGAGAATAACTCCAGTATTTTTACACACTACACATAACAGTCAGCAGAGTAAGGATATTACTAGAGACAACAATAAGTCAAAGTTTGTGAAAATTATATTTATCATCAAAAGATCCTGGACAATATCAAATGCCATCATCATCCTCAAGTCATATTAAGATATTTTTATGGTTCTGGTTTTGAATTCTGTGAATCTCAACAAGAATTGTACTAGGTAGTTCAGAGTGCGTATACCTCCCAGAGAGGTTGACACTACTCAGAAAGCGAGACAAAATGATTGTAAAACAAGCCAGAGTACAGTGCTTACTGCAAATAATAAAAAGCATTTAGAGAGAGGAAGATTATGTCAGTAAGGCAGAGAAGTGTCAAGAAGCATCTTCCCGTAGCATAGAGTGACCACCTGAAGTCCGTTTGAGATATGCACTCTTCTCATGCAACAAAAATGGTTCGACACCATATCACCCTGTAAGTCTAAGGATTAGATGTACAAATTTTCCAATCTCAGAGTCCATCAGAACCATTAATTTGTGGAGAGTACTGCAAGTTTAGGAAATAACTTCGTTTAATTTTATTTTTTTAATTTTTATTTTTTTAATATTAATCACAGATTATTTATTTTGTATCCCAGCCGTAGCCCCCTCCCTTACTCCCTCCCAATCTCACCCTCCCACCCTCATCTCCTCCCAGTCAAGAAAGAGGACCCTGGGGTAAGATGATCAATCCTCACTTAGAAAGACAAATGGGATGCACATGGGAAGTAGGAGAAAACAAGAAACAGGACAGGAGCCTACCACAGAGGGCCTCTGAAAGACTCTACCTAGCAGTGTATCAAAGCAGATGCTGAGACTCATAACCAATCCTTTGGTAGAGTGCAGGGATCTTATGATAAAAGGGAGAGTTAATATGACCAGGAGAGGACAGGAGCTCCACAAGGACCAAATATATCTGGGCACAGGTATATATCTGAGACTGTTTCTCCAACCAAGGACCATGTATGGATATAATCTAGAACCCCTGCTCGGATGTAGCCAATGGTAGCTCAGTATCCAGGTGGGTACCCTAGTAAGGGGAACAGGAACTATTTCTAACATGAACTCAAGGACTGGCTCCTTTACCCCCCCCCACACACACACACACCTCCCAGGGAGGAACAGCCATGCTAGACCACAGAGGAGGACATTGCAGCCAGTCCTGAAGATATCTGGTAAGCTTCCGTCAGATGGAAGGGGAGGAGGGCCTTCCCTAGCAGGAAACAACTTCTTAACATAGTTCTGAAGCAGGAGGTAGGATCATCTACCTCCTCTTATTGAGCTGTTGCTTCAAGCAGTCATTACTCTTGCCCACTCAATTTCAACAGTCTGTGGTAATAATCTTTCCTATATTAATTGTGGCTCTATCTGTCTATCGTGATCTAGTTTGTAGCTGATTTGTCTTGCTTCAGGCATACCTAAATCTTATCGGACCACCAACTTGGCTCAGCCATATGCCTACTTCATTGCTTAAGAATGAAGCATTTTAAGCAATCAAGAGTAAGTCAATATTTTACTTCTTCAAATCCTAGGAAATTTTAACCTTGTTTCTTCATAAGAGACATGATTATGATTTATGAGGCCTTAGGTTTTACTAACTAGGATCAATGGCAACCCTGATATGGATATGGCTTGGGCTGTGTAGACTATGTTGAAATGTTCTCTTTCTAGTAATCTGATCTTGGACTCGACCAGAAGTAAGTGCTGCTTAGTCTATGAACTTCAGGAAAAAAGTGTTATCATCTGAAAAATGTGACCATCATAGAGCAAAAATTGTAGCATTGTATGCTTTCTTTTTCTTCCTGGGATGAGGAACTGTTAATGGCATTAAAATGCATTAGGTTCATCAGCCATTATGCTAATGCATAACCTGGACAGTTCTGGGTCAATACCATTATGACCTCAAGTTTCTTGATTGAAAAGGGACACAATGACCCTGGCAAATTGGTTTGACAGGCATGTTTCTTATCTCACAGTGATAAAGGAGGTCTCATTGGAATGCTCGATCATATTGAATTGGGGTAGGGATAACGTTGTCATTCTATCCTTAAAATATCTGAGTAGTTTTCTGATACAGCTTTTTTTAATAGAATGCTGAACTCATCTTTTTTTTTTCCCCTCAAACAAGAATGTGCTTAAAAAACAAGCCCATATTATCTCCTGTTTGTATAACAGTCTTAAATGTTAGCTTTTGTAAAATGTAAATGCAAAGTGTTTATAGGTTAGCTTGGCTCAGGGAAGGGGAAAAAGCCTAACACTTTTCAAAGCATGTACTTATTTCCTATTTCCTAGCTTTATTATTACTAATACACATGATTTCAAAGGAGCTCAGAGAAACTGAATTTAAATAACTACTCATGGCAAGACAGGACCAATTATACACTTCATGGCTATTTATGTCCCTTAGTGATCAACTAGCAGTGGGAAGCAAAATTGACAACACACTGGTACAATCACAATTATGGGTCAAATTTCAACAAGCCTGTTTAAATGGTTCCATTAGGTCCTACTTGATACACTGATTTACATATATTTTGACTATTTTCAGACATGTTATCTACTTTAAAATGCCACGATATAATCATGTCCCATGAAGATGCATTAGCCCACAGCCCTAAAAAACAAAATAGCGTGCCATGCAAGGAAATTTCTTCAGAATTGAAATTGCATTTAGAATAATCTCCACCTTCATTTTAGATGATTAAAACATCATTTGGATTCCACAGCAGAGTTATTTAACAGAGAAATTGAGTATTTTAAACCTGCTTAGATATTTCTTTTCTTGGAACACTGATGCAATTATAAGATAAATAAAACTTAGTTTCATACAAGTATCTTGTCCTCACATGGACTCATGTCTTACCTAGTTTTGGCACTCATTATATTAATTTTCTTCTTAGAGCTTCTCTAGGCCATTTCCTTTAGGAAGCTGAAATTCTTCTATAATGCTTTTCCAATATCAGTATGTTAGAGAGATGTTTCCACATGGTAGAAGTACTTTGTTTGAACTATTCTTTTCAGCATGATATTATTATCAAGAAAAACACTGGACTCCATACTTAACTATAAGGCAAATGACACAGAGCACACCAAAACTCAGCTAATGTGTCCCTCAAAGCCACCTGATTCCCCCGCCTAGATCATATTTTCCCACCAATGTAAACAGTTCCGAACATCCAGCTTTGTTTTCCTTTTATTTCATCATTTTAAAATATATAGAATTTGGACTCCATATAGACACTCCCCTAAAAACTGCATTGGTTAGGTGTGCTTTTAGGGACATCCTAAAATAATATTCACCTATCTGCAATAAAATTATTTATAGAATTACTATTAATATGATCAAATCATGTCTCATATAATTAGCTTGTGTCAGTTATTTTAATGCTTATTTAATATTCCATTATGTAAATGTAGTTATTTACAAAGCCTGTATTTTGAGTGCTTTCCATTTAATGAAATTGTGCCCTGTGCTGCTATGAATAGTCTGGATGATGGCTTCTGAAGTGAATATGCATGTTTGATAAGCAGTTGTGACAATTTCTCCTCTGGTGAACATACATTAACAATATAGTAATAGTAAATATGTGGAAAACATTTGCTCTTGTTCAAATTCTTCTAATTATAAATATTTACACTTGTATAACCTGTTGATGCACATTCATGTAAAACAAGGTAACTCGATGTATGCAAACAATGAAGTCTGATCAGTTCAAGGCAAATAGTATTTTTTTGAAAAATTAATCATTTTAAGCCTTGGAAACATTTAAATGCTTCTCTCGTTTTTTGTTTGTTTTCTTGAGACAGATCAGAAACTCCTGTGAACGAGAATTACCCTACTCTCCTCTAGAACATCTTAATTAATTCTTTCTATGCAGCTCTTTGTAGTAGCCATTATCTGACCTCCCTTCGTTCCCCCTCCACCTTCTGCTTCCGAATGCCAGTGACTCCTTTTCCACTCTCTTCTCAGTCTACAGGTGGGATCGTACAGTACCTATCTTTTATGCTTATTTCACTTAATATGAAATTCTTTAGCCCCATTTACTTTGCTGAAGACAAACTTTGATTTTCTTTATTTTTCAACATTTTGGCTGAATACCTGAGCATAGGGTATGTACTCCACATCTTTAAATTATATTATCTTTTCGATGGATACCTTGGTTGATTCTTTGACTTTATGCCTTAGATATTATAATTGAATTCCAGTAAATGTGGATATGAAGAAATCTTTTAACAAAATGATTTCATTTAATTTGTGGCTAAATAATATGGCAGTTCTATTTTTAGGTTTTTGTTTGTTTGTTCGCTTGATTGTTTTTAAAATAATAGCCACACTGTTCTATAGTAGGAACAGTTAATTTCCATTAGAGTTCTTAATTTGTATCCTCATTTCATTTTTTAGGGTATAATTTTCATAACATTTATTCTCACTGGAATGAATTGACATCCATTGCTACTTTGATGGCATATTTCTTGATGATTAGTAATAATGAACATTTTTCATATACTGAAAATTATTAATTTCTGCGAAAGTGCTGGGTGGGCTTCACCAGCAATCCTATAATTACAACTTGCATTTTCCTCATATTCCCAACTCTGTCCACAATGGGGAAGGGCTTGGTGCTGTTCATGCTCGTCTCTAGAAAAGAAAAGCTGCTTTATATCTCCTGTTGTCTTTTCTGTTTGTTATTTGTATTCTTCTTATGTGCTGTGAGAATACTTTATGAAACTGTATATAATTCCTTCATATGTCTGTCTACCCCACCGAATTTCATGTTCATCTAGGAGAATAACTACTATATTATTGTATTCATAATGATCAGACATGTGATTCAATTGCCTAGTTCTGCACTTTGCAAATAATGCCACAAGATCTGGCTAAAATTTCTTTTTTACATTAAAAAAATTATTAATTATTTCTTACAATTTATTCACTTTGTATCCTGGCTGTGGCCCCTTCCTTTGTCTCCTCCCAATCCCTCCCTTTCTTCCTCCCTCTTCTCCTCCTATCCCCTTCCCAGTCCTATGCAGCTTTGCAAGACCACGGAGGAAGACAATGCAGCCAGTCCTGATGAGACCTGATAGGCTAAGGTCAGAAGGAAGGGGAGAAGGTCCTTTTCTTAACTTTTTATGAAAGAAAGTTTTAATCTTCATTCACAGGATGTTTTGAATGATCATATGTATTGAAGAGAAGCATTATGGGATAAAGGCAGACACTTCAGGATACATGTTCTATATAGGTCTGTGTGTGTGTGTGTGTATATATATATATATATATATATATATATATATGAAAATACATGAATATATATGAATTCATATTTATAAAAATACATGTGAGTATGTGTGAATGTGTGAATACATACAAGTGTATATATATGAATGCAATTGCAGATAGATGAGTGTATGGAACTGTGTGTACATAACATGTAAATATATGATGGGTTGTATGTAAATATGAGTGTGCACCTTATACGTAAGTACATGTATGTGTATGAGTGCATATCAATGTGTACATAAATATGCATTTAAAAGAACACATTTATGCATTGATATATTTGTGTTGCATGCATGCTCATATATGCTTATTTGAATATGTGTATATATGCCTATGAACCTATGTATGCATGGTAACGAGTGAGTGCATGAGCTTGTGTGTAGTTACATGTGAATGTGTGCACAGAAGAATCTATGTGTATGCACGTGTATATTTACACACGTTTGCATATATATTGCCACAGTATGAATTTGACCACACTAAATTCATATGTTGAAATTGTACTCTCACTTCTGAGGTATTCATATTACCAAAGTGATGAAATCTTAAGATAGGGCCTTTGGATAGTTATTGGGTCATATGGGCAGTGTCTTCATTAAGGGGATAACTGATATCAAAAACAAGGCTCCAAAGCACTGTCTTGTCCCTCCTAAATACATAAGGCTAGCTGAGGTGGACCCGTGTATGCACCAAAAAATATGCCTTTGGTGAACTCTGAATGTGTGTGTATCTTGACCTTGATTCCCCTAGAACAGTGAAAAGTATATATTTTAGAAGGCACACAAGTGATGACAATTCGTTAGAACAACAAAGATATACTACGTGTGTTGTTCACACATGCCTGGGTGTGTTCACTATATTTATACACACAATTAAAAGTGAAAAGGTGGTATTTAATTTTGGTATGGCAGATATCAGTTTCTCTATAGACTGAGTTCAAGATTTACTTGTCCTAAGTTATCTTTCTAAATAAAGTATTATATTAACAATGAAATAGAAAAATATGATTTTATATTACTAGAGAAAATATATGCTTATGAGTTTATGTGTTTGGGGTTTTATGAGAATGGGTAGAAAAGGGAATTGAAATGTTTGAAGATCTAGAAAAATAAATTACTAATTTTGATTGATCGCTATCAAATCCTGTGCTCAGGCAAAACCTTATGTTTTCTATGAGGTTGTGCTTGATACAAAGATAATAATTTTTCCATTTGGAAACATAGAATTAAGACTGCTAATTTGTATGGCACTGTTATTGAAAACTGTGATTAGACATGAATTAAACTGTCAAAGTTTTAAACGAAAATTCATGTTGTTTTGTGAAATTTCTTAACATAAGTATTTTATTAACACATAATAAAGCATAATTATGAAGCTGAAATTATTTACAATAATTATGTAATTGCTCTAATCACATCAACATGTAGTGAAACTTTCAAATACTCGCTAATTGCTTCTAAATTTTTAAATATTGGTGGTGATAATTATAATGCAAAATGAAAAAATTCAGAGAAACTCATACTTTAAAATTGTGCTTATGCCTTTTAAAATAAACCTACATATACTTTGCTTGGACATGATGTTATTTCTATGCATTTCGCATTGAGACAGAATGCTGTTTCCTGTGATGATCTCCTAAAGTTTTTCATGTGATAGACTAAGAATGTAGGTTAGTTTTTCCATATGCCCAGGGTAAACCTCTTAAAACCACATTTCCAACTAAAAAAAAATTCATCCTTGATTACGAATCTTAGAATACCAACTGCAATATGCCATAAGTTCCAAAGCAAGAAATTCATTTTTGTATTACTAGAAAAACGTGTCTTATCAGGTTGCCTGAATCAAACACATACTCTACACTTATACAGCGACACATTGCAACTTGTTCTCTCAGTCCTGGATAGCTCATATTGGTAGATACATTTTTTTTTCATTTATGTTCTTATATATTTATTTGTGTTATTTTGACTTCTGTAACAAAGAACTATATATTGGGCAATTTGTGAAACATAAGACCTCCAGAGTGGAAACACCAGTTGACATGCTGACACAGATGAGGAAATCTTAGAGGTCCCCTTCCATAGAGAAAGAGCTACAATCAATGACTGCTAAGATAGAGAGAATCAGGTTTCTTCAGGAAAGATCTCCTGGATAGGTCCTCCAATCCTATGTGGTCATCCCTAAACATATATACATAAAAGCAACACTAAATGGACCCATCATGTTTCTTTGTTTTCTCTCTCTTTCACACACACAGAGACACACACACACATGCAGGCACAGACACTCTTAAAGAGGAAGAGGTCATGCAGAATAGATGGATTAGGGACATAGGAGAATTTGGAGGGGTGGGTGGAAATGGTGTAACAGCATTATGTAGAAGCAGACATACTCAGGACCTCTGGAAGAGTGGACAGTGCTCTTACCCACTGAGCCATCTCTCCAGCTCCAGCACACATTTTTTAATCTCAACACCAGCAACATACTTTCTGCGACAAAATTACACCTCCTAAACCTCCAAACTTCCCAGACAACATTGCCATGTTACCAAGGGTTCAAATGCTGAGTCTATTGGAGGCACTTCTAATTCAAGTCACTATGCTAGAGGCCTGGATGGCAGGTTTCCTAATCAAATGGAAGGTTCAGGGGCACCCCTCAGTCACTTGGCATTCAGGAAGCATTCGCAGAGTGCCTCCTGCCAGGTAGATGAGGCTTTTGGGCTAAGTTCTTAGCTCACTCATTCACCAAACCTCAGTGTAACATCAGCAATAAGTATGGCAACAACAGGAGTATCGCAGAAGGCGGTGGTGACAAATGCTGAATATGACAGAAATACTATTTGTAGATACTGTCCATACTATTTTATGTAACTGATATTCTCATCAGATCCCACCCATGTTCTTTGTGTATATGAACACTTTTTGAAATTTTCTAGGTAGTGTTTGAAGAGTCTGAGTAGAGCCATAGTGGTGGCATGGCATAAAAACTTGTGCACAGGAGGCTTTATGTGGGCTACAGCATAACGTGTGGTCTATATTCCGAGCTTCATGATGGCTTATGTCACATGCTCATTCCCTATTTCTATTAAACATATGCATTACTTCTCTGAATTAAAAACCTAAGATTATGAAACAACCCAAAGTCACTGGAATTCAATTATAAATTTACTTGCATACAATCATGATTCTTCATCAAAACATTATGTATTGACATTCTGGCTTGGGTCTACTAAGTCACAAAGGAGTGATGACATTTGAACCTATTATAACTGGTATAGTTATACCCCGTTCTAATGTTGCCACTATGCTTCTTTTCTTGATATTAGAAAGACTTCCAGGAACATATGGTGTGATTTATTTGAACCCAAGATTATGAGCATCAGGATATGACTGATATCACTGATTTGTGTTCTGTGCCCTAGGGCAGAATCTGGCCGTTTATTTTCAGAAGCAGAATTAGCCTAGGATCCTGGCCAAAGTGAAGCCTACTTTTTCAGCCTATTTTAATAACATATTTTTGTACGCCATGAATTTTATTATTTTCCTCCATAAGTATGGCAGGCTTATAGAAATAGATGTTAGATCAACATTTCTAAACTGTTTCAGAAATTTTCTGAATTTATGTTGGGATTGTCTACAACCACAATAAACACATACATAATCTTCACTAATTTTACTAAACACACACATAATCTTGACGAATACAATTGTGGTACAACCACAATAAAACATACATAATCTTCACTAATTTTTTAATATTTCAAATCCCATACAATTATTCCTTCCAGCCACAGATGCCCTTCTTTGTACCTTTAGGACAGAAAGCCTAGTTTTCTTTATGCTAAATGCCACCACTTCAAGATTAACACTGATTTGATAAGTATGTAATTGGGTGCATTAGAGCAATTGAAATGAGAGTATTTTTAATCTCAGTAGAAATCACTGTAAATGCAACACTGGAAAAGAACTTCAGATAATGCACCTATCTCAGCAAGATGGGCATCATGTCAGAGAGACAGAGAGCAAAGAAGACTTTAGTATGGTTATGAGATTTCTGTGATGCAATTTTCTTGCTGCAAATTAGGATGACTTATTTCATTAGAAAGAATGTTTAAAGTATACTTTTCAAATTCATAAATTTCATGAATGTCTGTTTTAAAAAATAACCAATAAAGTCACAGAACTAATTTTGTATTAAAGTTAATACTATATGTATTACACATAAGCAGTTTGAGGATATTTCATAGAATTTTTACACATATAGAATATGGGTTTGTAAATTAACTGAAAAATATTCAGTTACGTTGACTTAGACCAATCCACAGATATATAAGCCATTTTTTTGTGTATGATTGCATTCTTCTTTATGCTATGTTTTTGATGTAGTGCATTAGATAGAAAAATATATACTGTTGTAAATGGTAATAGAGGATTCTTTTGCCATGTGTTTAATATACAGAATATTAATGCATATTTTAAAAGACTGAATGCATTTCTAGCAGAGTGGTAATTTTAATCAGGATACTTGTTAACATTTAGCTGAAATTGCTGATTTATTCTAATTATCTAACATTCTATATTCTGAAATGGCTGTAGAAAATTGGACAGATTACTTAGAGAAACTTCTTGAATATTAGCTTTTGAAAAACATTCTAGAAGGTATAATTTCATGTTAATTTTCATGCATAAGGTCCAAACTGAGTTGTGTTAATTATCCTGGATTTTTTCCATGTATGTTATTCCTATTTGAATGAATAATATGACACCTTCACATTTGATCTTTTCAAATACAAGTACCTAAAATACTTCATAAAAGGGAAAAAAGAATTAGTAGATTAAATTTAAAAAATGAGGATGGTAGCCAGGTGCAGTGTGCACACCTGTAATCCCAGTATTCCTGGAGGCAGAGGGGCTGAATCTCTGAGAGTTCGAGGCCAGCCTGGTCTACAGAGCGAGTCCAGGACAGCCAAGGCTACACAATGAAACCTTGTTTGAAAAAAAAAATAAGGATGACTTTAGTTTTCTACATCAACTACAAATTATGTTTTCCTTTATAAATGTTACTTCAGTTTTAAAACAATTTCTGCAATAAACATGCCCTAATAGAGGCAATGCCACAATACTTCTCTTGTCCTTTTGTTTACTTAACATCTTTTACATGGGGCTTCCCATAAGGACAAGTTTATGCTGATTCTGGATTTTATTTCGTGCCCTTTTTATATTGTCTCAGAAGAAACCCTAGTTAAACTGAAGTCTGGGGAGGATAATGAGGTTTGGTCCCACTACTTCATAACTTGTTCTGTCAATTATGTCAGACATAGGGGATGGGGTGGTGCCTGCTTGCCAACGGTGTCTGAGCATGGCTCAGTATTTGTAGTGAAAGAAAGTTTGGGGATATTGTGCAAGGTCACTGCTGCTGAACCTCCTGCCTGGGTAGAGTGAAAAAATAGCACAGTACAACCTGAGCTCACTCATGCTCAGAGTGACCTTCTTCTGAACAGTGTCTACAGTGTTAGACAAACAAGAGTTAGTGCAGAATTCATTCATTTACCCCGCCAAACTCTCATTTCTTTCTGCCTCTCCACTTCTCTTCTTCCTCCCTTCTTTCTCACTGTATATTCAACCTCCTCTGAATGAATGAATAAAAATGCCATTCATTTTTCTTGATATTCCACTTTTAAAACAGTTGTTCTTCAATCCCTCCTAAGAATTTGTTTTTATTTATATCCAGAAGGAATGTTTTGCTTGGTGTTTTTGTTTTTCATCACCTCTTCCTTTCATTCATAGTTCTTTACCCCTATTATACAAAAGGATTTTTCCCATTTCTAGTAAGAGCTGTGTGCCTATTTGGCAAGAAGGGGGGAAAACTGTTTAAATTTAATTTATAGAAAGTGGATAGTAAATGTTGGTGAGCGCCAGGCAAGATCCTAGAGTGCTCCAGATCCATGCTTTTCACAGAGCTTCCAATGGCTTAGCATATTGATTTTACAATTTATGGCTTTCAAAGCCATTTGCAGCCTTGATCTTTTTTAGAGTTCCAATTTTCTTATGTCAGTCAAGAACACACTGACATTGTTCCATGACAGAATGTTTCCTTTGTAGATCTTTTTTTTTTTTTTTTTTAATAGCTCAGCTCATTTCAAATGGGACTGAAAACTAACACTGATTTCCCTGGAATTCTCCAATTTGGGCAGTCCTTTTACGAATTTCTGATTTCTCAGATAATGTAGTTGACTTCAAAAGAAAGACAGAAAGATAAGAAAGAGAGAAAGAGCACATGCGAGAGAGCAATGGCGAGAAACACACACATACAAAGAGAATACAAAGAGAGGAGGGAAGGGGGGAGAAAGAGAGGGAGATAGGGAGAGAAAGAGAAAGGAAGGAGAAGAAGAAGAGAAAGAATACATTGAATAAAATGAGTGAACATGAACATGAAAAGAGGCTTAAGGTTTCCCGTCACTCATGGACAGTTTCACCCATACCTTTGATGCTGTTTCAGATTCTCTGCGTGTATAAAGTGGAATCTACTTCCTGGCTCCTTCATTCAAGGCCCATGGGAAAGGACAGTCTAGTTCTCTTTCTGCTGCCTGGATGAGCAGCTGAGTGTTGCCCCTTATTGCTTGCAGACAACCCTGCTTATTTTAACTTCTTACTCCCAGAAAAGAATTCCTGTGGTTTTCTATGTTGTTCTTTCTCTTGTTCTATGTCCTCTAGGTTCAGCAGATGGCTCCTCAGTTTAAGGCACTTGCAGTTTAAGGCTGAAAATCTGAGTTTCATGCCTAGGTAACAAGTAGCACCTTAAAAGAAAAAAAATTCTCCCAATAGTTTACCACAAACTAAAATTAAAAATACTGAGTTGGAAAGTTTTTCCACTAGACTAAAATATACAAATACTATTTTAATTTGTTTATATTGGATTATATCGATCAACTTAATTTATTTATTTTCTACAAAAGAAATTGTGTGTGTATTAAATGTAGAAGATATAATGCATTTACAAAATTAAAAACTACAGAACTGTCTGCACTAAGAGGCAAAAGGCATGTTTCTACCAACCATGAAAACTTAGGATACCTACAAACTCTTCTTAAATATATAATAAAGAAAGTAAGACTTCAAAGATAACTGCAGAATTTCCACCAATCTGTCCATTATGTGGACACATAAGACCTCATGTATCTTGCCCTTCTCTCCCATGCTTGAAGCAGAATCATCTTATCTTTCTAAAGAGCAGCTTTTCATTCTTTCTTATTTTGTTCAATGTAGACTATATGTGTGCATGTTAATTTGTGTGGGTATAGGAATCTGTTTACTTGTGTATGTGTGCACGTGGGTATGTTCACCTGTGCTTGTGGAGGACAGAAATGGATGTCATATGCTCTCCTCGATTGCTTTTCAGTTATTTCTGGAAAGCAGGCTTGTCACTCAATGTAAAGCTTAACAATTGGCTACACTGAGTAGCCAATCAACTTCAGAAATCGACCAGTCTTCACTGGACCCAAGTGCTGGAGTTACAAATGCCTTCACTATTCCTACTTTTCACACAGGTGTTGGAGATCCTAACCCAGGTGGCCCTGATGCTGATATTTTACTTGCTGGACCATCTGCTTCTTTCAAGACCTTACTCCTCATGAGTCCCATTTAACTTTTATTTGTGTGCATGTTCACTTTACCTTTGATCTACTCTTTTTCCAACTTTCTCCAATATAACCTTGCTAAATCACAACAAAAATAATAAATAACAAATCAATATAGATTCTTCCCACTAAGACACATACTTGCATATACACATTCTTGTAATGGCTGACATTTCTAATTCTTTACCATATATGTAAATCAATCACAATCAGTGTTTTGATTTACAAGTTGAAAGGAACTGCTTGCTTCATCTTAGAATTAAGTCACTTTCTAATACTTTAGTGTCTGTGTTACCTACTGACCACCTCTGTAACATTTTCTGCCTCTGTCTTCCACTGTTATACACTTGGTGGCTTCTGAACTACTTCTCAATAATTCTGTGATTGATTTCAGCCACTATTGTTCTGTACTTCATTTTTACCTTCTTAAGTGAAAATCCTTTCAGGAATACTTTGCCTTATTTTACCTTGCTATTTCCCCTTTTAGATGATCTCAGACATTTCTAGTGTTTTTCCTATCACTTCCATGCAGATAACTCACAGATGTATATATCTAGTTTTGACCTTTAGAATGCTAAGGGATCCAGACTCACATTCTAGTTGCCTATTGTGCTGTGCCACCTGGCTGCCATTCTGGTGACTCAAACTCAACATTCACAAGCTCGATATTACTACAGTTCCTTTTCCTAATGTCTTTTTTCTCAAACTCCCCTTCCAGAAGGCCATAAACCTTCTAATATCTGGAAAAAATGCTGCATTATTCTTAAGAACTTAAGTGACAGAAATGGGGCAAACTGATATTTGGTATAAGTTTAATCCATAACATAAAGCATAGAGTCTTTATGTGTAAAGTGGTTAGAATCTAAGGTATGAAGTCATTCTCCGCTGGGTTTGAATCTCAGCAACACTTTCAAACTTGTAATCTTTGTCAGCAAATAGCTCTTCAATGCTCTCCCCTCCACACTTCTGAACTGTAACAAATTAATAGAGGAAGTCATGGCTATAAGAGGCTCTGTGTAGGGTGATGAGTTCTATGATATATAATAAATTACCAGCAACTTACTTCTTTACTAACTTAATTGCAGTTATAATAAAAAAATTTGAGTACATGATACAAAATGGCAGAATAAGCCAACGATGTTCTCATATTACTTGATGAAACTCAAGAAGTGCATATAGGCAAGGAAACTCCTACCTGTAAAAAGAATGTTTAAAAGTTGTTGAATTTTCTCTCCTTTGATCGTAGGTGCAAAGGAGTCGATAAATGAGACTTTTAGTTGGGTAGAAGATTGGTGTGACTAGAGTGGAAATGCGAACAATGGATTATGGAATAACGTAACTAAGCTTCTCTGTCATAAGATTTATATCAATGTCTAATTACATCAGCTGTATAACTTAATTATTGGAATTAAAGTAACCAATGATTACCTTCAGAATAGTCAAATTATGCTTGATTTTATATATGAACTTACAAAATTTGCTGATGCCTTGATTCTCACTTTGGGTGAAACAATGTTGGAATAGATAATCTGTGAGTTTAGATATGAAATGCAATGGGGAATTATAAAATATAGAAAAAATCCCTTTGGCCTTTCAACACAAAATGAAAGAATTCGGATTCATGTATATATAAAAGTTTTTCAGATACTAGTTTTTAGAAATTTATAGATATCACAATTTTAATTTAAAAAGAACCCTGACAATGCAGCCATTTCTGATGAGAACTGATAGACTAAGATCAGAAAGAAGGAGAGGAGGACCTCCCTTATCAGTGGACTTGGGGAGGGGCATGCATGCAGAAAGGGGGGGAGGGTGGAACTGGGAGGGGAGGAGGGAGGGGCTTATGGGAAGATACAAAATGAATAAAGTGTAATTAATAAAAGTTAAAAAAAAGGAAATACCATGATGGTGAATCATGAAATTAAAAAAAAAAGATTTTTGTTATATAAAAGAACTAGCCATCTGGCTTGGAGATGGTAAGCAAAAAAAAAAAAAAAAAAAAAAAGAAGAAGTAACTCCAATAATTTTTCCTCAATAAATTTTCCTCAAATAATTTTCAAGTAAGTAGTGTAATGAATGAGCACTAAATTAATTAAACTGATATCAAACATGGCAAATAACTGAATATTAAAACATGAATTTTAATGATCAACTAAGAACATATTTAGTAAAAACTTCCTACAATGAAAACTTTAAACCTATGTGATATTATTGAGACCTGCCAACAGGACAGACGATACAATCACTGGATATGCCTGTGGACTAGTATCTTTATTATGTCAATATATGTAGGAAGATCATAATAATGAACATGGGAAGGAACTCCACTAGGAAGAGAGAAGAGGCAGGAGCTATAGCTCAAGAATAACAAGAATAATGCTATAGCTCAAAACTAACCCATTGCGTATCAGATTATATTTATTCCCCAGCACAACAACAAAAAATGCAGAGAGGGGAAGGACAGAGGGGGGATTGAAGAAGATACACACACACACACACACATACACACACAAAAGAGAGAGAGAAGGGAGAAAAAGACTATGCCCACATGCTCCTATTGAAAGTAGGAACATACATTTGTGGCTTTGGGGTTCATTGCAGGGAGTAACATTTCCTCTTAAAATTAAAAAAATTTTCTGGTTCTTTTGTAAATTTATTCATGTATAATATATCATTTATTCAGCTAACAAAACAGCAATAATTAAATGTATCTGAGAACTAAAATAATATTTTGATATTTCATTAAGTGAAAAGAAAAACAGCATTGCAAGTTTGATAATACACCTATTCAGAATAATGCCAGGATAATTTTATACTCTAAGAGACTAAAGTTTCATGAAAGTTCAGAATAACTTTCACATGATCAATATTTAATAGAACAGTTATATTGGCAAAAACTGTGTGGCAATAAAACTATCTCTGACATAATATGAATAAAATATTACTGTTCGAATTCTGAGTAATACTATGTGAGATATAATCTGTAAAATCTGGAGAATATTTGTATTTTCAGAAATAAACAGTGATGTAGCTGCAGGTTTAAAAAAATACAGTTCAAGATTTGTTTCCCTTTGTCTCTAATTGATAGGACTGCATTCAGGTAGCTTCACACTGTCTCTGAGCACACCACAACACCCTTGAATTTTAAGCTGATATTGCCTGAAGTCAAGTGTGAGTCATGAATTTCAATACATTCGTTTCAATTGTTCTCTGCTGCAAAGATGTAGAAAACACTTATTTCTCTGGTTAGCATCCAATTCAAATGAATTGTCTCATTTGATTCAAGGAAAATAATCATATGAACTCTCCTATAAAAAACATAAAATGATATGTAAAAAATTAATGATTTATACACTATTAAATTAGCATAGATCATGCTTTCCTTATATATTCCTTGAATATAATTATTCAGCATAGTTATTTTGGGCTGGTACTGAGTAGTAGGTAAAAGATCATTCTGTTTTCCATGTCTAATAGAAAAAATGCCAGAACAACAAACTCTCATAGAGTAAGTGGTACAAATTGTTGGTAGGGCTTTTCTCCCCTGACTTTCTTTAATATCTTTCGGTTATAATTATATTGCTCAAAAATATTTATGCAAATTTTCACTTAGAGAACTAGATATTTAAATTTTCAGAAACATTTTTTATTTGTCACACTAAGCCAGAAAAAGATAAAATTTACATGAATTACTATCTAAGTTTGAAGACAAGTTAATTTTCATTTTTGCCATCAGTATGAGGCACACAGTGAAGATAATAGGGAGTTTGCTTCCTGGAACATCTGTACACAAAGTGAAAATATTATTATATTTACACAATTTTCTCTTAAAATGTGATACAACTTATTGACATCAATGGGGCATGAAGTAAATATGAATAAGTGATAATTTATGGGCAATCCTAGGCACTTTATCTAGTATTAGTAAATACTTTCGGACATATTTCCTATTTTGACAAGTTTTAGACAGAGTACACTGTAGACATTAAAGGTGACATTGCATGTAATATGAAAGACTTTCAGTGTTCACTTATCACTCAGAGATTCTCAGGTATGTATACTGTGTTTCACCTAGAATTGCCCATAACATAGAAATTACACATAGAATTAACTTTGCTAAGCCTATTTCTTAGTTATGTTTGCTTCAGATGATTTTTTTTCTGTTTTTTT
>NW_026590663.1:1193718-1241113 GCF_907164565.1 Psammomys obesus | reverse complement strand
ATCATCATCCTAATGATAGACTATAATTATATCAAAGCAAAAAAACAATGACAAGGAATATAAAGGTTGTGACCAGAAATGGACTGCAAAACCAGGATATTGTGAAGGATTTGGGAATCAAGCTCATTTCCCTGTTTAGTGAAGACTATATTGACTGAGCTAATTCTTCAGTTCCATAGACATCCAGCCCGGTTTCCTCTCAAGTACAGAGTGAAAATACAAAATATTCAACAAGTGTTATTGAATTATTCCTGGTCCAATATTAGTATAGCAGTTCCAGATAAGTTATGTCAGTATTTATCTAGCATGCTTAACTACAGTGCTTACACAGACTAATTGCCTTGAACAGTAATTCATTCTTTCCTCAGTGTGTTAGGCAACCATATTACAAAACCTCAGTGGCAAGCAAAGCCAAAAGATAGTTGATGCTACAGTCATGGCTGAGGATAGGACAGTGAGAAACCTCTTTGTACTATATTGTAATAAACTTTATAAATGTGTTCTGATTTTGTGCTTTTGTAAAGTTAATACACTTTATTTTTGTAGAGTAAATTTAAGTTCACTGCAATTTTGAGCACAAAGTACAGGGTGTACCCACTTACTCTCTTTCCTAAAACCTGTGCATATGGCCGGACAGCTGGCATCTGGGACCAAAGTGGTATATTTGTCACAACTGTTGGGCATACATAGACATATCTTCACCCATACTACACAGAATATACCAGAGTTCACTTGGGTCTGCTCCTCTTTCTCTTAAAATCAAATGTTAACGCCTCTCCCCTTAGACTTTAAGCTATTTGGTTGATAGCTGTTTAACATATAATGAACTAGTAAGATATGGGAACCTCTAAACCAATGCAAGCTACTGCATTGCAGCTTATTTATACCTTTTATTTTGACATTGAGCACTGATGCTAGGGCTGAACAGCAGATATATGATGGCTTTGGGGAAGAATGCAACTGTTTCTTTATAGGTTCTGTGGTGATTGACTACCTAATTTACAACTTCAGACATAAAATGAGGCCAGCCCAGCAGGTTGGTATTTGGAAAGCTTAGGGGATGTTCAGAAGTTGGGGAACAATAGTAATGCTTAAACACAGCAGCTAGGCATGTGGTATGAGTAGTTTATTCCTTTTATCATTTTGGTGGTAATGTCCTATTTGTATTTTATTAGGCTATATTATCTTCTATTATAACTAAACATATACTCTTTACGAAGAGAAGATGGATAATGGATATTTTGAACACAAGGAAACGAACAAAATTATGGAAGTTATGCAAAACAGGAAAATTCTGTATCTTGCCTGCCAGCTCCCATCCTCCTCCACATACCATGCTGTAGAAAAGCATTTTAGTGTAAGAGCAGTTCTTTATAGTGTGCTAACTGACATACAGGGCTTATAATATGTACGATTAAAATGGTATAGCTAGTTAATGCACTATTACTCACCCCCTTGATCTGTTTGAGTGATAACTATTTGCTTAACTGACATCTGTACTTAATGGTACCTTTTAGGCTGAGATGCTATGAACCCTGAGAGTAGTAATGGTAAAATGTCTGCTCTACCTAGACTACACTCTACTAATAGCTAAGGTTGCTTGCTGTATGTCAGCTGCTTTATGCATTTAGTCTTTTAAATTCTATTATTAATTTATTTCAATTTATCCACTTTGTATCCCTGCTGCAGCCCCATTCCTCTTCTTCTCCCAATCCTGTCCACCTTTCTTCTCCCACTATGACTCTACCCTAGTCAGGGAGGTCCTCCACCCCTTCTATCTGACCCTAGCCCATCAGGTCTAATTGGGGCTGGCTAAATCATCTTCCTCTGTGGCCTGGCAAGGCTGCACCCCCAGGAGGGGGGTGATCAAAAAGCCAGCCACTGAGTTCATGTCAGAGACAGCCCCTGTCCCCCTTATTAGGAAACCCACTTGGAAACTGAGCAGCCTATGGGCTTCCTCTGAGCAGGGGTTCTAGGTCCTCTCCATGCATGGTCCTTGGTTGAAGTATCAGTCTCTGCAGGGGCCCCTGACCCAGGTTTTTTGATTCTGTTGTTCTTCTTGTGGAGTTCCTGTCCCCTCCAGATCTTTCTGTCTCCCTCTTCTTCCATAAGATTTCCAGCACTCTGCTCAAAGTTTGGCTATGAGTCTCAGTATCTCCTTCGATACCCTGATGAATTGAGTCTTTCAGAGGTCCTCTGTGAAAGGCTCCTGTCCTGTTCCTTGTCTTCTCTTACTTCCGATGTCTACCCTGTTTGCTCTTCTGAGTTAGGTGTCGGTTACTTCCCTATGGTCCTCCTTGTTTAGCTTCTCTAGGAGTATAGATGTTAGTCTGTTGGGTAAGTGGATATTAGCATTTAGTTATTTTTTAAGCCACACAAATAATCCATCTTAAAGAACAACAACAACAAACATAGCAAAGCCATTAAAACAGTGACCATCTATGATGTGGATAAGAAACAAGGGAATGACATAGGAAGAGGGCGACAAAAAGTAACAGGACAGGAGCCTATCACAGAGGGCCTCTGAAAGACTACCCAGCAGGGTATCAAAGCTGAGACTCATAGCTAAACCCTGGGCAGAGTGCAGGGAATCTTATGAAAGAAGGAGGAGATAGAAAGACCTGTAGGGGACAGGAACTCCATAAGGAGAGCAACAGAACCAAGAAATCTGGGCCCAGGGGTCTTTCTGAGACTGATACTCCAACCAAGGACCATTAATGGAGATAACCTAGAACCCCTGCTCAGATGTAGCCCATGGTAGCTCAGTGTCCAAGTGGGTACCCTAGTAAGGGAAACAAGGGCTGTTTCTGACATGAACTCAGTGGCTGGCTCTTTGATCACCTTCCCCTGAGGGGGGACCAGTCTTATCAGGCCACAGAGGAAGACAATGCAGCCAGTTCTGAGAAGACCTGATAGACTAAGGTGAGAGGGAAGGGGAGGAGGACCTCCCCTATCAGTGGGCTGGGGGAGAGGCATGGGAGGAGAAAATGGAGGGAAGGTGAGATTGGGAGGGGACAAGGGAGGAAGCTACAGCTGGGATACAAAGTGAATAAATTGTAATAAATAAAAACTAAATTAAAAAATGAAACAAGGAAATGGGATTCTTGAGCCTCAAATTGAATCTGTTCCTCTTTAGGTTCTGGACATTTGGCACTTACATGGCTTGGGAATTAGAGAAACTTACAGACAGAAGTACTTATAAAGGGACAGATATATTTTCGTTATAGTTTTCAGAAACTTTAGGGTTTGTTTGTATGATGAAGTCTCACCTCAGAAACTGGCTGGACAGTGTACTATCTGGTAAAAAAGTCATGCATTATCTGAGACATGAAGAACTTACATGGTGAACAATTCATCACACTCAGTTTACTTTGTCTAGAGTTTTAATTGGATTTATCGAAACCAGTGATGTGCGTAGAGATAATAGTTTCACGATACCACGGCAGCACGCATGCAGCACATGGACACTCTACCTTTTACCTTACCTGCAGTGATGCTGTGGTCTCACCGTGCTCACGCACGTCTGTTCATTATCTTTTTACATGGGGAATCTGAATAGAAGGATGAAAAGACATTCCTTCCATGCATCTTAGTCACCGCTCCCCTGAGTCCCGATATAGGACATCACTTCCTATTACTTGAGCTCTGTGAAGCTGCTTCTGAGTCGGAAACAGCCACGAGCAGCTCCAGTGTACGTGCAGGACACTGATGCGGGGTTCAGCCGTGAAAAGCATGAATAAAAATCCCTTGGCACTTTAAATACCTATTCACATTTTAATTTTAAAATGATTTAAAAAAAGACATGTCATTTACTCTGTTAAGGCATCAAATACTTTTCAGATTATTCTAAAGATACTCATTAAAGGAAAGCAAAAATAAAATAACAAAGAGGAAGTACCATACAAGCAGAAGTCCTTTGTGAACACTTTTGTCTTTTAACCCTTCTCTGGTTTCTGTATACACATAGTTCTGGTGATTTATTTACAACTCAAGGAACTCAAGAAATAGTTCCAGGAAATATAATTACTGCTAGTTTCTTAAAGGCCAGTACTTTAAAAAGATTAATCTTCCTTGCTTCCTTTGCTTTCCTGAATTTAAGACTTTTTAGAAAAAAAAAATATGAACAGGATAAGGATTTCATACAGCAACAATTCATAAAGACTGCCATGTGTGGCTCAAAGCTACTAACACAAACTCGGTCCTTACTAGTTAAAAGTGAAGACCCTGAGATGAGATGGTAGTTAAGGCTATGACTGGATTCAAATGAGAATACAGATGGGTTTAGTGACCTTTGTAGCTATTCTTTCTTTCCTACACCAGGATGGTTTATGTTAGGTTAGGAGATCTTGGTGAAATAGAATTAACACTGTGAGGGACACGGTGATTCTGAGAACACCATGCTTTGAGTGTCCTAAGAAATTCTAACAAGCAACCTCAACTCAGGAAATTTGATGAGTACCCTGGTTTTCTTCTTCACAGGATCATCAGCACAGCGCAATAAACAGGTAAGGGGAGACCTGAGTTGCCAGATAGCATCTACACCAGCTCCTTGACCCTGCACTGTAGCTTGGGAACACACAAAAGGGGCAGGGCACCACGACAGAAGATTACAGGAGATCACTGGGCAGAAAACATGGTGCTATAATGAAGCTGGAGCTGAGTAGGAAGAATAAAGGTCTGAGTATTACAATAGAGAATCAACAGTTTACATGAGTAGACCTCATCAAAGGCTGTCACTAGGTTCATCACTATTTACAACACTACATATTTAAATTTATAATTTAAATTTAAATTTAAAAAAAAGTGGGCAAGCAACAACTGGTTTGATAATCAGGAAGACCCTCAAGTCTTCCAAAATATAGGCATATTCCATGTTTCCATGTTCCAAGAAATGGCCACAAAAGTCTCCCCTCCTCTCCCAACATAGACAGTGACTAGCAGGGTTTGGGAGTAGAGATTTAGGGATTATGATGTAAGAGATGGAGTATATTTACCCATCCCCCAAAAGCTGAATCCTCTTATACATTACTACACTTGCTGAATTAAAAAAAAAAAAAAGAAAAGAAAAGAAAAAAAATCTCTTTTGGAATAGATTAAAAGTTTATTTTTTATTTCTTTTCCTTTTCAACCAGTGCATAGCATACTTAAGAAAGAAGATCAGTTTAAATATAGATGTAAGGAGACTGCAATTCCTCTAAGCACGAGCTAGAGTTAGAAACTTACTACCCCAAGGAAAAGAGCATTTTCCTTAGGTTCATAGAGTTGTAGGTGGGATGATCAGAGGATTCCCTTCTTTAAGACAGATGACAAAAAAAGAGATGTCGTTTAATTAGAATAGCTTGGCCAAATGGTCACAGAGGCAGAGTCAGATAAAGGGTAGGTAGGATCCTTAAACCAAGAAACCTGGCCTGTGACGTTAGCCTTCAAAGATATTCCTTTTTGTTGTCAACACACACATTGTTCCCTGTGACAGTGACAGTGAGTAGCCAGGCCAGCTCCTTAGATGAGCCACCATATGATATTGTCTTGGAGCACGCTGTGTAACCACCAGCACAAGCGTTAGCTTCACACACCACAGAGCTGTCCATGGTTTGTACAAATAGGCTCCCGTCTGTCCACTTACTGCCAGCGATGACTGAAAAGCTTTAGTGTAAGGGTCAGCTTCCACGATTTCTGACTATCTGTGAACATCTACGTGTGTACCACTGCCAACACTTTCCTAGAGACAAATTTCAGTTTACATGCTGGTGAACTGTTCATTTTTGCAGTTCCTTAGTTTTCCCTTCTAGATTTCAGCCTCACGACATTCCTGTCAGTCATGGTTTTCCCATCTTTCAGGTTTTTTTTGTTTGTTTGTTTGTTTGTTTTTGTTTTTGTTTTTTATATTCTGCTGATTCCTAAATTTTCAGTCAGGATTACTAAATTGTGTCTACTACAAAAATCTTTCCACAATAAAATAGGCTTCCTCATTAAAGATAACACATTCAATAAATCATTTTAAAAACCAAGGCAATTCAGTAACCAGTCAGTATATATAATGCATTTCATGTTTGCTAGTAATTTTATCAGAATACAAGATTATTACCTTTTCAGGTGACCTTGGAGCATGATAATAAAATGGCCCAGGACCACAAGCTAAGGCACAACAGAGTTTAGTTGACTACTAAACTCTGCTATTGGGAAGTCTAAGCCCTTTCCTCCATGGCAGAAGGAACTTTAATTCCAGACACTCCTTCGGCTGACACTTTTCTCTCTCTGTTGCCCATGCACACAATTCTTCATTCTCTGGGATGCTGGCCCTGAGAGGGGAGTACTAGCAGAACATCGGGCATAGCAAACCGGTACTTAGAACACAGTAACTGTGTTTCTAGTATGTTTGTTACTGACCACATTTTGTTTGAGGACTTGGCCATCCATGCTCCTACACGACTCCAAAGGTACAGTTCATTTTTTTATGTTTTGTTTTTATTAAATATAAGCATATTATCTCAGCTTGCTTCAAAACTTCACATGCCTGCATAGAAAATACAGCACAAAACGTACACATTTACTCTAATGCTTCCTAATTGAAGGCAGAACTAGCTGCCTGTCCAGCAAAGCTAGTTTTCAAATAAGTGATGTTGATTCTATCATCATCTATCTCCTCCTGACACAGAAGCTGAAGATAGTAATGATGGGCTGAGAGTAAATTAAAACTTTAGAATCATTAAATAGCTACACTCTAGTGAGACAGACAGACGGTGTCAGGAAAGAGCTCACCTTTCTATCTATTCATCATTACAATGTATGCAAGTTAAAAAAAAGTCAAGAGAAGAAAAAAAAGGCAGACCTTGTCTAATAGTATCATATGAACATGTTTCCAAGCCCATGTGTCAATAGTTCACACAGGTGTGTTCTTCTTGGAGATAATTTAGAGTAAATATCTTCAGAATAATCTTTTCTTCAAGTACAAGATACTCATATTCCACCTAAATACATTATAAAATGCTGGTATCTGTCCACCAGCCACAACAATTTTGGCTCTATTTTTCAGGATTAATGTGGTCTAGGATGAATTTTAATTGCAGTTTTTAATGTGAAGACAATTGTACAACTCAATAGCATAAATTTTCACTCAATCCTAAAGGAATTCTACAAAAGAAGTATAGTCTTTCTTAATATATTAAAACACACTGCTAACACAATAGGTCTGTATTTGTATGTTCTGTAGAACTTATATGATAATTTCTATACTTGGCTGTGATTGATCATCATGGAAAGTACTTATTAGCAAATTAATTAACCTAGGTTTACTAGATAGTTATTAGTTGGACAGTTGTAAAATTCATTGGCTCACTATTGCACACACACAGAGGACACAACCTTCTTTTTTCTTATTTACATCTGTGGGATATAGATGAGGCCTTATTGAATTCTCTGTTAACTAATTTACACACTTGCTTAACTAATGAGTTAAATACCAAAAACTTACGTTTAATCCATAAATGAAGGGTGGGATTTAAAATATATGAAAAATAACATCATAGAATACCACCTACGTGAGACCCTAGCAACTGGATTGAGGTACCACCCAGAACTCTCATTTATTTTCTTATATTTTCTATGGTACTGCCTGTTCTATCCCTTTTCTTGAGCGACTATTATTTCTTAATGAAATTTAAACCTTACAACCTTTGGAAGAGAAGCTAAAATCAGTTCATGTTTATTTGTTGTTTTCTCTAAAAATAAAGATTAGCAACAATAAAAGTAGTGTTATCTCATTAAAATGTTTGCAGAGATTGAATTAGAGACTGTAGAAGAGAACTCACCGTTAAGGCTGAAATACTAATCACTGCATGTGATCTAGGACATAACATAATCTGGATCTACACAGAAAAAGTTGACAGTAGTGGCCCCTAAGAGAAGAAGGCACACTGATCTCAGCATAGAGTGTGGAAAATAAAGAGCGATCCTTCAGGAAAGACTGTGCTAGACTTATGGGCAACACTAGCTGGCAGATTGCTATATGGTTTACAAGCGATATAGCATATAGACTTTATCTTCTGGTTTTAGTAGACATGGCTGGTAAGAGTAATAGTGAAAGGGTATGCAAGAGAGGCACCATTCTGACCAATTTTTCACATTCACCCTGGAAGGAGTAATCTTAAAGTGATGAAAAGGATAGCAACTTCTGAGAGTATGTCATTTTTGGAATCTATACTCTATACTAAGTATATGAAACAATAAAAGCTTGCGACACTTTATCCTCTGAAGACAAATTACATGGCATAATAGCATGTCTCAAAGTCCTCATTATTTTCAGTTTACCTTCTAACTGTATAAGGGAGCAACGTGTCAAATCCTGCATTTTTTCTTCTCTATCTTTTCAGTAACAAAGTGTCCAGCAGCAAGTTGAGTAGTTTTCGATTTAATGTATTCATTTCAGGTTTATAATTTCAATCAGAAAAAGATACACAAGTGGCCTGCCAGGGTGAATGGGAGGAATTTGGACTGATCTATTTTGTACTAGCTCATGGCCAAAGTCTGGGCTCTTAATTTAGTTTCTGCCTCTGTCATATTGCACTGAAACTTCCTGGGGAAATATCCTATGCATCTGGCAGATAAAAACAGACAGAAAGGGAGATGGGAATTCAGCTCCCAATCCTCTGCTGAAACAGAACATTGACTAATGATGATTTCTCTAACAACATTAGTGCAGTTAGACTCTCCCATATCCTTTTGTTGAAGTTTTATGGCACTGGGGAACGAAGAATGAACTCACAGGACATATTTAATGCTAAAAAGCAGTATATCTACTAAAGGCACTTAAAATTCCAGAATGAAATTATATGTAGCACTTCACTGTGAACAGAATTTAAAAATGCTACTCATGGACAAAATCTTGAATCCCATTTTACTTTCAAATATACATCTCTATAACATCATATTCAGCTAATAACTAACTCTACTCCATTACAGAAGCATGACAAAGATGAAGTGCTGGGCTTCACCACGGAAGAGATTCAATTCATCTATGTTTTGTAAAGTTCTCATGCTTGACATTTAAGGAATTTGTATCAATAAAATACATAATGGATCAACAGCTAGTAAGTTTTTAATTCAATGCTCAGTATAGGGTTGTAAATTCAAAGCACTGTGAGTATAAAAGAGACTGTACATGTCTGTATGTATATGTCCATATAAAGAGATCCTCCCAGAATAAATTGTGATCCAGATACCTTGCTGCCTACGTAAGTTCTAATATGGAAACAATGGGAATTCATGGTCAGCAGTGGTTCTGCTTTCAGTCAGGGATCAGCGAAGAATAAACCAGAAGTTGGCCCTATATCCTGTGCAATCTCATTATGACATGTTTCTAGAAAATCAATCTGTCTGCTGTTTCTTGCACACTTCTCAGACAAATCACATTGAAATTCAGCCCTCCAGTTCTTCAACTCTCATTCCCAAGGAAAACAGCAACAAAGGATCCAGTTGAGTGTTAAAAATACATAAATATGTAAATAAAACCATAGCGTATAGATAAGCCTTTTCCTGCCAAGGCCCTCCAAATCCATAAAAGAATACAGTTTTCTAAAAATATATTGGATGAAATAAGTCTCCAAATAGTTGTCACTTGCATGTTTCAAAAAGGAAATGTTACAAGTATAAGCTGGGAGTCATTGTGCAAATTATCTTTAGTGAGAGCCACGACTGCAAGAGGTCTGTTTCGTGTGTAAGATAATGGGATGAGGAAGGACACCCTTTGCAACCATGAGCAAATGAAGCCCTTCTCATTTCCTAGTCTGCTTCAGAGAGAATCATATTAGAGCAGAGGGACTCTATTTTTATTTACTTTAAGGATGAAAATAAATTACCATGTTTCTTTATCTTATTCGCCTAGCTGTGAAATGAGATTGTAAGAAAGAATTAAGGTAAGCATTTAGTTAGTATCTGTGAGGGATTTAAATGGGAAAACAAGAGAAATTCTAAATAGATGAATGCTATTTCCTATACTTATATGGAATTAAAGATTTTCACTAAACCAGCTAGAAGCATTCTCCCTGAGACCAATTAGTTTATAAAACACTTTCTCCTTTAGCAGAGCTCAAGGCTTCTAGAGACTACCTTGATGAATGCAAGTTTATATGTAGGTATAATTGTCATTTATCAACACTAATGTTAACAGTGAACTTCGTAAGTGCCCATTAAATATTCTCAGTGAGGTCTGATTTTTCATTGCAAAACTACTACACAAGTACCTTTATGGATTTATGTTCCAGATGGTTATACCATCTGGGAGCTAACTTTCATTGTCTAATGGTTTCTTGCTACATTTATATGTATTAGGCACCAACACCCACTTCTAGTTGCAATCATTTTATTTCCTGCATCAGTGCTTAGTAGAATGGGTGTTGTATGTAGTTTATGCAACTGATCACAGATGACAAAAAGGAGCAAACAGACTTCAAGGTTCATATGGCCGATAATAGAATGTGCAGCAATAAAGCAACCTCCATTGACCATTTTCAATCTAGAGATCAGAAGCATTTGTACTTAACTTGACATTGTATTCTATGAAATATGTTTCCCAAACAGGTTGAGCCTGCCACTCTGCTCCTTTGTTAATGTACGCTTGCCAGATGGTATTGATGAGACTTTATTTTCTGGAGAGGCTGCATTTAAAGAACACCTGATGTCCCACAATGTACCAGAAATTAAACTGCCAGACTTTCTAGTAGATTGATAAAAAATGAGAATATAGTGAACAGCAACTACCACTGCACATTTTCCTTCTTTCAAGGCCCATAAGCCTATTAAATTTCAGACCAAATAATCTAGAATTTGATGGCAGGACAGCGTACCTCAGATGACCAAAGCTTGGCCTTTCTTCAGATAAAATGTATGTCCAGCCTAATATTTACTCTTCAATTCCGTCTATAACCTGCATATAACCAGCATATTTTCAAAGTATTCCTTTTAACACTAATAGTGAACTCTCTAAGATGTCTATCTATGAATCCCTGGAACCTATATTACTTTATACAGCAAAAGAGGCCGTAAGGATGTAATCAAGTTGTGGATCTTGAGATGGAAAATTATCCTGCACTATAAAAGTAGGCCCAATAAAACAGCAAAATCCTTCAGAGAGAAAAGAGTTTCAAATCACTGGAAGAGCATGGATAATGATTACATGAATCAAAATAATAAATGCTAAACTGAAATAATAAATGAATACCATGGAGATAAATGTAGGACCATGAAATATGGAAAGGAAAGGTCTTTAGAATCTGTGGTAGATTGTAGTTGATGGATTCTAACTTACGACTTCCAGAAAGAACTCAAGACTGATAGGCAGCTAGAATTTACCTTCATAAGTCTTCTAATTCCAGGCTCCAGAATTGTTAGAGTATATATCTGCATAGTTTCAAATAGTAAGTGAAGAATAATTCTTTACAGAGATATTAGAAAATGAATTCAGATTTATTGACTACTGAACTCAACTATTGATTTCACATAATCTTGAATAATTTCATTATAAGAATAATCTACAATGAGGAATCTTCTTGCTAACGATCATTAAGGAAGATGCTTGATTCTCACTCAGAAGGGCAAACAGGACACACATCAGAAGTGGAAGAAGACAGGGAACAGGACAGGAGCCTTCTACAGGGGGACTCTGAAAGACTCTACCCAGCATGGTATTGAAGCAGATGCTGAGAATCATCATGAAACTTTGGGCAAAGTGCAGGGAATCTTATGGAAGAAGGGAGAAATAGGAAGACCTGGAAGGCACAGGAACTCCACAAGGAGACCAACAGAGCCAAAAAATATGGGCTCAGGAGGTCCTGCAGAGGCTAATGAATCAATGAAGGACCATGCACGGAGAGGGCCTACGTCCCCTGCACAGATTTAACCCATAGACAACTCAGTCTCCATGGGGATTCCCTAGTAAGGGGAGCAGGGTCAATCACTGGTGGAAACTTGGTTGCCTGATCTTTGATCACCTGGGATGTGCAGCCATGCCAGGCCACAGAGGAAGACAATTCAGCCAGTCCTGACTAGACCTGATAGCTTAGGGTCAAACAGTAGGGGAGGAGGACCTCCTTTATCAGTGGATTAGGGGAGGGGCATAGAGAGGAAAGAGGGAGGGAGTGTGGGATTGGAGGAGATAAGGGAGTGAGCCACAGCCAGGATACAGAGTGAATAAACTGTAAATAATAATAAAAACAACAACAATAATATAAAGGAAACTATTATAGAATAACAACACTGAAAAGGTGAGAAAGTGAGAAAGGTCCATAAATGGATAATTTGTCCCAATAATTAAATGTATGATGTGAAAAACGTCTGATCTCTATGGATAGGAATATTATTAGCTGTTTCATCATTGGTTGAAAACTTATGCTATTTTATTCAAAACCTGTGATGAGAATTTACCCTCTTTATTATTCCTAGGTTTGTTGATTGTGAAAAGTTCATATTCTTCTTGTAGTAGATGGTAATAACAAAGAGACACACTATTAGAAAACATGCAGATAATAAGGGACTTTGGAAAGCTCAGCCCTAAACGGGATATCTATATCATGTCCCTCTTTCAAGGCTCCAGGAGCCCTGTGAACAACATTGCAAGACAGGAAAAAGATTGAAAGAACCTTATGTGATAGATGACGCCAAGGAAATGGTGGTTTCCAGACACAACTCACAGACAGACACCATACACAAGACCAGCATAAGCTCAAGCCAGATAATGCTCTACCATTGCGAAGGCCAAATACCGTGAAGTCCCACCACTATTATAGGCAAGAACTGTTCACAACTGAAAGCGGCTGTTTGATGGAAAATCTTTTCATTTTTCAATCAAGTGGCACTGGGTACATCAACCATGCTGCAGGGTAGGTATCAGGCTGAGGAAAGCTCAACACAAAGGGAAGAACAAATAGAATAGATAGAGAGGTAGGGGAGGCTGTGAGACAAGAGTGTAGAGGGGCAGGAATAAGATCAAGATATACTCCATGAATTAAACAATGATTACATAAAAATATCTGAAAGAAGGAAAAAAAAATCCTATCTTCAGAATCATCAGGCCAGATCTCTGACATTATTGGGTATCTTGATATTCAGACTTATCTTCTAACTGCAATTATATTCACTCACGGATTGCCTAGTCATCATGAAAGCCTTTAAATCACTGTTCCTCAGTTAGGAATGATCCCCCAGAAGACAAAAGGCAGAGGTTGGAATATTCTGCTCCTCTGGCTGATAGAGGACTTTACAGTCACCTAATAGAACCCGGAAATTACTTCCAGCTGTAGACGGAGAATTTTAGCTACAACACTTGGAACAAAAATGTTTGAAATCGTTATGTGCTTATGTACGTGAGTTTGCATGCACATGTTTGTGTGTATTATATACATTATATCATATACATTACGAAATTTCTGCAGTTTTTTCTGGTAGCAATATGTCAACATTTAAAACTTTTCAGACTTTTCATAGCTTTGGATTTCAGACTTTTGGACAAGGGATGCTCAATATATATCTTATAGGATATTACACAGTCCACCAAAGGGAAAAAAAATTATTCAGGCCAAATGTCAAGAGTGATGCTGTTAGGTGACCATTTTCAAGGAAACACACCATCTTCCAACTGACACTTTCATTTTCCTCTAAGTCTAGCTTACTGAAAGAGCTGCCTCTATTCATATATTCTACTTCTCTGCTGAATTTACCGCAACAAGCTATTTCTGCTTCTGTAACCTTGTTCTCTGCTTTAGGAGAACAGGTGAATCCTTTGATTGACTTTAAATGTTGCTGATTACAGGTGATGCACACACTGCTTATTTATATTTAACCTTTTCAAGTAGGTAAAGGGAACTGACTACTAGGCATTTTCACATCTTTGTTTTAAGTGTATCAAATTAAACTTGCTCTGGCTGTCTTATAATCTTCCTGCATTTGTCATTTATTCTTAAATTCTTCAGGTCTTTGATGCTTTTGTTCATAATCCTTTCATGGATACCCATATTTTTATTTAAGTGCACGCACACTGGACATCTGCACATTCTTACATTTTTAAGCATATAATACAAATTTCAACATCTCACTGTTGTCCTTTTCCTCCAAAATGTTGAGAGTCCTTTTTAGTGCTTAAAAAGAAAGGTGCACCTAATTGTAGTATAGAAAATTCTAGAATGTAGCCCAAATATTGTTCCAGTAATTTCTTCCATGATATTGTTACCTTCATCCCCTAATATATTGGCCTGACATAATTCGGGACACTAATCAACTGACATTCATTAGAGGATATCTGTGTAAGTCTATTTTTATCTTGTGAGCCTTGTAGAAGTAGGATTTTCTCTATCATGAGAAAAGTAAAACCAGAGACATCTGAAGTAAAGCCTTCCAAGGACTATTAGTGTCCTCATAGAGAGAAAGAGAAGCCTCAAGAAAAAGGATACAGGTGGCTTGCAGGAGCAGAAAGAAGACCTCTCGTCTCATCCAGAAGAGGAAAGGAAACTTCAATCCTATGATATAAAGGGCTAGAGTCTATCAATGGCCAGAATGAACAAGAAAAGAAGATGAAATGAACAGAGTGTTCCCATTGCCTATGGACAAGAGTTGATGAGATCCAATATCTTTATTTCAGCTCTGAGTGATCAGGATCAGAAAACACTGTCAACATCACTTAGACTTCAGACCTGGAGAAATTGAGATAGGAAATGATTGAATGAGTGGCTCTTGTCTTTCTGAATCCCCAATGACACACCTACACCAACCAAGCCACAACTCCTAATATTTCAAACATTTTCACCAACTGGGGAACAAGTTTTCAAACATCTGGACCTATTGTGGCCATTATCATTCCAACAACCACACAAGCTACTAATTTTATGTTAATTTTCTAAGCAGCAATAAAAACTAATACAGTAAGCAGGCTAACATACCTTTCCTTCCACATCAGTGAACAAATAACTCCTGTTACTATAATGTGGTTCATACAGACACTGTGCTGTGAGTGCTGATAAATATATTCCTCAACCACTATTCCAAAGGCTGCTGAAAATATGCATTGTGTATTACTCATGTATTATTCAAGAAATTAATGAATGATGCAGTTTATTACAACAAAACCAGTTACTCCTATTACTGGCTTGCCTCTCTGAAAATGAAAGTTTTTATATATGACCAGTTCAAAGAAACTATCTGCTTTTAGGAATGAAAACTGACAATCAAATTTTATTTAGCCTGGACAACCTATGCAGTTGTGTGACGTGCTACAAAGGGGCCCAGCGCATGTTCTTCCTGAAAAGAAAAAGTGCACTGTAAGAAAGAAAACAAAAGACATTTCCTTGATGCCAGTTTCTCACAGCGTTCACTACAATACTAGTACAAAGACATTAAAAACTGGCTCAAGTACACAACAAGGACATTTGCTCAACCATGTTTGTAGCAGCTTTATTTGTAATAGCCAGAAGCTGGAAACAACCCAGATGCCCCTCAACTGAAGAATGGATGCAGAAACTGTGGTACATCTATACAATGGAGTATTACTCAGCAATGAAAAATAAGGAAATCATGAAATTTGCAGGTAAATGGTGGGACCTGGAAAGGATCATCCTGAGTGAGTTGTCCCAGAAGCAAAAAGACACGCATGGTATATACTCACTCATATAAACATACAACATAGAATAAACCCACTAAAATCTGTACATCTAAACAAACTAAGCAAAAGAGAGGACCCTAACTAAAATGTTCAATCCCCATCCTGAAAGGCAAAGAGGATGGACATCAGAAGAAAAAGAAAATAGGAAACAACCTCGGAACCTGCTACAGAGGGCCTCTGAAAGCCAGAAGAAAACAGGAAACAACCTTGAAACCTGCCACAGAGGGCCTCTGAAAGTCAGAAGAAGAAAACAGGAAATAACCTTGAAACCTGCCACAGAGGGCCTCTGAAAGCTTCTGCAGTATAGACTGTCAAAGCAAATGCTGAGCCTGATGGCCAACTGATGGGCAGAGTGAATGGAATTCTATGTAAGAAGTGGGAAATAGTAAGAGCTGGAGGGGACGGGAACTCCACAAGGAGAGCAACAGAACAAGATAATTTGAACACAGGGAACTTCCCAGAGACTCATACTCCAACCAAGGACTATTTGTGGGGATGACCTGGAACCCCTGCACAGGTGTAGCCCATGGCAGTTCAGTGTCCAAGTGGGTTCCATAGTAATGGGAAGAGGGACTGCCTCTGACATAATCTGATTGGCCTGCTCTTTGATCACTTCCCCCTGAGGGGGGAGCAGCCTTACCAGGCCACAGTAGAGGACAATGCAGCCACTTTTGATGAGAACTGATAGACTAAGATCAGAAAGAAGAGGAGAACCTCCCCTATCAGTGGACTTGGGGAAAGGCATGCATGCAGAAAGGGGAGGGAGGGTGGAATCGGGAGGGGAGGAGGGAGGAGCTTATGGGGGGGATACAAAATGAATAAAGTGTAATTAATTAAAAAAAATTAAAAAAAGTAAAAAAAAAAAAAAACTGGACTTACACAGCTTCCTGTGTTCAATGGTTCCACATGTGCTGTTCACATCCCAACATGGGATTATCAATTCTTTTTCTAGAAGTTATAATCAAGAAATCTATCATCACTTAATAAACTGGTATGTAAATGGTTGGATGTGGCAATTAAAAATGTTTGTGTGTGTGTGTCTGTGTGTGTGTGTGTGTCTTTTCTTCTACAAACCAAATGCTATAGCTACTGGGAAAATTCAACCTATCATGTTTTCAACCTGTGAGTGAAAAGAGAGGACTGGCAGCTGAACAATTTTGTTTTAGTGTACAAACTTGGTGTGTGTGTGTGTGTGTGTGTGTGTGTGTGTGTTTGTATGGTGTGTGTATGCATGTATGTATAAATATATGACATTAAAATAACTGACCTAACATGCAAAATAATCTAAGAGTCATCCAAATCCACAGCATTCTTCTTTATGTTCTAAATTTCTGCTGATGGGGCAAGACTTTCAGTGGAGGGATTGGGACACTACAGCAGCCACAAAACCTTTGCTCTATAATTTGTTCTGCCTACAAGATGTCCTGGAGGCACAAACATAACCTTTATCAGAGAGAGTTCACCTAGCAACTGGTGGAAACAGATGCAGAAACCCAAAGCTAGTAGCTTGGGGAAATCTTAGAAAGAGGAGGAGGAAAGACTGTATGAGCCAGAGCGGTCAAGGATACCACACAAAACCCAACAGATTCAACTCACCTGGGCTCACAGGGGTCACTGAGCCTGAACTGCCAACTGGGGATTGTGCACAGGTTGTTTCTAGACTTCTGCACGTATGTTAGAGTTGTGTAGGTTGGTCTTCATATGGGACCCTTAACAGTGAGAGCAAGGGCTATTTATGATTCTGTTGTTGTCTGCCTTTGCCTAGCCTCAATAGGAGAGGATGTGCTTAGTCTTACTGCTACTTGTGCTAGCTTACTTGCTACTTATGCCAAGGGGATTGATATCCATGGGAGGTCTCCCTTTGTCTGATGAGGAATGGAGGGGGAGCTGGTGGGGGTGACTAGGAGGGGGAAGGACTGGGACTAGAGGTGAGAGGGGGAAATGCAGTCAGGGTGTAAAGTAAGTACATAAATTAATTAATAAAAATTCTGGTGATGGTTTTAAATACAGAGTAATTTATGAAAAAGTTTATTATTTTACACTTGAATTGTTTGCTTTTGCTTACACCTCTAGTTATGACTTTATAAAGTACAATATGAAGATGAAAGAAAAAAAACCTTAATTTTAAAGTTAAGATTTTAAGCAGAATACCATCTTGTATTTATGTACAGAAACTTATTTAATTCTACAAGGCCACATTCAACAAAATAAAAAAAAATTATAAGCATATTTTTTGTGTCTTGGAAGATAAGAATGTTCCAAAGTAAAAAATTATAATATAATCATCTTCATTTATATAGGAAATATTTTTGAAATGAATACCTGAAGTAACTCCTCCGTTACCTCTGTTTCTCCAATCTCTAAGACTTTCAAATAAAATGAATGGCATGACTTCTGGCAATGATTGATATCTATTAACGTAGCATTTGCTGAACATTCAGATGGGAAGAATGTAAGTCTCGGGAAGTAGATATATATAATGTGTGTTTAAAGTACAGAATAGTGCAAGCACCTCTCAGGGCACTGTTCATTCAACTGAATAGGTATGCTCCTTATTGAAAATACGATAATAAACTCTTGTAGTGTGGTTATCTCATGAATCTATTTTCAATTTTTGTCTCTTTCACATGTGTGGTAGTGGTTTTCTTTTTTATTCTGTTTTACAGAGAGAATTTGCAAGTTCTTTGATAAAGTAGGCATTAGTATCACTTTGTACAGAAAAGGAACAACATAAATTATTATTTCAGCCAAAAGAAAAGGTTCCGAGCATAGAATATATGACATTCTATTTTCCAAAATGGCATATTTTCAAAATTATTTAGGTGTTCAGATCACATAAATATCATTCTATTAAAGGAACATTATGGAAAATAGGAATATTTGTCTTGAGCCAGAACCCTAGTACAGTTAGAGTTTCACTAGTTATATTTTTTAAAATGCTTACAGTTACCTGTCAATCTTATTGTCAACAGAGAAAAATGAGTAAATCTCAGAGTTTAGAGTATGTACAGAGCTGACAGGTTGAGGTATCCATGTGTCTTTCCTCTAAATCTACGATGAATCTTTTTTATGATCTTTTAGATACGCAATGTCATGTCTCTATATACATTCTCCCAAAAACTCAGTCAGCTTGCTATGTACATATCACATATCATTTAGTGACTTTTTATCTGAGTTTCTGTGGTACTAGCAATTGAACATAAGGTCATACACATATCTGCTGGACTACTACCAGACTTTTCCTTTTTCTCTTGTCGTTGTTTTCCCATTTTCAGACATGTTCTCACAAAGCTGCCCAAATTCATTTTAAACTCACCATGTAGCCCAAGCCAGCCTTGAAAGTGCAGTTTTCCCGGCTTAAGTTACTGAGTATCTGAGCTTATAGACCTATAGCATCATGTAGCATCAAGCCTCATGGCCAAATTTTACTTAGAAGTTCAAAAACATTAGCCATTTAGACTTGTGTGTGTTTGTGTGTATATATGCATGTGTGTTTGCATGTGCTCATACATGCTTATATGTGGGAGTGCATGTGTAAGTGCGTGCGTGCGTGTGTGTGTGTGTGTGTGCATGTATGCGCGTGTGTCCGATTTTCACTTTTTTTTTCCTGAAACTTTTGGACAATACTTCTTGAGTGAGCTAAGGCTCTAACACTATAAAAAGCATTTACATTGGGAGAGTAATTAACATTAAAAGCCCCATTAGTTTTTCTTATGCATCTCACATAATTATAAGAATTTAATCTTTTAGTTCTACATATTTCTTACAGTTAAGCATCTTAGTTTCCATTTATGCTGATGCAAATAATTTAGAAGTTATTTAAAAGGAATAAATGTATGTGTTCAACTGTCTCTAGTATATTTTAAATTTTCTTTAATTTACTAAGCTTACTCGCTGCTGATTTGTTAGATTTGCAATGGAAAACTACAAGTACAGGAGTGGGAAGATTATGATTTTAGGAAGGTGACAAAAGCAAAATCAAACGGGAGCAGAAATCTGTTTAAAAAACAAAAAATAGCATTCTATATTTCAAAAAATAACCTGATTTCCATTAATCTGCATACATATTTATAGTCTCCTTCGCAAAGGCATCTGAGCCTCTTAGAAAACCTCAGTGCTTCGTAGAAGGGTCTGTCAGTGACGTCACTTTGAACAGCAGCTCAGAGCTTGAGCTGACTCCAGAGCCACCCGCATGGTGAACATGACAACATGAATGAAAAAGAAGCTAAAGAACAGAGGCAGGTGGATTTGACTATGACAGTGGTGTAAAATCTGCATTATTGGACAGGAAATGTGGTCAGAGGAGGGGGCGGAGAGAGGGGCAAATTATCTGATCTATGTGGGGGTTTGGGGCTGCTTCCGGACAGGGAACGATGGGAGAAATGTTTTCTCTAAAAAATAAGGTAATTTTTTTTCCCTTGAAAATCTATTCAAGAGATCTTCGTGACAGCTGACAAGCCACTAAGGCTAACTAGCTGTGATCCTGTGAACAGGTTCAAATCATCCTTGAAGCTGGAGGTTTTATAGAACTGTATTAAGGAGATGCTGCCACAACTACAGGGACCCTGAGGCATCACATTGTCTCATGAAAATTTTGGTTCCCAGGAGAGCACATGCTGGGCTAGACAGGAACAGAATAAGCATCAAGTGGTAGGTTTGACAAGGAAGCATGCATAGAAAAAATGGACACAGAAACCTCCTTATCCAAGTAATGCCCAAGAAACAAGCAAACAACAGTAATGAAAGGAAATAGAAACCCCAAATGTCCAGGTAGATACTATTTTTTTTTTCATGAGTTTTAGTAAAAATATTCCTTGTCTTGGTTGAATGTAGATTGCCGAGGCCCTTAAAGCTCTTTGTCCTATAACTGTTTTTTGTTTTTTTTTTTTTTTCCTTTAGATGAAAAGAAAGTGGTTGTGGCAGGCTGAACCCTCAAATTAGGGTTTCTTTTTCTGCTAGTAAAACATAATGAGTTTCGGTATAAAAATGCCCCTTCTATGTCCATGGGCTGCTTTTAGAAATTTTTTGTAACTCAGTTCTCTACATGTGTTCTAAATAGATAATTGTTTCTATTCTAGATGATAATTTTAAATGTTTTAAAATAAGAGCCCTTGGTACAAGGGAAATGGATTTTTCTTAAGGTTTTTTAGTAACTGAAGGATTCCTTTAGGGACTGAGAATAAAACTAAAATGATTTCTTTAAAAAAGAAGAAGAGTAGATGTATGAAGAGATATTTGCAACCAGGATATAGGAAGGGGAAAACACTTTAGAATTAGGCTGACAAATGGCTGAGTATAAGCTTCATCAGCAAACAGAAGACCTTGGGATCATTGCCTAGTTTGTTCCAACTAGAGGTTTCCAAGCTGTAATAGGGGGATAATAATTTAGAGGTCTATTATTGTGGTTCAAATTCAATTACATGATAGCATTTAAAGCTCCTAGAGTGCTCAGTCTACAGTAACAGTTAGTAACAATCTCTAAGAAAACTCAGCTACATCAACACAAATGTTACAAGGATACACTCAGTTATGGAAGAAGATGGCCTGTGTCACAGTGATGAGAAGGATTTCCCTTTCTCCAAATCTGAACAAGGAAAACATTTCCTTCTAATTAGGAACATTTAGTTCTGTCTAGATAAGGTGCAGAATGAGACTCATTAGCAGGCAGAGGCAAAAGAAGACACTGGGGATGGAAATAAGTAGAAGAACAGATTCACTGAAGTACTAGTTCCTCACCCTTTTCTCTCTGATGTTTGGAGGTAAGAAAAGTTTCTTTATGTTGTTCTTTATTTGGGAGGGCAGGGAGAAAAGGATTTCCTAGGAATTAAGTTCACAGGGGCAAGGACAAAAATTTGATGTTCCAAGGTTAGATACAAAAGTTTCTAAGAAGACACATTCTGGCTGTGGAAAAGTGGAATAGAAAAAAAAAAGTGTTTATATAATCAGTAGGTACCAAATATTTCACTGCTTGTATAAAAATTGTATATATTTTCTATAATCTAGAAATCTCAGTGATTGAAGAACTATAGGAACAGCACAACCTTAGAAAAATGCTTGCTATCACTGTCTAGGGAAGGAGTATGTAAACATACATACATAGGATAGACACATGTACATCTATATAGTGTGTGCCTGTTATATATGCATATATATATGTGTGTGTATAATGCAAACTAAAACAAACAATGTACCCTAATAACATAACACTAGAAAACATAAGGGCTGTGAAGAAAATATAAAACAAGAAGTGAGGTGTTTTTACAGATGTAGGGTATCCCCCACTTTTAAAGAGTGCTTGTGGGGAGGAATCACTAGGATGTACAACTGAGTTCAAAGTAAAGGAGGTAGCAGAACACAACACAACACAAAGAATTATGCGAGCGGCTTATAGGGAGGGAACAAACAAAAGTAAGAACACCCAAGGCACCCACAAGTTCTATGTTAGAATGACAAAGGGCAAGTTTAGTTTCTACACAAGAAAGCAGAGAGGGGTGAAGAGAGCTGAGGCAAGGCTTCATTCCAGTTATTTAAGCTTTTTCTTGTGATATTATAGAAGCCATTAGAAACGTTTAGAGTAACTTAGTCTGAATTGTACTGTAAGTACTTCCTTTTGGCTGATTTTTTTTAACATAAAGGAACAGAAACTGATGATGATGAATTAATAAGGTGGAGCTTAAGAGATGGCTCAACAGTTAAAACAACTTGTTGCTATATCAGGTTTGGTTCCCAACACCCACATGGTGGAGCCCAAACATCAACTCTGGTTTCAGGGAATCTTATGCCTTCTGGCTTCTATGCTCACTGAACTACAAGGTACAGAGACATACATTCGGTAAAACATCCATAAAGAAAACAGAACTGAAATAAAACTGTTAGTGGGTTCCCCAGTAAGGGGATCAAGGACTGTCTCTGAAATGAACTAAATGGCTGGCTCTTTGACCTCTCTCCCCAACCCCCGAGGGAGGAGCAGCCTTGGTTGGCCACAGAGGAGGACATTACAGTCAGTCCTGATGAGACCTGATAGGCTAAGGTCATATGGAAGGGGAGGAGGACCTCCCCTATCAGTGGACTTAGAGAGAGGCATGGGAGGAGATGAGGGAGGGAGGGTGTGATTGGGAGGGAATGAGAGAGGGGGCTACAGCTGGGATACAAAGTAAATAAACTGTAACTAATATAAAAAATAAATATTTAATTAAAAAATAACAAAGACAAAAATAACTTTCTGGCCATAAGCGAAAATAATACTCATAAACCATTAACCAGAAATGATGCACTGGTGGAGAAGGGAAAATGATCTATGAAGCCCATATGTCCACTTATTTTTTTATTTTAAACTTGATAAATGTATTTTTGTGTCCTCCTTTTTTACTCCCATCCTTCCATATCATATAAGGTTCAAACTAGAACTCCCTCATCTAGTATGCTTTCTTTATTTACAAAAAGTAAAAGATGGCTGGCTGTTTTCTCTACCTTTTAGAGCTAGAATTTGAAGTTCTCGCTGCAGAATCCTTAACAAAGAATACAGTCTAGTGAGTTAATTTAGAAGATAGAGCAAGCATTTCCTTTGTCATTATCAGATTCATTTTGAAGTAGTGTTTTAAGAATATTTTTGGCAACTTAGGCCCATGTTTGGCTTTCCAAATTATAAAAGCTTCTGTAATTGACCCAATATCCACTTATAACTTCTGCTTAAGTCACCCATATGTTCATTTGTGTCTTGAATACAGTCTGCTCAACAGACACTCATTTAATGAAGGACTGAGTGTTTTAGCATACTTTACAAATGAATATCCATTGAGATGAACTGTAATAGAAAAAAACAAAAAATAAATTAAAAACTGACAAACAAGCAAGCAAACAAACAAACAAAAAAACAACAACAAATGATCAGCTTCTAAGTCCTATGGTAATCTCTTTCTGGTTGTCACTTGCGAAGTGCTGACTGGAAAGAATACAGCTTAGGTAGAATTTTACCTAGACAGGGAAGAGCATGAAACTATCATAAACAAATTAGGTTATCTCCATATAAAATTTCATATAACAGTTTTTATTTAATAAAGTTTTAAACAAGATTTCCCATTGATGGATATTGGTGTGGCTTTCAACATACACTCTCAAAGAGTTGTGATGGTTTATTCCTCATCAACTTGACAGGTTCTAGGAAACTCCGGAATACACATCAGCGGGTGTGTGTGAGGTCCTTTGCAGGGAGGATTAACTGCCTGAAGGAGCCCTATTCTGAGTCCTGGCTGGACTACAACATGGGTGGTGGGGAAGGTGGGGGAGGGGTGAGGAAGAGGGGATGGGAGACCCAGGCTGAATAAATGGAAGAAGGAGGAAGGCCCAACAGGGAGTGGCATGCTCTTTGCTCTGCTTCCTGGTCTGATGACTTATGAACAAACACCTGTCACACAGCTCCACCATCCCAGAGTCCCACACCAGCACACCTTCATCTTAACAGACAGTGTTCCTTCCATCTTTGAACCACTTTGAATCTCCAGTTCCAACTCCGTTACACTGTTTCTCATCATGTGTTTGCACTCAGGGGAAAAAGTAACAAACATGAAGGTTAAATCTCGACCAACTATTGCCTTGCTTTTCTGGTTTGCATGTGGTATTATACTAAGACTTAACTAGAAATAATTTTTAAAATGTCCTTGTATGTGTGCCAGGCCTGTAGCATGCTTCCATATACCTCATTTCACTCTGCATCCATATTCTCTATGTGGTGAGTACTACTGATTGATTCTAACTCTGGAAGGTGTCTGTCACTGGCATAAGAAAACAGCTCTGGGTCTCAATATCTCCTTCAATACCATGCTGAGTAGAGTCTTTCAGAGGTCTTCTGTGGAAGGTTCATGTTCTGTTACTTGTCTTCTCCTACTTCTCATGGCTATCCTGTTTGACCTTCTGAATGAGGATTAAGCATCATCCCGAGGGTCCTCCTTGTTGTTTAGCTTCTATAGGGCTATAGTTTTCATGTTTATCCTATATTATATGTCTAAAACCCACTTATAACTGAGTATGTATCATTTGTATCTTCCTGTTTCTGGGTTACCTCACTCAAGATGATCTTTTCTAGTTCTCACCATTTGCCTGCAAATTTCATGATTTCCTTGTTTTTAATTGTTGAGTAGTATTCCAGTAAATGTACCACACTTTCTGTGTTTGTTGCTCCATTAAGGGACATCTAGGTTTTTTCCAGATTCTGGCTATTACAAATAGAACTGTTATGCATATGATTGAGCTAATGTTCTCATTGAATGGTGGGACATATTTTGGGTATATGCCTAGGGATGGTATAGCTGGATCTTGAGGTACACTATTCCTAGAGAGTACAGGAATCCTTATAGAAGAAGAGGGAGATAGAAAGACCTGGAGAGGACAAGAACTCCACAAGGAGACCAACAGCCAAAATTGGTCCTGCAGAGACCAATACTCCAAGTAAGGACCATGCATGGAAAGGACCTAGAACCCCTGTTCAAAGAAAGCCCATTGGCTGTTCAATTTCCAAGTGGGTTTCCTAGTAAGGAGTACAGGGGCTGTCTCTGACATGAACTCAGTGGTTGGCTCTTTGGTCACCTCCCCTTGGGGGGTACAGCCTTGCCCGCCCAAAGAGGAAGATGATGCAGCCAGCCTTGATGAGACCTGATACGTTAGGGTCAGATAGAAGGAGAGGAGGTCCTCCCATATCAGGGGAGTAGGGAAAGGGCACAGAGAAAGAGGGAGAGAGGGTGGGATTGGGAGGAGACAAGAGAGGGAGGTTGAAGCAGGGATACAAAGTGAATAAATTGTAATAAATAAATACAGAAATAAAATTAAATTAACAAAACAGAAACAAAAACAGCTCTGGAGCCAGAACTTGAATCCAGAGTTATTTAACAACAAAGTCTATGCTTTAAGTTATTATGCTTGCACACTCTTCAATATTATAACTGAATTTCAATGAACATGTTCTGTTATGATCTGGTCTATTTAAAACAGACACCTTTATTGTTTCTCGATGTCTGTAAAGTGAACATCTAAGCAGATTTAGTTTAAAAATAAAATATTTTAGTACTACCAACACTGTTAGCTCATAAACAGTACGCAGACTGAAGACTCTAGAAATCATTCACTATATGGTGGTTTAACCTATACTTAGTATTTGGAAAATTCTTTGAAACTGTTGAGATTGCAAAAAAAAATGTGGCTGTTGTCCTCTAGCATTTGAATATAATAATTCATTTATATCCAGACTGGAGCTGCAGTAGCTCAGGAAGAAGAACTGATTTCATCTTTTTAGATCATGGCCCGTTGTGATTGTGTCACAATTTATTACCAATTCTGAAATGATCATGCCAGGGAAGGTGATGCTATAGAGACATGTGTTTAGCCATCATTTATAAATATATAATGTACATCCACGTTACCCACCTGGCTCCTGTCTACAGCAAAGATCATTTGGTGATGATGAAAGTCTGTCAGTCTGTAGTGTGATGGTGTCTGGCTTATTGATATAATAATTATATGGTGCACAGTACAGCACACGAACTGCAATATATATTTATTTCATAGTTGTAATCACTTGCCTATATTTATAATTTACAAGGACATAATCAAGCTATAAGGTTTGGCTGTTTTCCCGATTCAGCAAACACAAAATGGTGTAATAAAACTGATTGTAATTTACAATCTTTACAAAGAGCACTTCTTTCAAACGTGTATTTTCTTCAGAGCCCATACCAATTTTGATTACGGTAAAACAAGTAAGGCATCTGTTGTTTTTTTCCTGTCTTGTAGCATTCAGCCAGTTGAAAGCTGACCCTTCGTCCGTGACACATGTTACTTTTAGGATGTGGTTTTGCTCATCATAGCGGGAAACTCACCCCTCCTTTCTCCGTACACAATGCAGCACTGATATTGGATAAGACTGCTTGAATTATAGGCAAACACGAAGCACAGGGTAGCGTAAAGCGAAGGATGACCTGGGACATAGGCTAGAGAGAGGAGAAAAGGGTTCACAGAAGGAGGGGTTGAGGGCAAGCACTGAAGAGTACTGCCTTCTACTTACAAAGAAAATTATCTTCGTGCTTGAAGACTGTACCTATGGATGTCAGGTTCCTTGGTGAAAATACCATATAATCCCATTGTTTTCTGTTAGCAACATGCTGAGTAAAAAAGACACCAAAAATATTCATTTTAATATGCTTCTCTCTTGAGCCATAGGGTAGAGTTCTAATTCCCTTGTGAAAATCTGAGGATAAGAAGACCAGTCCTCCTTCTTTCATATGATTCCCTGCACTCTGCCCAAGGTTTGGTTATGAGTCTCAGCATCTGCTTTGATACACTGCTAGGTAGAGTCTTTCAGGGGCCCTCTGTGGTAGGCCCCTGCCCTGTTCCCTGTTTTCTCCTACTTCCAATGTCCATCCCTTTTGTCTTTCTAAGTGAGGGTTGATGATCTTACCCCGGGTCCTCCTTCTTGTTTATCTTCTTTAGGTGTACAGTTTTAGTATGATTAGCCTATCTTATAGGTCTAGTAGCCACTTACAGTGAGGATACACTGTGTGTGTCTTTCTGCTCCTGGGATACCTCACTCAGGATGATCTTTTCTAGGTTCCACCATTTGCCTGCAAAGTTCATAATTTCCTTGTTTTTAATTGCTGAGTAGTATTCCGTTGTGTAAAAGTACCACAATTTCTGTATCCATTCCTCCCAGGAGTCTTTTCTGAGACTGTTTCTCCAACCTAGGACCATGAATGGATATAACCTAGAACCCCTGCCCAGATATAGCCCATCACAACTCAGTATCCAAGTGGGTTCTCTAGTTAGAGGAACAGGGACTGTCTCTGACATGAACTCAATGGCTGGCTCCTTGACTCCCCCTCCCTCTGCCCCCCGGGGAGGAGCAGCCTTGCTAGGCCACAGAACAGCACATTGTAGCCAGCCCTGAAGAGACCTGATAAGCTAGGATCAGATGGAAGGGGAGGAGGACCTCCCCCATCAGTGGACTTAGAGAGGGGCAGGAGATGGTAGGATTGGGAGGGAATGAGGAACAGGGCTGTAGCTGGGATACAAAGTAAATAAACTGTAATTAATATAAAAAATAATAAATAAAAAAGAGAAGACCAGTCCTTGGGGAAGGGAAATGGGAGAAGAAGGAGGGAGGGAGGGCAGGATTGCGAAGGCACAAGGGAGGGGGTTACAGCTAGAATACAAAGTGAATAAATTGTAATAAATTTTAAAAAGCCAAAAAAAAAAAAAAAAAAAAGAAGATGAGTCCTGAACTAAACAAGACCAGCATTTCCATTTTTATAGTTTTTGTGGGTCAATTCTTCTTTCATTTTTTTTCTAGTACCCTGTGTTGGATAATATAGAGAGGACTGCATAAAGTACACTGCAGCAGAAGCACCGGCTAGCAATCATCCACTTGACGTCCTTTCATTCCAGGCACGAGTATGGGAGACAGTCCACTGTACCTAAGCAGCTCCTTCTGAGTTCATGGTGGTTGTTTTAAAGTTCTAGGAAGGGCTTATAAAGCTATCACCTGTTAAACCTTACTCTTCTTGATGCAACTTTCTTCTGACATTTCCATTCTTTCCTTTTTCCTCTCTCCTTTCACTGTGAAATTTTACTGAAGTCCTACTATGTACATAGGTACACAGTAGACTTTTCCCACATAAGTCAAGCGCCTTCACATAACTGCTACATTTTATTATCTCTCACTTTAGGTAACCAAGAAAACTACAATGAGATCCTACAACTGCGACTCTTTATAACTATGACTACAACGTCCCCTGTGGTTAAACAATACTAAAGTACAGTTAGATTATTCCTAATGTGTCTCAAACAAAGGCCTCGAGGCAATACTCCAGTTTGCAAATATAAGCTAAGAAGAGACTTCATCCTCAAGAACCACACCCCTATGCTGTTACTATGTATACTGTGGTTTTCACTCTCCCTTCATGAGCTTTTCTGTAGCATCATGGGCGGAAATAACCTTAGAGTGTCTGCTGTGGCTTGAGAGGAAATTTCACCTTAATATGTCACCCACCTCATAGAGATATATATGTATGTATACATATATATATATACATATATATATATGTATATATATATATGTATATATATATGTAAATGTTTTTGGGGTGATGAAACTGTTCAGCAGCAAAGAGCATTTACTGCTCTTGTGAATGACTTGGGTTCACTTCCAGGCATCCACATGGCAGCTCATCTGTAACTAAAGATCTAGAGGACACAACATATCTTCTGACCTCAGTAATCTCCTGCACACTCATAGAGCACTTACGTATACTCATAGACACACACAGAAACACGCACAGTATAATAGGTAAGTATTTTAAAAACTTAAAAGCCTTTAAAACTCTACAATGCAGAATATACTATTCCACTACTTACCAAGTCACCTTGGAAGATCTACTTCAAATTTTTTTTGAGGGTTTACTGTACTAAATAAGTTTCTCCTTAAACTGTCTTGTTGGTATAATGTTCTTGTGAAATGTATACAATTTACCATTGTTCATTCAAATGCTGACGTATCTACCCTACTATCTAGTTTCAATCCAACATTGCATTGCGATGCTTATTTTGCTTCACTTGTCTCAAGTTTGTGTAAACATGCTACCATTTGTTCCCTGAATTGCCAATAAAAACAACCAACCAATGCTGAGCAATGGAGAGAATATGGTGGGACAGCCTGGTGTGGAGGGAAGGAGAAAGGAGAAGTGGGAGAGAAATCCAAGAGGAGATGACCAGGAAATGTCAAGAGAAATGAACAGGACCTAAGATATGACTAAAAAGCAATTATAAAGTGGGAAATCTGAATGGGAGGAAGCTATGTTGGCTTGGAGGTTAAGGGTGGAGTAATTATTGCCCAGCATTGTGCTCTAGGCTAATTTAATAAATCCTAGTCTCTGTGTGGTGATTTGGGTATACAGGTAGTTTAGGAATAACCACTGTTTAATTAAAAGATAAATCAATATTAAATATTAATAATCATCAACACTGTTTCTTCACTCACTAAATTCTTCAGCCTTACCAGGCCACAGAAGAAGACAATGCAGCCACTTTTGATGAGAACTGATAGATTAAGATTAGAAAGAAGGAGAGGAGAACCTCCCCTATCAGTGGACTTGGGGAGGGGCATGCATGCAGAAAGGGAAGGAAGGGTGGGATCGGGAGGGGAGGAGGGTGGGGCTTATGGGGGGATACAAAATGAATAAAGTGTAATTAATAAAAAATTTTAAAAAAAGAAAGACAAATGGGATGGACATTGGAAGTAGGAGAAAACAAGTAACAGGATAGGAGCCTACCGCAGAGGGCTTCTAAAAGACTCTACCTAGCAGTGTATCAAAGCAGGTGCTGAGACTCATAACCAAACTTTTAGTAGAGTGCATAGAATCATATGAAAGAAGGGGGAGTTAGTATGACCTGGAGAGGACAGGAGCTCCACAAATATATCAGGGTACAGGGATCTTCTATGAGACTGTTTCTCCAACCAAGGACCATGTATGGATATAACCTAGAACCCCTGCTCAGATGTAGCCCATGGTAACTCAGCATCCAAGTGGGTACCCTAGTAAGGGGAACAAGGATTGTTTCTGACATGAACTCAATGACTGGCTCCCCCCACCCCCAAGGGAGGAGCAGCCTTGCTAGGCCACAGAGGAGGACATTGCAGCCAGTCTTGCAAATACCTGTTAAGCTAGGGTCAGATGGACCCCTATCAGTGGCCTTGGAAGGGTGCAGGGAGGAGATGAGGAAGGGAGGGTAGGTTTGGGAGGGAAAAAGGAAGGGAGCTACAGCTAGGATACAAAGTGAATGACCTGTGATTAATATATAAAAAAAGTCTGGTGTAAAATAAATCTTTTCTTATTTACAAGTAAAAAAAAAAGAGAGAGAATATATGAATGCAACATAAAGCTTGTTATTATGCTATAAACAGCGATGTATCAAAATCTCTGTGTTTGTGGAATGGTTTCATTCAGATATGACTGAATCCGGCATTCTATCACCATGAACTCAGGTGTGAAATGGGGTCAGCAAACACAGTGATGAGGTTGACATCAGAATGAACAAGCAAAGCAGACAGTGGTAGGTTTCAATAAAGACTTTTACTTTAGTTGACATATTTAATTTTTTATTCTTAATGATTTCAATAAAATGTATTTGTTTCTATTAATAGTTCTACAACTTCATATGCCAAATACTACAGTAAGACCAAGGATGCTTGGACCTGAACTCTGACTCTCATGTTTGTGTTGGCTCTCATGTACGATGAGTTACTGTAAGCCATCTCCCCAGCCTCTAAATTACCTTTATCACAGAATATTTGCATATAATATATGCCATGAATATTCATTGTTTCATCAGCTCTACACTATGACATCCATTCTAGTTTTTTTAAGGAGAAATAGATAGATTTTGCGGAAGGGCAAAATGCTGTGATAAGGTAGCTAGAGAAATTCTATTATTCCATCTTCACAGTCTTAATAACTCCTAAAATCTGGTTTGCTGCATAAGATCCATGATAAAATTCAAAGTATTTGCTCTGCCATGTAGCATCCCACATAACAATAGAAACAACAACAACAACAACAACAAGATTACAAATCCAAATGACTAAAACACTAGATGATAGATAAAGATAAGGGGTGTGTGCATCACTTTGGAGTCTGTGAATTTAAAACTGGACTAAATGCTATTAGAACTAAATGCTCTTCAGAACTTGATAGCAAGACCCTGTTGCTGAAGATACCACATTCTTATATCATAGAACATGGAGATACCTACCTGGAAGCTTCACTGTACTTGTTAGTTCTGATAATGCTGTGCATGCTACAAGCGGAGAATCATAATCATCAGTCTCACTCAGCTGTGAACCTTGTGAGCTACAGTGGCAAGAAACGGCACTGGTTCAACAGTGGTACAAATGTATAAAGGCAATCGACCTCTTCTTAATTAAACTTAAGATCCACTCCATGAGCTAGAACCCGTCCCCGACATATCTGAAGTGGAAAATACAGACAAACAAAAACCCTGACATTTGACTGGTCATGAGCCCCGGAGGAAAACCTACATCTATTATGCTGCTAAGAGAACATAGATATAAATGGCTGCTATTGGCAAATTCCTATAAACATAGATCAGTGTCTCTCTAACCTCTCAGAGTAGCAGCTTCTTGGGGAAGGTGGCAACTAACAAGGAAAACTGCAGCTGGTGGATGGGTAGACAGAAAGAAACTATGATATGTGCGTCCCTAAGTGGAATGTCTGCATCACAGTCCTCCTCTCGGGGCTCCGCGTTTATGCAGAAGAGTAGAAAGAAGGGCAAGAGGCATGTATAGTCAACTGAAAATATGTTTGAGGACAAACTACAGCCTGAGCCTAAATCAGAGTATTGAAGTCTGTTCATTGAATCAGGTTGGGAGAAGTTTGCAGTAATTCAGGCAGACAAGACCTCCAAGTTCTTAAGCAATCAGACAGTGCTAAAATTAAAAGTGTTCCTCAGAGAAGAGAAACAAGCAGTGGCAGGCCCTTAGACAGAAGTTAGTATTTCTGCTTACATTTGCTCAACAGGAACAAGCAGTGCAGAAGTGCAAGGAGTATTTTAAGAAAAATTAATGTGTTAAACAATATGTCCCAACTTTCCACTATTGCTAACCTGATTTTAAAGGATAAAATACAGAAACAGCTAAGATCTGATCTCGGCCCTCAGAAGATTTTTCTTTTAAATAGCTGTGAGTAGTAGGAAAGGGACATACAAAAAAAATATTCCATTGGATTAGTGAATAGGTCTCTTCTGTAAATTAAGTACTTTAAAATAATGATATAACACAATATCTTGACACTCATTTCCCTAAAAAATACAATCATGTAAAATATAGTTCAAAAATAATAAAAACCAATGTGCCAATCAATTATTTCTCTAATTTTTCATGCCATAATATTTATTATCACATGAAATTAATAATGAATATTTATTTTATACTTATTATTTGCTGAGTGTGTTTTAAAGTGTTTTTAATTCATTAACTCCTTTAACCTCACAAAAAACTTATATGACAGTAATTCAAGTACCTTTAATTAAAGATTAAGAAAACGTCTATCCTATAATATGACATAACTGGTATGCAAAGTCAGGGAGGGAACTTGTAGAGCCCATCTGAGACACTATCTTTCAACCATCAGGTTTTATGAACACTGAAATAAACATAAGCTCCAATCAGTTTTCTTAGATTTGCACAGAGTTTATTTTGAAATTTTAGAATACAAGTGCTTTTCTTCAGCCATTCCTTTTTAAGTTAATAACTTTTCTCTTGATTATATTTATTTCTACTAAGATACCTGAGCAAACTTTGTGTTAAAATTCTTCTTTTCAAAGGCGTGTGTAATAAAAAATAATGGGTTAAGCCTTTCCCTGGTTCTGTCAAGGATAAGAGAATCAATCTTATTGCAAGTACCATGTGTGAAGAGAGATGCCCAACATCAACGCTCTAGTCACTCAGTCTGACATTTCTTTGTGAAGTGGGCAGAAAATTAAATTGCCTCAAATTAGAGGAGAAAATCACACACCATGAAGAGTAACGTGTGCAGTGCCCATGGAGGTCATGTTTCCACTGACATGAGTGAGACTCACAGCATATGAGTTCCACTGATACTAGCAGGGACTGTGTCGTTACCGTTCCTGTGAGCTCAAAACCATTGCTCCTCAGCAACCTCAAAATATCCAACTTTCCCTGACATTTTAAGTCAGTTTTGTGGAGTGACACTGTTAAACTTGTCTACAAAGTTAACTTTATTGAGTATATGCAGTCTATGCATGCTCCTTGGTTGGTGCTTCAGTCTCCACAAGCTCCTCTGGACCCTGATTAGTTGGTTCTGCTAGTCTTCTTGTGGAGCTCCTGTCACCTCCAGGTCCTTCTATCCTTCTCCGCACTTTTCCACAAGACTCCCTACTCTTTGCCTAATATTAGGCTGTGAGTCTCAGCATCTGATTCGATCTGCTGTTAGGTGGAGCCTCTATGTCTGCACTCGTAGCAGAATATCTTTAATAGTGTCAGGGGTTGGCTCTCTTCCATAGGGTGCGTCTCAGGTTGGACCAGTTATTGGGTGTTCCCTCCATCTCTGCTCTACCTTTATCCCTGTATGTCCTGTAGGCAGGGTGAATTTTGGGTCAAAGTTTTTTGTGGGTGGGTTGGTGTTCCCCTTCCTCCACTAGGAGTCCTGTCTAGTTAGATGGTATACTCTTTAGTCTCCATGACCCCTGCTACTGGAGTCTCAGTTAGATTCACCCCCATATCCTCCCAAAGACTGGGCCTAGGCCCCCTACACAGATGTAGCTGATACGCACCTCAGGCTTTATGTGAGTTCCCTAGTAAGGAAAGTGGGGGCTCTCTCTGATATGGACCCTGTTACCTGATTTTTGATCACTTCCCCCTGGTTGGGCTGCCTTGACAGGTCACAGGGGAAGAGGACACTCTCAGTCCAGATGCTACTTAATGAGCTGGGGTGGCTTGGTGTGGGGTTCCCCTACTCTGAGAAACAGGAGAGGGGGGAGGGTAAAAGAGGCAGGGAGGGTAGCACCAGGAGGAGAGGGGGGAGGGAATTACAATTGGGATGAAAAGTGAATTAAATTAACTAATTATTAAAGTATGTGAGGTCTTAATATTTCAAGTTTCTTTTGCTCAACCTTTGCTCTTCAGATCAATATTGAGATTGTCTAGATCTTGACTGTTTTTGAACCATCCTGGGTTTTAAAACACCCATGTAAAACTAGAATATGCTAGTCAGAATATTGAATGAGTATTTTTTTAAATTTTTTATTAATTACACTTTATTCATTTTGTATTCCCCCATAAGCTCCTCACTCCTCCCCTCCTGATCCCACCCTCCTTCCCCTTTCTGCATGCATGCCACTCCCCAAGTCCACTGATAGGGGAGGTTCTCCTCTCCTTCTTTCTGATCTTAGTCTATCAGTTCTCATCAAAAGTGGCTGCATTGTCATCTTCTGTGGCCTGGTAAGGCTGCTCCCCCCTCAGGGAGAGGTGATCAACGAGCAGAATCAGTATATTTTTACATATCAAATGTTTCAGAGGACTATTTGAAATTTCACTACTTTCTTCCAGTGTCCCTAGAAAACAACAACAACAACAGCAAAAATGAGAAGAATATATTTACTTCAAACCTGGCAACAGATTCCTGAGCAGCACAGAAGAAGTAAAAGAAAAACTACAAGTCTAGCCACTAACTAGAACTATATATTGCCTTCATAAAATTTGTAACGTGTGTTTGGCAGTTTAGGTAAAAATTAGTGAACACCCCAAAGTTTAAAAACCTTAGAGGACTGAGGAAAAAATATGAGGGGTGGTGAAGAGTGGTCCTGGTTAAAGTGGCTGGTTTCAATACAACACAAGATGGTAAGACAACACTGAAGAAATTTAAGTAGAGAAAATAGACATACCACACATGACAAGATTGTCTTGTATGTGTTAAGTACTGGGGTAACTTTGTGATTTCATTTGGAGTTCAGGCAGAAGGTAAAACTTCTTTGAATGAGACATCAAGGTAACTTCATTAAACCCTCGTGGAAAACCATGGGAATGAAATATTTCAGACTAAGCAAGTCATAGAATGAGCAACAAAGGCCAGAGGGCAAAGAAGATTCAACACCAGTCCTTGAGAGGAAGTAAATCCCCTTTACTGGAGGTTGAAGTCAGGTGGGAGATGTCTGCTTGTCACAGTGACTGAGAGGTGCTGTTAACATTACTTTCGCCAAAGCCAACCAGACGAATAATTTCTTAATCAGAGCCACACATTCCCAAATGCCAAAAGATCTCCACCTGATTAGAAAAAAAATGAAAGAGAAGGCCTAGGAAAGAAGCAATAAGTACTTCGGAAACATGGACACTAATTCTCAATGGACATCAAATATCAGGCAAGAACTGGATCTCAGTTGTCAGCCCTGAGAATCTTTAAAGGGTTTATAACTGAATAGTGATCAGTCTTTGTCAGCATTGGGAAGGAAAGAGGACACAATTAAAATGAACTTTTTTTTTGTATTTTATTTTTTTCTTATCAGTTACATTTTATTAACTTTGTACCCCATCCGTGTCCCGATCCCTCATTCCCTCCCAGTCCCTCCCTCCCTCCCTCCTCTCCACCGTGCCCCTTGCTAAGTCCACTGATAGGGGGGACCTCCTCCCCATTCATCTGATCCTGTTTTATCAGGTATCTTCAGGACTGGCTGCAAAGCTCTCCTCTGTGTCCTAACAGGACTGCTCCTCCCTTGGGGGGTGGGGAGGCCAAAGAGCCAGCCATTGAGTTCCTGTTAGAAATAGTCCTTGTTCCCCTCACTATGGGAAACCAATTGGTTACTGAGCTACCAAAGGCTACATCTGAGCAGAGGTTCTAGGTTACATTCATACATGGTCCTTGGTTGCATGTCAGTCTCAGAAAAGACCCTGTGCCCAGATATCTTTGGTGCTTGTGGAGCTCCTATCCTTTCCTCATCAGACTAACTCCCCTTCTTTCTTATGATTCCCTGTACTCTGCCAAAGGTTTGGTCATGAATCTTTGAAAACACTGCTAGTTAGAGTCTTTCCAATGCGCTCAGTAGACTCCTGTCATATGTTCAATGCACATCCCATCTGTCATTCTAACCGAGGATTGATCATCTTACCCCATGTCCACTCTCTTGATTATCTTTTTTAGGTGTACAGATTTCATTATGTTTATTATATCTTATAGGTCTATATAAGTGAGTATATACCGTGTTTGTCTTTCTCCTTCTGGGATAGTTCACTCAGGATGATCTTTTCTAGGTCCCACCATTTGCCTGCAAATTTCATGATTTCCTCCTTTTTGATTGCTGAGTAGTATTCCATTGTGTAAAAATACCACAATTTCTGTACCCATTCCTCCGTTGATGGACATCTGGGTTGTTTCCAGGTTCTGGCTATTACAAATAAAGCTGCTATAAACATGGTTGAGCAAATATCCCTTTTGTGTACTTGAGCAAACTTTGGGTATATACCTAGCAGTGGTATAGCTGGGTCTTGAGGAAGCACTATTCCTAATTGTCTTAGAAAGCGCCAGATAGATTTCCAGAGTGGTTGTACCAGTTTACATTCCCACCAGCACTGGAGGAGGGTTCCCCTTTCTCCACAACCTCTCCAGCATGTGTTGTCCCTTGAGTTTTTCATTTTGGCCATTCTGATGGGTGTAAGGTGATATCTCATGCAGATGATATGATAGTATATATGAGCGACCCCAAAAATTCAACCAGAGAACTCCTCCAGTTGATAAACACCTTCAGCAAAGTGGCAGGATACAAAATCAACTCAAAAAAATCAGAAGCCCTCCTGTATACCAAAGACAAAAGGGCTGAGAAAGAAATTAGGGAAACAACACCCTTCACTATAGCCACTAACCACATAAAGTACCTTGGGGTGACACTAACCAAGCAAGTGAAAGACCTGTTTGAGAAAAACTTCAAATCTCTGAAGAAAGAAATTGAAGAAGATCTCAGAAGATGGAAAGATCTCCCGTGCTCATGGATTGGTAGGATTAACATTGTGAAAATGGCCATCCTGCCAAAAGCAATCTACAGATTCAATGCAATTCCCATCAAAATACCAACTCAATTCTTTACAGACCTTGAAAAAAAGATTCTCAGCTTCATATGGAGAAACAAAACACCCAGAATCTCCAAAACAATCCTGTACAACAACAGATCATCTGGAGGTATCTCCATCCCCGATCTGAAGTTGTACTACAGAGCAATAGTAATAAAAACCGCATGGTATTGGCATAAAATGAACTTTTTCACTTGCTAAAAGGTGGTGGAGCTGAGGAAGCATGTGTAATAGGAAGGAAGATAGGCATGGGATATACAGCCAAGAGGGTGAGCAGGCTGGAAAGGATGGCACTACCACATTCTCCCTGGAATCTGCCTGCGATTCCCAGTGTCCTACTCACAGCCTTGTCTATTGTGTAATGATTTCTTCTGTTCCTCTTAATTCTGTATGTGCAGTTCATTAACTCACGAAACTAAAGTCTTTCAGAGGGTCCTGAGAAAGGAAAGGAATCTCTATCAAGCCTTTCAAATGCAGAATTTCTTCTTCTGCCTTCTTCTTCCTTCTGCCACAGTGATAGTGCCTTGAGGGACAGCTTGGAAAAGCAGCTCCAGAAATGCAATTTCAAAAGTGCATCTGACCCTGATCAGCCATAAAAAGCAACTAAAACAGCCATTGCTCCGGGATTCCACAGTCCAGGCTGTCCATCAAATCTGACACCACTGAAGCTCTGGAGTGCCTCATGACTCAGAGCCAATATCCCAGAAAGCCTTGTAGGTGATAAGGTAGCATACTGCATGCTTCTGTATGTGCACACACATAACACAGACACATGCAAGCACACATCCGCATATTTACTCTTGAATACTATCTCGGAAAAAAAAGCAAATAATTGATGACAGTGTATCCATCTTAAACAACCTTAAATCTAGTTTTGGCTAGAAACTCAAGCAACTGAAGGTTAAATGTTGCTTCCTAAGTTTGATTTAAAACAAGGTCCAGAAATAACTGGCACACAAGGCCAACAAAACTGGCTGCCTTGATAGAAACGGTATTAATGGCTTATGTACCCAGTGTTGGTTAAATGCAATCGCAAGCCATTCTGTGTTTTTTGTCACTTCTCAGACAGGTATTTATAAAAATCATTTTATAAGCCTTGCATTAAACACACCCAGCAATTAATTGCTCTCCAACTATGTAAATCACAATGTTCAATAGGTTAATTACATGTTACTTCCGAGAGGATTTGCTATTTTTTCACTCTGTTGACTTTTATGTTCCCACTTAGTTTTGCATGACATTTTTAAATTCGTGGAATTATTTCAAATATCCATTTATCATTTGCCTTGTCAAATAATGAAATGAGTGTCATTTTGAGATGCAGAAGACTAAAATAAAGACCGCAGGAAGGAGAACAGTAAGCCAGACAGATCATGCAGCATTACAGCCATTGATAATAAATTTCCTTGACAGTCACTATACTCGACACACAAAACATATCCACTGAGCGCCTTGGACCAACTGACTAACTGAAGTCAATCCAGGCATTAAAGTCATCTTCATTACAGTTTATTACTAGTTAAGGAGCAGCTTGATATAGAGCAATGCATTAGTGTTCACACCTTGTTGGAAAGTTTAGAGTTTCTGGGAAGGATTGGTGGTGATGTAGTCTCCCTAGAATAGGTAAGAAGAATGTATTAGTGTTTGTGGTACTTTTACCAAGACCTCGGCCTTCTTCCTAGTTCTTGGCCTCCCTGGAAGATGTCAGTTTCTTAACCAAAGCGAGAGGGATACGGATGAAGACTAGTGAGACATTTATTGGATGCCATCTTGTTGACAACTTAGCAGTAATATCCATAGACTCACAATAACAGGTAAGGCACTAGAATAAAATTCAAAATTCAAGGTGATAGAAAGACACTATATATATACTCTTATACATATATACATATATATACTCGTGTGTGTGTGTGTCTGTGTGTGTGTGTGTGTGTGTGTGTGTATGGATAAAACAGATCAATTTTGAGCACATTCATTACTTTCTTATTATTTATCCGTTAAAACAAAAATCATTCTAACACATTTCTTTCACATCTGTCTATTTGCTGAATTCTGTTATTAGTTCAATATTATCCAAATATATATGGAAAATTCTTCTGTAAGTTAATCATGTGTTCAATAAAAGAGGATTTTTTTCTGTCTCATTTTCCCTAGGATGCCTATTAAGTGAATATTTGTTTTTATAAGGAAGTTATTATTTTACAGACTGCTGTAAAGGTTGTATTCACTATTTATATAATAAAAATGAAAAATCCACTCTGTAATTTACTCACAACATTACAGTAATCTCTGACTTTGATAAAATAAACTTGAAATCTAAAAGCTATATCCTAGAAAAGAAAATAAATAGGACTGAACAAAACTACTGATGCAAGGAAAATATTTAATAAGATGTATATGACCTGATAAGCTAAGGTCAGATGGAAGAGGAGGAGGACCACCCCTAGCAGTGGACTTGGAAAGGGGCAGGGAGGAGATGAGGGAGGGAGGGAGGGAGGGTAGGATTGGGAGGGAATGAGGGAGGGGGCTACAGCTAGGATACAAAGTAAATAACCTGTGATTAATATAAAAAAATAAAAATTAAAAAATAAGATAAAATTCAGTTTGCCAGTAAAAAATAAAATAAAAAAGAAGATGTATATGTAATACTGCTTTAGTCAAAAACATTTTTTTTAAAATTGTACCCTGTTATCAGTGACATGGGTAGATATCTTCTTAATTCCATCATAGTTTAATTTCTCCAACTAAATTTAGGCATATTTTAGTAACATTATTGAGCAATTGAGTGAACAAATTTGTGTAAAAGAGAGTAAAAATAATTTGCACAATTTTATGAGTGTAGGAAAGCATTGGAGTTGATTACGACATGTCTGGTTCTGTGGAGCGTTGCTTAATTTTCACATGATTATCTATGTTCCCGGGAAATGATTTAGCCTCTCTGAGCCAACTAAATTGGTGTGATTTACCTTGTCTTCATGTAATTGGACTATAGCGCAACATAAGGTGTTCTCACACTGTTCTGCTTTCCTGTCGTCATTGGTGTAGGTGCTAGAAGATTATTAACAGCCAATTGAAAATTGACTACTTACTGATCAATAACCAGCCCTTTGGTTACAAAGGATTATTACAGCAAACAAAACATTAACCTTTCAAAATCCAAACAAATCTGGTAACCTGCTTGTTGAAAAGTAGCCTTTCATATCAAATAGTTCTTTTTCAAATCATAAGCAGAGATCTCATTAAAGAAGGTCTGCAAAGAGATGTCGGCATTCATAACCAACAATGGTTCATTTCAGAAAGAGGCATAGGCAAACACAGTTCTATATGACAAAGGTTCAGCTGGGTGATGCCGGGAATTATGTAGGTGCTTCTCTCACAGGACTATGAGTGAGTGACTAGTGTGTAGATGTTTCAGTACACAATTTGGCCAAGCTTTCTCCCTTTAAACATGTTTTTCTAGAGTCTTTCAGAGGCCCTCTGTTTTCTCAAGACAACAAGCAAAGTCATGAAGCAACAATGAACAAATAAAAGTATATAAAACCTTGCTGATTGGCCTGCTCTTTGATCACCTCCCCCTGAGGGGGGAGCAGCCCTACCAGGCCACAGAAGAGGACAATGCAGCCACTTTTGATGAGAACTGATAGTCTAAGATCAGAAAGGAGAGGAGAACCTCCCCTATCAGTGGATTTGGGGAGGGGCATGCATGCAGAAAGGGGAGGGAGGGTGGGATCGGGAGGGGAGGAGGGAGGAGCTTATGAGGGGATACAAAATGAATAAAGTGTAATTAATAAAAAAAATTTAAAAAAAGTTAAAAAAAAACTGAGCACAGAGTCTGCTCTTCCTCTGCATTACAGTACAGTAGATACTGGAAAAATCAATGATGAAATTCATATTTATGGTGGATTTTCTATAGAGGTATTGAAGTGAACCTGCTATCTACAATTAATCCAAGATATAGGTTTGCGGAAAGTGTTATCTATTCAGTTTTGTTGTTGTTGTTGTTGTTTGCATATGTTTTAGTGCCATTATCAACACAATTAGCAATTAGAATTTAGACACCATGAAAAAATAACCAAACTGGTGCTAGAGAAGGGGGATACATGAATTTCTCTGTGTTTCTGAAAACTATATATACTTTTCCAAAACCAAAATTTTTGTCTTAATATTAATATTTCTCCATAAATTATTATTTGATTAAATATTTCAAAACAGAATACCAGGTATAGACCATTTTCACTCATAAGCAACTTAAATCCTAGTCAAAGTTAGTGTTCTAAAACAATATCTAATGCCTACATACAATATTTTCTCAACCATACCTGTGATACATATTTAAAATATTCTAATTTATCCTAATGAATCATTTAAAGTTCAGTCTCTCACACAATATGATTATTTTTATTAATACAGTGCTAATATGTATATGCAGAAGATGAGCTATTGCTGTGGCACTGTTGACTAGTCTGAACAAAATTCTGGTTGCGCTGAGCAGATCCTGGGTCCTATAAGATGTTTTTGACATGGCAAAGAAAGTTAACACATTCTTGTGAATTCACTAACTCATGAATGTTACAAAAAATGCTGCTTCAAGCAATGTAACATTATTCGTCATTTCCTAACTATATGTAAGTAAAGTGAAAATTAATAACAGATGATGGATCAGGATGAATAAGCACAATTAGATCTGATTTTTAATACCATAAGATTCATGGCAGGAAAAAAAAGAAAGAAAAAACAAGATTCAAGGCAGAGAATTTATGACTTGGCACACAACTTCCTTTCCCTTCTCTTTTTACAATATACATTTTAGTGTAAACTTTGTTATTTCAAGCCATTTTTATTTAATTAACATGCAAGGAATCTTGTAATGTACTTTATATAGTTTTATCACTATTATGACCATAAAAGTCATAAAAATACTAGACTTAGCGTTTATCAACTTCTTTCAAGAAAGTATAAAGACTTTATCTATGTCCATTTCTCTATCCATCCATCCATCTCCCAACATACTTATTCTCTAGTATGATTATTCTAGTGTTCATATTCCCGTTATATGAAATGATTCCATTTAGGACTTAATAAAGTGAGTTATTAATTAAAAAGGGGATGTACCAAGAAATTTACCAATGAGCAAAAGATATTCCAGGGAGTCTCAGTATGTTGCTCCATTACTATGGCCAACTCCTTATAATATGAGAAATAAATTCTTCTTGATCTATGTTATCATCTATGATGTGAGACTCTGAGGATTAAATATTTGCTATCATTCCTTCCTGGAAACAATGCAACAGCATTTGGACCTCTATGCTTTCAGGTTGGTGGCTCTGTTAACATTTCTGTAGTTTTATAATTATAGCAAGTATTATTCTGCTCACCTGGGTTCCAAAGCATTTGTCTGAAGTTCCATGATCAAATGTCAGCTAAGCCTTGTGTACCCACATAAGGCCGTGCAATCTCAGATTCCTGCTTTTAAGTTTCTAATTGTTAAAGTAAGCTTCTAGGCTGCGTTGTCTAAGCATCCTGCATTCCCAGAGGCACCAGAAAACTTATCAGTGGATAAAGCTGGATCATATTCGTTTACCATTAAGAATTACTCTAAGCAGTTTTAAATTCTATGTGATGTTATCAGTTGTTTGAAATGCTTACTACACGGAAGAACAACCAATATAAAACTGGGAATAGTTTTTGCTAGTTATTTAGTATTCAGTACAAAGAGGATGAAATATCACTGTAATTTTCAGAATCACATGTGCATGCATATTAATGTGAAATTATATAATTATGTGAACATTATTTCCAGTGGGCTATTGTATTTTAAATTAGAAGTATCAGCTTTTTACTTGACATATTCTACTTTTCACCATTTCTTTACCTGGAAAGCAGTTGGAATGCCTTATGCTCATTTTTAAGTCAGGACTTAAACATTAGAATTAAAAAGAAAAAAATTTTAATTACATTTAAAGTTTCTTGTCTGAAAATATTGCAAAGATGCAACACAAGTAAGTAAATCTTTTTTTTTTTTCTTTTGCGTGTTCTTGCTCCAGGACAAAATTTCATAGGCAAGAATCAAAAAAGGGGTGAGGAGAAGGGAGAGTTTAGGTATTTGTCCTATCTCACATCTCTGAGAAAGAGGGTGATGACAAAAAGAAGTCCACATGCTAAGAGAGAATGACAAAACCTGAGATTAGTTTGAACTCTTAAAGGAAAGTCTGATGGGACATGAGGGTTGAGAAGAATTCATAGAGTTTCGATAGTCTGAACCTGTATGGAGAAGCAAACATTCCCCAATGAAAAATACACAGAGAGCCAGCAGGCTTAATGTATCCTTGCAATGGAGACAACTGTAGGGGCAACTGCAGGACCAGTGACCACAGAGCAGACTGGCATGTAGAAGTCCCCCTGGGTGACAGCAGGATAGCTGATGCTAACTGAAGGCCAGATGGCCCCCCACCTGGCATTCTGTGGACACAGCATCCTCAAGGACGGTCAGAGCTACCTGGGACTGAGATTTGCCACCTGATGGAACCAGGGCCTAGAATACATATTATGTTCCAAAAGAGGCAAAATGCTGGAAGTTTGGGTCCTTGAATACTAGGAAAGCTGAATTTTTGTACTGAGATTCTGTGTGTGTGTGTGTGTGTGTGTGTGTGTGTGTGTTCCTGTCTATGAATGACATATAAAACAATAGCTTTGCTTTTATAGATATAAAAATAACTTAAGTTCAACACTCACATTCTACTCTTAGGTCTTTCCCTAAAGGTTTCATTGATTAGGTGAGGTATAAAATGACTAAAGATTATAAACTCTAAGTCATTATTTCCATTTGGGAAAATACACCCATCCTTTGCTTAAACAGTCCAATAAATAGGCTCATCTCATGATGACAGCATGAGATAAACAGCCAGGAGGCTGGGCCTCACTAGTTGTATACATCTATTTGGCATAGAAGGAACTGGGGTGCAGCCGAGTGGCTTAGATCACATTCAGTTTTCTTTGTGTCTCATTGTAACCCCTGTCAAATCTAAGTTATGATGGTTTCTAAACTGTGCTAATGCACAATTAATTTTCTAATTGTCATTTTCTTGATCTGTCATTGTAATTTGCTTTTTATAATTACTATACAAAAGAGGTGTCTTTTTTTTTTCTTTTTGTTCTGTCACTAGTTATCTGTAAATATCAAGAACTGCCATTTTTTTAAAACCATAATGTTGACTGGACCGATTGGAGTGCCACTACTATCAACTGTGTTGCTCTCCTATTCTACAGGTTAATTTGAACCTTGGAAGATAAATTAGTAAAAATTTCTCCCCTAAAGATAAAGTAAGAATATTTTTCTACCATGCAAATATATCTCAGTGTTTTTATTCTATTTTTTTAAGCCTGTGAGTCCCATGAGTGTTAGATAGGAGACAATGTGTCCTCTGACATCTACTAATGGACAATGATCACAGGCGAGCGCAGGTGGGAAATGCTATTTCGGGGTAATAGCTCACACCTGGAAAGGTCTATTTTTTCCCTCTAGGATCTTTTTACACAGTGGTGAAAATAAACTAATTAGGTCAAAGCATCACATTGGGACTCATAAGCTATGAAGGTCTCTCGCTTGTGTCCCCACAGGAGACTACTGTCCAAAGGCAAACAAGCAATAAACTCCAACTAGAATAGGAATCACTTAGCCATTTCTCCTTTTGGTGAATTTCCCATTGTGCTTCATTGAAATTGAACTCAAGCAAAGTTCATAGGGGAGAAAATATGAAGTGATAGCGAAGAAAAGAAACAGGAATGGGGAAGAAATTGAATTTTCTGGAAGCATAGCCTCTTTGCAGACCCAAATATCACTACTTTTAGGAAACAAAAGAATCACACATTGGAGCCACAAGCTGAATTCTACAGCACCACCAGACACTTCCAGAGTTCTTTGGGAGTAGCACACAAAGGGATGGAAGTTCCAGGCACGTGCAGGTCTGTTTTTATTCGTTTGATATTTTAATAAAAAAAGAGAGGAAGTAGAAATCTATACTAAATAAAAACACAGGGCTGGGGATCTGACTCAGCAGTCCTGATTCCTTCATGCTCTCAGAGGACAGAATTCCCTTCCTACCACCCATGTTGGGTAGCTCACAGTCATGTTAACTTAGCTTCAGGTGTTCCTACAACCTCTTCTGATCACCTAGGGATAGAGTCAGCAAACATGCATAAGTGCAAATAAAATAAACCTTAAACTCAAAGCCGCTCTAATTTCCTTAGCCCTCAGGAGAGCTCCTTTACCCCACCCTTTTGTGATCACTAGCTTCTGTAGTGGCTTGGTGTGACACAGTCAAATCTCATTATTCTGAGCTGGGATCCACAAATAGAGAGGGTATTCAGTATTTGTCTTTCTGAGTCTGGTTACTGCACTCACAATGCTTCCACTTCTCATCATTTGCCTGAAAACTTCAAGGATACCATTTTCTATGCAGCTTTATAGAATTCCATTGAGTATGTGCACCACATTGTCATTATCCATTCAGCAACTGAAGGACATTTAGGTTACAAGTGCCTACAGGGGCCACAGACCATAGAAGAGAACCTACTTTACTAAACTAATAGACTTTCTAACTGTATTCTAAACACTCCCTCATCAAGAAACTCCTTTTCCAGCAGACAGAAGCAATTAGAGAAACCCAGAACTGGGGGAAATACAGAGAATAAATGAGTGGAGAGGATGTCCAAACTCAAATTATACAATTAAAATGAAATTCTATGTCTAAGGCTTGGGAAACATTGTGAGATCCGAAGAATCTGTTTGCCTGCTGCTAGATAGTGTCTCTTACGTAAGAGAGGAAGCTGTACCCATGAAGTCTGAGCAACGTGACTGCCTAAATAAGGCTAATGTAATAATGTCAGCACCAATTGACATACTGAGGTAGATGGTGGATATTTCATAATTCCCCACTGCTGAAGTAGCTCAGCAGTTCAAGGGCTGCTGAGATGGGGAATCAGTTTTCCACAGGGATGAGCTTCCTGAGAGGTGATTCTCTCCCACGTAGTCAACCCTACACATATACACGTGAGCAACACTAAACAGCTTTTGTCAGTTATATGTACATACATGTATGTATGTCAGCACGATCATTTATTCATGTATACAGGAAGCAAACAAAAATTAAAAACTAGGTCATGGTTTAACAGAAAGAGGAGGAGCTTATGAGGAATTGGAGAAAGAAAAGTTGGATAGAAATGATTGTGAATACAGTTGCTTGTGTAAGAAGTTCTCAAGAAAACATCATCCCAAGACAAAACTTTCCCCTATTCTTTTATAGATCTGGTTCATGGAGGTCATAGTTTCAAAATAAAATTTCCATCCCAGGGTTGCATATTTAATGAGTTGGAAATAAGCCAGTGGCACTGTTTTCGGGGTTGATGAGACATAGCTGGCCGACATGGGTCAACAGTGCCATCAGGCCTTGGAGTTCTATAATCAAGCCATGCTTCCTTTCCTCTTCTCTCCCAGCTTCCTGGTCCCCAAGAAAGTGAAAAGAAGTAAAAGTAAATCCCTGGACTAAGACTCTTTGCCAGGCATACTGCCTGCCATGTATTCTTAATTATCTGAAACAGTGAGACTAATTATATCCTTATCATTGAAAAGTTTCTTAAAAATATAGAGAACAATTTTTTACATAAAAAAATAAGAAAAAATCTCTTAAACATCTTTGCATTTCTTCTGGTTATGCTCGTTTTCATGTTTTATCTTCTTATATCAATTAAGATTATCTTTAATGCTCTGTGTGGGTAAATATCAATACATTCTTTGAGTTTTTATACAACACATTTTTGTTGTTATTGGTTTTGTTTTTTTGTTTGTTTTCTTTTTTTTTGTTGGACTTATTTTTTTATTATTATTATTATTTTATTATTTTTTTCTTTTTAGTTACATTTTGTTAACTCTGTGTCCCAGCTGTATCCCGCTCCCTCATTCCCTCCCCAACCCCACACTCCCTCCCTGGTCTCCTCCCTGCCCCTTTCCAAGTCCACTGATAGGGGAGGACCTCCTCCCCTTTCATCTGACCCTGTTTTATCAGGTATCTTCAGGGCTGGCTGCAAAGTCCTCCTCTGTGGCCTAACAGACTGCTCCTCCC